>NC_044303.2:108678600-108981631 GCF_007474595.2 Lynx canadensis | reverse complement strand
CAGGCCTCTCTTGCTACCCTAAGGGTAAGGACAAGGTCCAGAAGCCCTCTGAGGACTGGAAAATAAAGTATCAGATCAACCTGGTCAGATTTGCATTTTCTAAAACTCCATCTGGCTTCCCAGTAGACCACAGATTGCCAGGGTGTGGGTTCCGGGGCCCATCTGGTGGCAGGGAGGCTTGCTGGGGGTGGGGGCTGGATGGCTGCTCAATCACCAGGCAAGAGAGTTACTAAGACTGAGTCAAATCGAGACACTGGCAACAGAGAAGTTGTTCAGAGAGTGTGGTTTATTTTCTCAGATGCATAGAAACCAGTTTAAAACCTGAGGTACAAATTAACAAGCCTCCAAGTCCCCCTCTTGAGTCTTGTTTAGAATGAGCAGGACGTAGACTCCTTTGCTAAAATAAATACATTTCACATTGCACAAGGTAATAAATAAAAATACATAAATAAATACATTCAATAGGATAAAAATGAGAGTATAATCACTAAAGGCCAAATGGGGGCAGCACATTTCAGAAATCAGATAATTAACAATTCATCTGACTCCACAGGAGAAAGTGAAATCCCTCCAGTTCTGGACTATGTGAGAGATATCCCAGAATCTTCAGCTGCTTTGCTGTGTTTGATGTCCAAGGCCCCATGGTGAGAAGGCCCAGAGAAGGAGGGGTATCAGATGGAGAATTCTAGGACTCAGTGTTTCTCCTTGAAATTCAGAAAGTTATCAAGGATTTCCAGATATTTAGTCAGTTTCCTTTGGAAATCAACCCAGTTATCCTCCTCGATATGGATTGGGTCTCCCTGTGAAAAAACCAGGAAAGTGGCATTAGGTTAGAAGGTAGGTGACGGGCTAGAGGTCAGGTCATGGCTAAGAGTACCACCTGCAGGGGCATCTCGAGGGGCAGCTTACCCTGGGTGTGGGAGTGGGCAGGAGTGGCAGGAATTCCTGTGGGAAGAGACCAAAGCGTACAGTCAGGGTCTCACCTGAAAAAGGAGCAGGTCCTGCTACCCCGCTTCCCAGAGGCTGGTCATCCCCAAAGCTCTCAACAGCTTCACTCACCTTAAGATTTTTCCAGATTAGCAGTCCATCTTCATGGAAATTTTCTGCAGCTTTTAAGAATGCATCCAGGTTTGGCCTCAGAAGGGTGTTTTCCTAAGGGGACCAAGAATACGTATGAGGGGAGAAGGTTGGGGTTCAGCCTTCCCATGGCTGAAGTCATCCCCAGTTTTCCAGGACTGCCTTCAGGGACATCCTTGGACAATCCCCTCCTAGTCCCGTTCTTGCCCAGTTGGGTTCCTGAGATAATCTTCAGGGCACAGGTCTACAGGTGAGTGCACACCCCAAAGAAAGCCAACTTTTCTCAGCCCTGACCTCCCCTGGTTCCAGGTAAGCTGCATACAGGGCCTGGGTGGATCTTTCTGCACCTGGTGGGGGAAGCATTGCTTAAAAGAAGATCTACAAAAGGTGAAGGACTGACCAAGGGGAATATTTGCAGCTAAGAGGCCAGATAATAGGATTAATGCCTTGACTGGATAAAGGTCTCCTAGAAATTAGGAGGAAAATTGCAGAGACCCCAGCAGGACATGGGTGCAGCCTGTTAACTGTGCATGCCTTAAAGAGGGGGATACAAATGGCCAATAAACTCAGGAGACATTCAGCCTCTTGTTGGACCCAAGGAGTGCCATGCAAACAAAGGTGAGATAACCATGGAAGCGAACTGGAAGTAGGAAAAGTAATTGTAAATGATAATGCCAAGGACCAATCAGCATGAAAAACGACTCAGTGTCTTAAGGAAAAGGAAGGAAGCAGGCATGTTCATGGGGGAAATTTTAGGCTGCCCCACTGAAAAATGATGAACTTAAGGCCTTTGGAATTGTTCACCTAGAGCTGCCTTTTCATTTGTATTTGTTTAAAAAAAGTCATTTTCATGTTATAGATATGGCTGAGGAAATGTATTCAACACTAGTTAGCACCAGACACTGGTCTGGTGACTCTATGCATTTGTCCCACTTAATTCTCACAATGATCCCACTGAGATAGATACTGTTAATCCTATTTACAGATGAAAAATGGAGGCTAGGCAAGATGGTGTGACATGCCTGAGGTCACCCTGGAGGAAGTAGATTGGGATCCAAGTGCACCCAAGTGTGGGCTGAGTGCTTACCCTCAGGATCTCTGTCTCATTTGGGTCCAAGGGGTCCTGTGGGGGCAGAGGAAGAGAGAGTCCATTAGTCCTATTGGCCTGAAGCACCTGCTAGCCCTCCCTACCCTATGCCAACTTTATCCCAGTTACTCACCTGTGAAGGCAAGGGTAACTTGTTTAAGATCTGCATAATTTCATCAATCTTTGCCAAGTATTGGTTCAGCTGGTATGTCGGAAAGGGCCGCCCCTGTGCCTGAGGGGCTTGGAATCCAAGAAGAAGCAGGAGAAGGTACATGATGGGAAGGTTGCTCATGTTCAAGCTGTCAGGGTCTTTTCTGTCTTGTCCTGGTCCTTCGTGGCGTTCTGAAGCATCCAACGGTCTCCCGTCTTTTATGCACTGAGGCAGTGTGCCTACACCCTGGTGGTGTAGGAAGGGGCGGACGTCGGAAGAATCTTTATCTGACATGGAACCCCCATAGCAAACCACAGACTTATTCATCACTTGCTAGTGCTGGAGATCACTGAAACTTGGAAAAAAATTACTCAGAGGGTATCTCCTCATTTTGCCTAGGAGAATAAGATGGGCTGGCCACTGGACAGAGTGGGAACAGGTGAAAGGACCCCTCTGACAGGTGAGGGGCTGCCTGACTCTGAGCTCACTCAAGCCTCCTGCGCAGTGGGACCTGGTCCTACCATCCCCTGGCCAGCTCTGACTGACCCTCTGTTGCCCTCTCTGCCTGGCTCCACCTGGTCCTGTGTGGGTGTCCAGGTGAAGGCCCACAGGAACAGACAAGGATTTGTCTGGAAGCCTGTCACACAGCTAAGTATTCACATGTGGGCTCATCCACTGAGAAGCACATCTCTTGACATCTCCCACCCCCATGCTGAGTTACTGGTATTAATGTCCCCAATGGTTTGGCTCATGGCCTTTAGGCTGCCTCTCCTCAACACTTTCTGGTCCTAGCAGGGGGCAGATGGAGCCCAGGCACTGGATGCCCATTCTTCTTTCATTGGTCTGACAGCCTGACTCTGTCCTGTGTTTTGAGATCTTAACCCCTAGCAGAGGCCTGGTGGCAAGCACTGGGCAGTCCCTTTGGTAGCACGGAGGAGCTGGGCCTGGGCCCCTGAGGATAGGGGTCTTTGAGAAAACTGTCACTGGGAAACAGGGGGAGGAGGCTGGCCTGGGAAGTTTTCGGAAGTAGAATCGGAAGCTCTGAGAGGCGAGGCAAGGGAGGAGGGGAGGGCAGCTTTTGGTGTCAGGCTGGGTCTCTAGTGATAGGGGCAGGTGAACAGTGGAGAGAGCTGTATTGCAGGGGTCCTGACCCCAGTCTGTGGGAGCTTGGATTTGGCAGGCACAGGCTGGGTAGGGAAGCTGTGCTCAGCAGAGAAGTGGGCCGGACAGACCATGGAGGAGTCCATAGAGAACCAGAGAGGCAGCAGCTAGAGAAGAAGCAGGAAAACCAGGAGGGTAGGGGGCTCAGAGGCAGCCCCTGAAGGGAGGGGGGGACCACTGCCCCATGAGGCGTGTCAGGCCCTAACACAGGCCCAGGACAGGGGGTTTTGGCAAAGGGGAAAAATGTGGCAGGGCACGGGGAAGAGTTCTTTGAGATAACGGGGCCCGGAGTGGCGGAACAGGAGAGGCGGGGTGAAAGAGCTAGGGGTCAGGTGGAGGTCTGATACAAACAGTGTGGGGAGATGAAGGATAGAAGGCTATGCTGAGGAACTTGGGTGTTTCACGACTCTGAGCAGGAGCAGATCTGGTAAAGACAAGGACCAGGATGTGGCTGAAGAGGAGGCAGGTGAAGAGGCTGTGACCCAAGACAGTGCTGAGAGAATAGTGCCCTTAGCCAGAATGCACGGCTCCCTGCTCAGCCACAGGCAAGGAAGGGCCCTGGGATCTGGGCTCAGAGCATCCTCAGAAAGCACGAAGAGTGGCTCCAAGGCACAGTGAAATGAGGCAACACAGGAAAGTTTACAGCGAGGTACTCACTAGGCATAATTTATTCAACAAACTATTAGTTGTGTGTAAGCACTGGAAATAGAACAGACTTGGTCCCTCCTCTTAAGAAACAATCTTGTAGGGAGAGACAGATCGCAAGCCTTGCTACTTCCATCTTGGACCCCAGAACTGCCGCTTCAGGTCACCTGGGAGCTTGTTAGAAGTGTAGATGCTCAGGCCTCACCCCAGACTTTCTGAATCAAAAATTACGTTTTGATAAGACTCTCAGGTGATTCATACGACATTGCAGAAGTACTGATTTAAAGTACTTGACTCTTGCGCTGCCTGGGTGGCTCAGTCAGTTAAGCGTCCAGCTCTTGATTTTGGCTCAGGTCATGATCCCAGGGTCACAGGATTGAGCCTGCTTAAGATTCTGTCTCTCTCACTCTGCTCCTCTCCCCCTCTTCCCCTCTCCCTCTACTATAAATAAATAAATAAATAAATAAATAAATAAATAAATAAATAAAATAAAAGTACTCAACTCATAATACAAGAGCTTAATAAATGTGAGCTGCTGTTATCATCTGCCCTCTCTCATGTAACGTTTGCTCTTTCTCTGGACTAGAAAGGACTGTTTGTTCTCATCTGCCCTATTAGACTTGGAGCTTAAAACTGAAAAAAAAAATAAATAAAGTACGCCACACAAGCAGGACTGGGGATCCTTGACCCAGAGACACAGGGCTTCTTGACTAATCAACCGTGGATTGGTGTTACCTTCTATATAAAAGTTTTGGGGACCTGTGTACAAAAATGTGTGATTTCTTACAGAGAGAAGCCTCTATTTTTTTTTTAATTCAAAGAGATTTTTTTGAGGAAATTTTAAAGCTCAGTGGGTTTTAAAGCTAGGGAGGCTGAACATTTCCTGCAAATCCTCCCTTAAAAGTCCTGACTTTGCATTCCATTATAGCAAAGAAAACCCCTGAGTAGTGCTACTGTAAGTCTCCACATTTATAGTATTTGTCTCCAGTTTTAAAAATAGTTACAAAATCTATCAAAGGAGAATGAGGTTTAGGCTTCATGCTAGAAGCATCGATAGAATTGTGGGGTGTTCAGGAGTATGGTCCTGGAAAGTTTGGGTTCTGGGAAGCCGAGGTTAGCTACTGTGGAGAGAATGGCTAGGAATAGTCAGGACACTGTGGTGGTCAGTGGGGGGGTGGGGAGTTCTCTGGACCACAGATGATGGGGAGGCAGAGACCTGCATGGAAGTAAAGACTCTAACAGCTAAATTCCCCTGAGTGACACTTAGTAAATGCTGGACACTAAGTAAGTCCTTTTCACTAGTTGACTCATTTAATCCTCGCAATGAGCTTATGGGGCAGGTACTATTATTATCACCATTTTACAGCTGAGGAAACTGAGGCTCAGAGAGGTTTGGTTCCCACAGCTAGGAAGTGATGTCACCACAACTGAATGCAAGCAGGTCTCTCTGACCCCAGAGGCTGAGCACCACAAAGTAATAGATTAGGGAGTAATGCAGGGTGGTGAGAGGGGGACCTTATGGTGAAGGTAAGATGTAGTCCCTGGGATTATTGACAGAGAGGACACTGGTGCCTCTGGGGGAGCAGTTTTAGTGTGCCCTGAGGGCAGATGCTGGTGGCAGTGGGCTGAGGAATGAGTGAAGGTGAGACAGGGTAGTAGATGCTGTGAAGTTTTATTCTGAAGGGAAGAAGAGAGATGGGACAGCTGGAGGAGTCAGTGAGTCAGAGAAGGATCTTTCCAGGCAGGGAAGCTTGAGGATCTCTGTGCTGGAGGTGAGCTGAGAATGGGCCTGATAGCTGGATGGTGGGCCGGTGCAGTGGGTGGCCGAGGGTGATACACACGGGGAGGGCTCCCAGCATCAGGCGTCACATGCTCACCTGAGCAGAAGCCTCAGGGAAAGTCCATTTGGGTGGGTCCAGTCCATCCAGCAGGGAAGGTGCCATGGATTGAGTCCACCAGTTTGGTGGCAGATGAGGACAACGGTTTCTGTGTCTCCTGTGAAATAGGAGGCAAAGTCAGCTCCTAAGGATTTAGGGAGGTGGAGTTAGAGGCTCTGAGCTGACTGCCTGGGTATAACCTTAAGGGGCTGGTAGTCTGGGTTAAAGGGAAAGGAGGTTGGGAGAATCCAAAGTCTTTCTAGTCCAGAGTATAGAATGGAAGGCCCCTGAGGCAGGGTGATGGGGCCAGGGGAAGAGGCTGAGATGGACAGAGAAAGGAGCAGGGATGGCCAGAACAAGGGAGGCAGGAGGTATTGGGCCCAGTCCCCCTGGAGAGGCCCTTTGAGTGCAGCCCAGCACTTAGTCCTGTGCAAGGAACAGAGTCACACTCCACAAAGCACATGCACATCAAAGGGGGCTGCTCAGCTGAGGAGGACAACCGAGTACCCTCCCCGTGCTTCCACAACATCTCAGGGCAACCAGGAGACAGGGGCCTCCTTTGGAAGTCTCCCTTGAGGTTTGCCTTGACTATAAAGGAACTGCTTCAGGTGAAATCACAGGAACCTCCTTGGTCTCCCGCAGGCCACAGACATGCCCAACCCCTGGGGAGAGGCCTGGCCCCCTGTAAAAAAAATGATTCCACCCCAGGCGTTTGCGTCAGCCCCAACCTAGGAAAAGCCTCCTCTGCAGACCGGGCTGATTGCAATCAGGAAGGGAAATGAGCTGAGGATGCCCAGCCATGGGTGGCACAAGGGAGGCCCTGCTAGGGCCGAGGTAGGAGAGCCAACCCAGGACTTCTGATTGCAGTCTGCAGAAAAAAGATCTTATGGCTTTCAGGGTGGGTCTCTGGGCCCCTTCCAATGGATCTCTGTAGGCCTGTGGTCTGGATTTATTCAGAATGGGGCACAGTGTTCAAGGTCGTGGCCTGTGGGGCCTATCTAACGTGGGCCCATCCACATCTCTTTCCCATCACTCACCCCCACAGACCTCATGGGATTTTCTGGGGTGCCCACCACCAGTAGGGACCCAGGCCTCAGTCATCATGACAAACTCCCCTGCCACCCTCTCTATGATATCCCGTGTCAGATTTAGTCTGCCCATGACCTCAGTCAAGCTTCCGCTGGTAGCAGAACCACACCATCTGGTTTTGTCAATACAGAAGGCAGCACAGGGCTCCTGGCTGGCCAAGCAGTGCTATCAGGTTTCATATGCTCACCTGAGGAGAGAGCTTCTGATAAAGGGAGGTGTGGCCTCCTTTTCACCCAGCTGTGTATCCCTTCCCCAGGGCCTGCATAGCCTCACACTGTATACCCTCAGCTTTCCATCCCATGCTGTGGATATGGCCTCCTTGGGGCCCATCTGTGTGCCAAGTGGACCTCCTCCCCAAATTCAGTCTAATGGAGGAGACAGATAGAAAATCACAGTTTAGAATAATAAGCCTGGAAAGGAGAAAGCCTAGAAATGGGTCATTCTCCCCTAGCCTGGACTATCGGGGAAGACTGAGGAAGGGAAAGCTAAGCTTTCTGAAGGATGGTCCAGACCAGATGTGTTACAGGGGAAGTGCTCCCAAGTACAGTTGGGTTTGGGATGTAGATGTTCTGTTTGTCAATTTCAAGTCTACTAACCTCAGCTCTAATATCAGGTAACTGGGATAGTCATGCCAGTCTTGTTATTTATTTATTTATTTATTTATTTATTTATTTATTTATTTATTTAATTTATTTATGAGAGAGACAAAGCGTGAGTGGGGGAAGAGCAGAGAGGACGGGGGGTGGGGAGAGAGAGAGAGAGAGAGAGAGAGAGAGAGAATCCCAAGCAGGCGCAGTGGTATCAGCACAGAGCCCAATAAGGGGCTCGATCTCACGAATCGTGAGATCATGACCTGAGCTGAAATCAAGAGTCAGATGTTTAACTGACTGAGCCACCCAGATGCCCCTAAAAATGTATGTGTATTCAGTGCCTGTCACTCTCTGGTTGCTCACCTGGAACACAAAGAATTGGGACAGATGGTCCTATTGTGTTGATAGTATTTATCTCAGGTAAAACCACAAGCCAAGGGAAGGGCAGACATACAGGACCTTCAGCCCCATACTCCTGATTCTCAAAGAAACTGTCCCAAAACTGTGAGGTGACAACGTTGGGACTTCATGCTAGTAACATAGTGTTCCAGGCTCCTAAGAACTGCTTTTCTAAGTGGTTGAGCCTTCATGCAGATGGTTAACCATAGAAATGATGTTGCCGGGCAAAATCTTGGCTGTCACTCAGAAGGGGAGGCCAGCAAAGGTGGGTGGCAGAGAATCAGAGCTGTCCAAGGGACAACAGGACCAGATCCTGGCTGGGGAGAGGCACAAACAGGCCCAGGTGAGCTCAGAGCCACGTTGCCCACTCTATCCGGTGAGCAATTGTTCTTATTTTCCTTGGTGAGGTGAGGTGAAACCCTTTGAGAATGTTTTTTTCAAGTTTTACTGATCGTGGGTTCCAGAGAATGATGAATACATTGATATGTTTGTCATGGAGGTTCCCTATCAGAAAAGGGTATCAGCCCATCTGGGGCTTCTCTGAACATCCCTCATCACCCTGTTTCCCGCCCTGCCCTACCCCCTCCATTGGGCCTATAAGAGAGCAAGCAGATCGGACCACTTCAGATTCCATAGGGCCAGGGAGGACCACGTTAGCTTACAGAAACTCAAAGATGTGGAGATCCTTCTGTCTTCAGCTTCTCCTCATCTTCCTTCCCTTCAGCCTCCCCAAGTCCCTGCATTCAGGGACCTCTGGTACCCCAGGTCAGGACTCCTGCAAGTACTGGGACATCATCTCTGAAATCTACTATAAGCTGAACACTACCTCTGTGAGTACTTGGGGACACACTGGACATGGGCAGGGATGGCCTGGCAGTCTCAGGCCAGAGGCACTCACGTTTCTCTCTCTTTGCCCCTGTAGACACCTGAAGAGTTTAATCTGCTGCTAGAGCTGAAGGTGAGAGCTCAGACCCAAGGGCCCCCTGTCTCCCTGGAAGTGACTGCCATCGTGTCACTGGTGACTTGGGTGCATTTGGGTCAGGCACCCCTGGATGGTCACATCTGAGCCTTAATCTTTTGTCTGGCATCTTCAGTGCAAATACTTCCATCAGCATATTCATTGCCTCATGGGGGGTTGTGTAGTAGATGTTTATTTCCAAGTATGGGAGTTATACAATTTTATGGTGGCAAAGCTGGCCTCCTTCCCCTTGAGCTCTTTTGTTAGCTGGTTCACGAAGTTCCCTATTCACCCAGCCTCCTTCCCCAGCCCATCTGAAGCCAGGAGGTAGGACATGCCATGCCTTGGCTAAGCTTTGCCACGATGTGCTGTGACCACCTCAGTTGTCTTGGGGCAGCTGGGTCCTTCCTGGTCTGGGGCAGGGCAGGGTGGTCACGTAGAGAGCTGGGGGAGGTGACAGAGGATGCTGGGAAAGGCATTCCGGAAAGGAGGCAGGAGGGATGACACACAAGACCGGGAGAAGGACAGCCCCTCCTTAGCCCTCCCTCATGCACTCTTTGTCCTACAGGACAAGACCCTTCTGAAGTCTAACCTGGCTGCCTTCCGGACCATCTCAGAGAAGTTCATCAATGTCTCTAATGTAGTGTCATCCATCAGTAAAAATCTGGACTACCTGGAGGTTTGTGAGGTTGGGGAGGGTCTCTCTGGCACTGGGTCTCCACGACCCCAAAGAACCCCATTCCAGGTCAGAATGCATGGCCTTGTCTTTCCCTTTTCCAAAATAGCAACAGCACTTTTCACCCCCACCCCCAAATTCCTACCCCCTCTCCTGCCACCAACCCCTCCATAGCTGGGGGCAGAGCTACCACCTAGTACTTTCTTATGTACAGTCACTGGCAGGGAGACACTGATACCTCCCAGCTACTAGTGAAGCTCCTGTTGTGTTCCTGGCTTTCCCCCAAAAGGCTGACTGGCCTCTCTTGTCTCTGGTCTACAGGAATTGCTGCAAACCTTGACCATGCCCACGCCCACATCCCAGGTAAGCTGTCCAGGCCGAGTGTGGCTGGGATGCCCACTGCCCAGGCTGAGTACGACACCTGTCACATTCCTTCTACCTCCTTCATACCTGACCGAAATTTCTGCTTTCTTCAAAGAGAGAAGTGCATATCGAAGCAGAAGATTTTAATGAGTTCTCAGAGAAGCTGCTTGTCTTCCTGGAAGCCCTGGATGATTTCCTGAAGCCATTACTGAAGTGCCCAGAAACTTTCAAAGTCTCACGTAGAAAACCTTAGTTGGGGTCTTTGCACTGTCAGGGTTCAGATTTGAGCTCAGGTCCTGGGTCCCCAGCTCTCCTCCTAGATATTCCATCTAATGCTCCACTCTGTCACAGATCTCACTGACAATCTTATTTATATAGCAATTTATTTATTGTCCATGCTATCGTGGAGTTATTTATTTTAATAATGGAGACCCTCTCAGAAGTCTCTGAACAGAGCCCAGAGGTAATGTGAAGCCATTTTCATTCGTATTTCAGATTTCAAAAGTGTTTCTTCTCTTCTGTGAAAAATAAACCTTTATAAAGAGCCACTTTGTGCCCAATGTTGCATTTCTTGAGGGTTTCTCTGTCTGACTTGGGTCTGGGTTGCAATTTCCTCACTCCACAGTTAATTTCTTTAATGCTGTGGTTTTGATTCCTCTCGGGATTCTGTCTTTGTTTCCCTGGTACTCCCTGTACCACACACTTCATGGGCCCATCCAGATCTTCTCCTCCCTAGCTCGGGCACCACCACACACACGCCCCATGATCTGCCCACATCTGCATCCCAGGACCTCTCTGCTCTGTCCATTTCCCATCGTTCCCATGCACACCCTGCATCCGGACCCAGGCCTGGTTGCCAGAATTCCTGCCAAAGCTCCCAGGCCAGGCATCTCCCACCCTATTTGCCACACCTGCCAGAGTGACTGGACACCTCTCTGCCCTCACCTCCTGTGAATGTCCCTTCGGTGACTTATGGTTTGCCCACGTGGCCCAGGCCCCATGACAAACACAGCCTGCTTTTCTTCCTAAGGAAATTCCCATTGGGGATCCATAGTGCTCCTTTTAGTACAGGGAACAAGTAGTCCTTGTTAGTTTTAGATCCTGGCCTCCCTAAGCCCCCCACCCCTATTTAAGCCTTTGGTCCTCTCTCAACTCCTCCTGTCCTCCCTCCTGGGAGCCACATCTAGATGAGGACAGGAGAGCCCACATGATATGAAATGTGCTCCCATTTTCTATTCTAAAACCCTCTTACCAAACTCAGTTAAAAACAACTTTAATGGCTGGACACTAAGCAAATGCAACATTGTCTTCTTCCTAGTTAGCTGTTAGCTAGAGGACATTTGCTTGTTTGAAAGCACACCCTCAAGACAAAAGGTCAGTTTAACAGGATGCTGAGTAGGATTTTACCTATTGTCCTAGAAAAGACAACCAGCATCCAGCCCTATGCCTCTCTGAGCCAAGAAGATAACCAGTGGGACAGAGTACCCTGGAGCCTTTTGGCCTCCCACAGTGTGGTGGAGAAAGGATATATGGTTTTCTGAGGCCTAAGTGAACACCCAGAAGTTAGAAAGGCTTATACCCCCAAGGAAGAAGGCTACCTGCCAAGCAGGGTAACCCAGGTGGAGATAGTAGGATGACCACAAGGACTGGAGCAGGGGCTCAGAAGGGATAGAATGAAGGGGTTTTCCTTTGATGGGAAACTATGAAGTCGGGAGGTTCCTGTCTGTTCCTTCACAGAACCCTGAAGGATACAGACACATACCCATGGGACCCTCCTGTCACAGAGAGCCTCATAGCCAGGCCAAGTGCAGTCTGAAAAGCAACAACAGGTAAGAGAATGACAACAGTGCCTGCCATGTACGAGATAGGGTCTCTTTCCATTCTCCCCACCCCCAATAGCCCAAGGCGGAAAGGGTCCTGAAGAGGGAGGGGAGAAGAGGAAGACAGGGGCCCTGCCTTCACCCCCGCCTCCCGCAACCCCAGCAGCTCTCTGTGACAGAACCAAGCAGCCAGGGGGAGGGGAACAAATGGCTGTCACATGGGCTTTAAGCTGCACCCGATTTTCTTTTACGATGCAGGTGACTCAGGAGTTGGGAATCTGCCCAAGAAGTTGACCAGCGTCAGGAACGAATGGTAGGAAGGGACACAGTTCAAGTCAGTGATTGAAAAAGGTAAAAGTGGCACTTTGTGTGTTCCAGACTCCACTGGAAGTTACAGAGCACCCTGAGCCCTGTGGCGCCCTGGGAAGCTCCCTCTGCACCCTTCATCCAGCCAGTTGCTCCCATGCATCTTCCTCCCAGTTCAAAAGCCCTGACTTGCTTCTTCTGTAGATCCCTAAGACCAGAGGACAACTTGCATCCATGTTCTTCTTCTCTGCCTCTCTCTGACTTATGCCTAATGTCCTCTGGACACTTATTTTGGGAGCTTAAGCTCCTTAGCTCTGGAAGTGTTATCCTCTCTGTGCTGTGCCCGAATGGCGGCTCCTGTAGCTCCTTCACTCTTCCTCCCTCCACACACAGGACCCTGTATTTGGCTTCTTATATATCTTATCTCTAATTTGCAGGGGTTTAGGTTGAAACATTTGCCTGACTGTTGCACACTAGCGTTTCCCAAACATCTTCTTGTGTATTGGGTCCCCTAGGTTTCCAAGAGACTCTTTCAACTATGAAGAACTTTTTCAGATTTAACTACTGAGTCGCAGTCTTATCATTCCACTGAACGTAGTACTCCATGAGGCTGGGGTGAGTTGAGGAGGCCCATGACGTGGAATGCCACACTGCATTTCTGCCCAGATGTCCATGCCAATAGTGCCACAAGGTCACAGACAGCATGTTAGAAGTGGAATTGGAGCCATGGGTCTCTCTGGTCTTAGTAGGTTAATCATACTGGCCTCTCTAATGATCATTTTCTTAACTGAAATTGCCTTAGTTTCTGACTTTGAGACATCTAGTCTGTATTTGTACACCAGTGTTCATATAGCTGTCTTTGTCCATACAGGCTGCTATAACAAAATGTCATGGGCTGGGTGGCTAATGAAGCACAGAAATTTATTTCTCACAGTTCCAGAGGCTGGGAAGTCCAAGATCAAGATGCTAACAGGTCAATGTCACAATAGAGGCTCTTTTCACTATAACCTCACTTGGAAGGAGAGGCAAGAGAGCTCTCTGGTGTCTCTTCTATAAGGGCACTAATTCCATTTGTGAGGTCTGCACCCTCATAACCATTTCTTCCCAACAGCCCTACCTTCAGATACCAACACACTGGGGGTCATATTTCAACATATAAATTTTGGAGAGACAAAAACATTCAGTCTATAGGAGCAGCATTATTTACAACAGCCAAAACAACCCGTGTCCAACAATAGCTGAATGGATAAAATATAGCCTATATATACAATGGAATGTTATTCAGCCTTAAAAAAGAAAGAAATTCAGGGGTGCCTGGGTGGCTCAGTCAGTTAAACTTCTGACTCTTGATTTCAGCTTGGGTCATGGTCTCACGGTTTGTGGGTTCAGGCCCCGTGTTGGGCTCTGCACTGACAGTGCAGAGCCTGCTTGGGATCCTCTCTCTTCCTCTCTCTCTGCCCCTCCCTTGCTCATGCTCTCTCTGTCTCCCTCTCTCAAGTAAACAAACAAACAAACAAACAAACTTTAAAAAAAGAAGGAAATTCTGATACATGTGCTGCCATATGGATGAAACTTGAAGACATTGTGCTAAGTGCAGAAAGCCAGAGACAAAAAATAAATAAATATTGCACTCCACTTATATGAGATACTTCTTCTAGTAATCAAGTTTATAGAGACAGGAAACATAAGGATAGTTGCCAGGAGCTGCAGGTAGGGGAGAAAGGGGAGTCATTGTTTAACGGGTATAGAGCTTTATTTTGGGAAGATGAGAAAGTTCTGGATACAGATGGTGGTGATGGTTGCACAATATGAATATACTGAATGTTACTGAAGTATACAATTAAAAATGGTTAAAATGATAAATTTTATATCATGTATATTTTACTACAATAAAAAAAATGTTTACTCAGGCGGCACCTGGGTAGCTCAGTTGGTTTAGCATCCCACTCTTGATTTTGGGTCAGGTCATGATCTCATGGTTTGTGACATCAAGCCCCACTTTTGGCTCTGTGCTGACAGCCCCAAGCCTACCTGGGATTCTCTTTCTCCCTCTCTCTCTGTCCCCCTTCCGTGCTCACACTCTCTCTCTCTCAAAATAAATAAATTAGTCAATTAAAAAAAAGTTTATAATTTTTTTTCAGCAGAGACTGAGAGTCTGCCTGAGTCTCCCATCACCCAGATGTGTCAGTGCAGTGAATGACAGGGTCCTCTGAGTGCCAATCCCAGGATTCTCTCCACCCTGATCCCTGGTCCTTCCTCAGCCTGGGTGTCCTTGGCCCCTTCCCAGCTTGGTGAATGCCTCTTCATTTTGAGACTCAGTTCCTGATCACTCCACTGTATAGCTCTCTGAGCCTCCTCACCTCCCCAAAGGACAGTTCTTGCCCTCCTGTATGGCCAGGCTACACCTACCTTCCTTTCTCTGTTTATGAGAACGTGTGGGCCAGGCCCAGAGGTTTCCATAGGGAGGCCATATCAGCTTCCTCCCTGTGCCCTGGGAGACCTGGGTGGGGAATAGGGGACTGGTCTGGGAGTCCTGGAGGAATAAACATTCTGGACTCAGACACCAGGCAATCAGGGTAGCAAGGAGGTAGAAGCACCACATGAAGATGGCTCTAGCGTCTGGCAACCCATTGCTCACAGCAGGATCTGGCCCAGCCCCAGGTTCCCTTTGCAAATTTGTACTCTTTATATTTGACATTTGGAATGTCAGCTAAGAAAATTTAGATCTCCCAGAGAGTACCCTCAGGGTGAGAGGAAGAGAGGCCGGCATAAAAGGCCATGGTTCTGCCATCTTGCCAAACCCTCTTCACTCTAAAAATTTTTCTAGCTCTTTTGGGTTTTCCCATATTCAAAGTGCAAGAAATTTCATTTTTTATTGTATTTTTTACATTTAAAAATGGAATATAGAGCACACATACAGAAAAGGGTATAAAACGTGCATGCGAAGTTTAACAAATAATTATGAAGCAATCACCCATATCACCAGTGCTCATCAAATGAAGGAACAATGCCCAAACTCCAGAATTCTCCCCACATTTGCCTTCTGATCATGGCCTCCTCCCCCTTGGGGATAACTGATTAGCCTGGCTTATGATGATCAATTTCTTGGTTTTCTTTAAGCTTTGTCACCTTCATATGTGTTCATAAACAATATCATTTAGCTTTGCCTGCTTTTAAACATTAAGTGAATGGAGCCTAGTTGTTTCCAGTTTTCATTGCAAAAAAATATGCTGTGAATATTAATTATCTTGGTGCACATGTTCATATATTTATTAGACAGAGTAGGTGAACCCCAATCACCCCCATGACCAAGATGTCCGTGTCTTAATATCTGGAACCTGTGAATTTGTTACCTTACTTTTGTTGAGATGATTAAACTATGGAATTTGAAATGGGAAGGTTATTCTGGATTAACCACGAGGGTTATAAGAGGGATTCAAGAGCGTCAGATCCTGAGAAGGAGATGGAACAAAGGAAGCAGAGGTCAGAGAAAGAGGGAGGGTTTTGAAAAGGAAGGCTACACTGACGGTCTGACGATGGAGAAAGAAGCCATGGGCAAGGAATTCAGGAGGCCTCTGGAAGCTGGAAAAGTCAAAGAAACAGATTCTTCCAGAAGGCATGCAGCCCTACCTTTTAAGACTTCTGACCTTTAGAACTGTCAAATAATAAATCTATGTAATTTTAAGCCGAAGTTTGTAGTTACATGTGTATATACTCAAACCTAGGAGTGTAATTTCTGGGTCTTGGAATATATTTAGCTTCACTAGATAATGATAAATAAATGATTTCACAATGCCAGACAATTTACATTCCCACCAACAGTATTTGAGAATTCCTGCTACTCCACATCCTTGCCAACATGTGATATTGTCTGAACTTGTCAGACTTTTTATTTTATTTTTTTATTTTGAGAAAGAGAGTGAGAAACAGCATGAGGTGGGAGGGGCAGAGAAATGGAGAGAGAATCCCAAGCAGGCTCTGTGGTGCCAGCGCAGAGCCCAATGTGGGGCTTCAACTCATCAACCATGAGATCATGATCTGAGCCAAAATCAAGAGTTGGATGCTTAACTGACTGAGCCACCAGGTGCTTCATGAAATTGTCAGACTTTTAAAATTTCTACAAATCTGATAGACATCTGATTTAAATTTTCTTTGTCCTGATTACTATGAGGGTGAGAAACTTTTCATATGTTTACTGACCTTTTGGATTCCTTATATTATGAAATGCCTATTCAACCTTTTGCCCATTTTTTTTCTGGGATTTACTGCAATTTTCTTATTTGCAGGATTTCTTTAAATTGTCTGGCTACTAATGCTCTGTGGATTATACATGTTGCAAATATCTTCTCTCATTCTGTTTCTTCTCTTGTCATTCCATGGTATCTTTTGAAGAAACAAAGTTCTTCATTTTAATGTACACATCTTCCTCAGCCTACAACAGAGTTATGTCCTGATAAATCCATAAGAAGTTGAAAATATCGTAAGTTGAAAATGCATTTCGTACACCCAATCCACTGAACTTCGTGGGGTAGCCGAACCTACCTTAAATGTGCTCCAATCACTTATAGTAGCCTACAGTTAGGCAAAATCATCTAACACAAAGCCTACTTTATAATAAAGTGTTGAATATCTCATGTAATTTATTGAATATTGTACTGAAAGCGGCAATATGTATATTGTTTACCCTTGTGATGGGGTAGCTGAATGGGAGCTGCCACTCCCCAGCATCGAGAGAGTATCCTACTGCACATAGCTATCCCAGGAAAAGATAAAAATTCAAAATTCGTAGTATGGCTTCTGCTGAATATGTATCACTTTCCCACCATTATAAGATGGAGAAATCCTGAGTCAAACTATTGTAAATTGGGACCATACACAGTTAAATCTTTTCTGTATAGGTAGTGCTTTTTGTATCTTCTTCAGGATTTCCTTCCTTCCCTACCTAATGGCTGTGAGATTTTCTTGTATACTATCTAAGAACTTTATAGTTTTGCTTTCCACATTGATGTCTTTAATTGACGTAGAATGCATGAGGTAGGCTCTGATTTAATTATTTACATATTAATATTCATTTGTCCCAGCACCATTTTTTGAGAAGACTGCTCTTTCCTGTTGATTTGCATCACTATCTCTATCATATTTCCAGGGTTCACATATATATATGGATGTGGGTCTCTTTCTGGGAAAGCTGTGCTATTCCATTGGTCTATTTGTCTCCCCTTGAACCAATATCACACTGTTGTAAATATGATAACTTTATAATACATCTTGGTATCTGGTAGAGCAAGTCCTCCCCCTTCTCCCTTCCTTAAGAGTATCTTGGCTATTCTTTATCCACATCAATTTTAAATTGGCTTGTCGACTTTTCCCCCATCCCCACCACACAACCAAAACTTCTGGGACTTTGGAATTACATTGATTCTATATATCAACTTAAGTAAAATGGCATCCTTAAAATATAGAGACTTACAATCCATGAATATAGTATATCTATTTTTTATTTCTTCAATGTCTCCCAATAAAGTTAAAAAAAATTCTCAGTAGAAAACTTACATATCTTTCGTTAAACTTAGTCCTAGGAATTTGGTATTTTGGTGTAATATTAAAAATAATTTTTTAGGGGCACCTGGGTGGCTCAGTCAATTGAGCAGCTGACTTTGTATCAGGTTATGATCTCATGGTTCATGAGTTCAAGCCCCACATCTGGCTGGCCACTGTCAATGCAGAGCCCACTTCAGATCCTCTATCCCCCCTCCTGCCCTTTCCCCACTTGTTCTCTCTCTCAAAAATAAATAAAAACATTTATAAAAATAAAAATAATATATTTTAAAAAATTTATATTAATAAATGTCTTTTTATTGTGTAGAGAAATATAATCTATTTTTATAGATTGATTTTGTACCTAGCAAATATGTAAACTCTCTTATCAATATTAAAACTTAATTTACAGATCTTTTTGGATTTTATATATAAAGTTTAACATGTGTGAATAGAGACATTTTGCTGCTACTTTTCTTATTTTTATATGTATTTTTTCTTCTTTACTATGTAGGTTAGGACATTCTGTACAATATTGAATAGAAGTAGTGATAGGCACCATTGTCTTGTTACAGATCTCAAAGGGAAAGATTACATCATTTTACCATTTGAGTGTGTTGTTTCCTCTAAGTATACAGCAGATATCTTTATCAAATTAAGGAAGTTCCCTTGTATTCCTGGGTTTGCTGAGAGCTTTTATCATGAATGGAAAAGGATTTTATCAAAATTTTTTCCACATATTTTGAGATGATCATATGTATTTTTTTTAGTGTTTATTTATTTTGAGAGAGAAAAAGAGAGAGGGAGAGAGAGAGATAAAATCCTTAGCAGTCTCTGTGCTGTCAACGATGAGCACCATGTGGGCCTTGAACTCATTAACCATGAGATCATAACCTGAACTGAAATTGAAAGTTGGACACTTAACTTACTGAGCCACCCAGGCATCCCTGTATTTTCTTTTTTAATCTGTTTCTGTGGTGAGTCACATTAATTTATTTTCTAATGTTACAATAAAATAATCCATATTCCAGATAAACCCAACATGGTCATCATATATTATTACCATTTTTATATATTGCTAGTTTGTGTATCCTAACTTTTTTTTTAGGATGTCGCATCATTGTTTAACAGTGAGATTTAAGAAAATACAAGTTCTGATTTGTCTGGGATAACTCCATTTTATACTTGTCTTCCTGGCATCATTATGAATAGCACTGCCTTTCGCTCTCAAAAGTGTTCTGTTTTGGATAATAAACGATAAGATCAGTCTAGTGAGAATGACTGTGGTGCCATCTTCTTATACTGTCTAGTTTGGTAACACAGCAGTATTTCCTTATTTTATATTTTCTGCAAGAGTTTGTGTAGGATTGGAACTATGTCTTTCTTGAATTGTAGAATTCACTGTTGAAGCCACTGGGGTCGGAGTTTTACTGAATCCATTACTTTGTGGGTTATAGGATTATTCTTGTTTTCTATTTCTCCTTGAATCAATTTTGAGGTCATATTTTATATTAATTTGTCAACTTTTTCTAAATTTTGTTAGCATATGGCTTTTCAAAATATGCTCTTATCTTTTTAATATTTGTGGCATCAGTAGTGATGGCCCTGGTATTGGTTGTTAATTTTTCTCTCTACTTTCTTTATTATTTCATTAAAAGTTTGTGAATTGTTTTAGTCTTTTCAAAACACCAACTTTAAGTTTTTTTAATCCTTTATATTGTATGCTTATTTTCTATTTCATTACTGTTTGCTTCCTATAATTTTTTTTCATGCATTTTATTTAGGTTTATCTTGCTGTTCTTTATCAAGCTTCTTAAGATGCATGCTTAATTTGTTACTTTTCACCCTTTAATCTTTTCCAGTATATGTAATGAAGGCTCTAAACCAAAACCTTTTTCTGTAAAAGACCAAATAGTAACTATAGTTGGCTTGGCAGGTTTCTCCCAGAACAACTTGATTCTGCCATCATAACACAAAAGCAATAACAGGCAAGAAACAAATGCAAATGGCTGTTCCAATAAAACTTTATTTATAAAATCAGTCTGTAGACTGGTTTTGGCTTGGGGGCTAGATTTTGCCAAATCCTGCTCTAAACTTTACTATATCTCACAAATTTTGATAAGCTGGTTTTTGTTACTCAGTTCTAATATTTTATTTCTATTTTGCATTCTTCTTTGACATGTGCGTATGGGGTGTTTTTGAAGTGTATTTCTTTTTTTTTAATGTTTTTATTTATTTTTGAGGCAGAGAGAGACAGAGCATGAGCAGGGTAAGGGCAGAGAGAGAGGGAGACACGAAATCTGAAGCAGGCTCCAGGCTCTGAGCTGTCAGCACAGAGCCTGATGCGAGGCTCAAACTCACAGACTGTGAGATCATGACCTGAGATGAAGTCGGATGCTTAACCGACTGAGCCACCCAGGCGCCCTGAAGTGTATTTCTTAATGTCCAAGGTTTTTGGTGATTTCTAGTTTTCTTTTATTTCTTATTTTCTTTTCTCTCTCTCTCTCTTTGTGTGTGTGTGTGTGTGTGTGTGTGTGTGTGTGTGTGTGTGTGTTACTGATTTCTTCTTAATTGTAGTCAGAGAATATGTTCTCTATCAGTCCTATTCATTAAAAATATAATGGAAGCCACAAATATAATTTAAATTTTTTTAGTAACCACATTTTAAAAACTGAAAAGAAGCAAATGGAAATTAATTTTAATAAAGTATTTTCTTTAACCTTATGCGTCCAAAATAGTATCATTTCAACATGTAATCAATATAAAAATTATTATGCCATATTTTAGATTTTTTGTAGTAAGTGTTCAAAATGCAGTGTATATTTTACATGAATAACACATTTTCATTAGGACTAGCCATACTTCAAGTGCTTAGCACATGCTTACCAGCTACCATATTAGGCAGTGTAGCTCTAGATCATGTCATCCTTCGAATATAGTATATGGTCCATTGTTATGAATGTTCTATGTATATGTGAAAATAATTTGAACTCTTTAGTTATTGAATGCAGCATTTTGTACAAAATACATTTATCAAAATGTCCACTTGGTCAGAACTCTCACTATATTGCTCAAATCTGTATTCTTATTGAATTTTTGGAATTCTTTTCTTTTTAACGTTTTATTCATTTTTGAGAGACAGACAGAGACAGAGCATGAGCAGGGGAGGGTCAGAGAGAGAGGGAGACACAGAATCCGAAGCAGCCTCCAGGCTCTGAGCTGTCAGCACAGAGCCCGATGTGGGGCTCCAACTCATGACCTGAACCGAAGTAGGAAGCTTAACCGACTGAGCCACCCAGGCACCCTGAAATTCTTCATATGTTATGTGGTGAGTCACAGAGTGGTATGTGAAAATCCTCCACCATCATTGTGAATTTGTCTAATTATCCCTACAGTTTTGCCAGTTTTTCTTTATGCACTTTGAGATAATGCATGTAATACTTAAATTGTATCTTCTTGAATTAAATAGTCCATTGCTGTCAAGGGGCAATGAATATTAAAAACTCTTTTGTTTCTGAAAAGATGTTTGCCTTGAGATCTATTTTGTCTTACTTCATTTTCTTTTGGTAATTGCTTGCATGTTGTATCTTTCTCCAGTATTTTACCTTCGACTTCTATCATATTTTAGGTGTGTCTCTCATTTTGTTTTTATAGTTTTTTAAATGTTTATTTATTCTTGAGACAGAGCGAGAGACAGAGTACGAGCAGGGGAAGGGCAGAGAGAGAGAGAGGGAGACACAGAGTCCCAAGCAGGCTCCAGGCTCTGAGCTTTCAGCACAGAGCCTGATACAGGGTTCCAACTCAAAAACCTCAAGATCATGACCTGAGGCGAAGTCCAATGCTTAACCGACTGAGCCACCCAGGTGCCCTTCATTTTGTTTTCAAATTCAGTGTGACAATCTTTATCTTTTGGCTGGAGTGTTGTATTTTAATTTGAATGTGATATTACTGTTATATTTTGGATAAACTTTTTATGTTATACAATGACTTCATTTTTCCTGACTATTCTATTTCTTTTCTTTCTTTGGTTATTTTGGGTTGGTTAATTTTTTAAAAATTTGTTTGTTTGTTTGTTTGTTTGTTTGTTTTAATGATTTTCTCCTCCTTTAGTGGTTTGAAAAACCTCTAGTTAAACCAGAAAATGAAGTACCCTTCTGTACTGAGATCCCTTAAATCCTTCTGACAAACCCAAAGAAGGGACAGGATTTTGGCTGCTATTTTCCTAGGGATCCTTGGCTGCCCCTTGCCTGCCCCTACCCCAAACACCCCATTCTACGTTGAGGAACGTTTATCAGGATGGATAAGAGGTCTGGCCCTAAGCCATTTTGCAGTCAATTCTTGTGTCCTGAATCCCTTAAGAGCCTAGGCTTTTGAAAGCTCCCCAAACAGCCTTTTCTCTGTTTCTGAGTTAACATCCCTCCCTGGAAGTCCTGTATGCCTCATATTCCAACCGCAGGAATCAGGGAAGCCTTATGAGGCAACAGAATTTGCCAGGAAAACAACTGGCTTAGTATTTCCCAACATTCTCCTTTTATGTCATTGTCATCCAATCTTCTATCCTTGGCTCCTTGGGATTTAAGGAAAATTGATAAGAAGAGCAAGGACCCAGCGACCACAAGTGACAAGGAGGGGGTTGAGGTCTGGGTGGCAGTTCTGTTCTCTCCCCACCCTAATCTCTCCTTTTTTCTTTGCTCTAGTGTGGACTTTGAGTCGCATACCCAAGGTACTGCCCTGAAGAGGGCACTGCATCTTGCTCTAGTTGAAGCACATGGGCATTCAGTTTTAGGGAGCACCTGCCCCAGTGATCTCACTGAATGTTTTCAGAATTCTTAGCCTGTCCCAGCACATTGCTGGTCATTAACCTCCTAGGGCCAGGCCTTCCTGGTTTTCCCCCAGACAACTTCTTCTGCCTTTATAACTATTCCTTTGCCTGCCCCCAAACAGCCTTCTTTGGGTTTAGTCTTGGAACTCTATTATATTACTCAGACCAGGATGGCCACCATCTACAAGCTCCTTCACCCCCTCTAGGCCGACCTCTCCCCTTAGATGCTCCACAAGGACCTGAAATTTATTTCACTATAAAATGGCTCTTCTTCCTCTAGCTGAGCCTTCTCTTCCCAGTGTTATCATGCCAGTGGCTGACTGGCACCTACATCCACCCAGACACCCAAGCCAGGTGGTCATCCTCACTTCTGCATGCCCCTCACCTCCACATCGCCCACTCACATCACTTCCATCTCCAAGCTCACCCTCGGTCCTATAGGGGAAACTCTTCTTGGCTTTGCCCCTTGCCCCCTCTCCTATGACCTCTCTCCTGATGTCTGCTACAGTCTCTTCCCTAGAGTCCTGTCTCCCAGTCATGCCCTGGCAATTACTCTGCCCAGAAACCTGATGGAATCTTTCCAAAATTTAAATCTCGCCATTTCACTCCCCTATTCCTCAACTTTTTCAGAGTTTCTCTGTGGACTGGTGTTCAAGGCACGGCTCCTCAAGGCCTGTCACTCCCCATGCCCCTGAATGTTGAGTGTAGAAAGATGATTTATTGGGGCACCTGGGTGGCTCAGTCAGTTAAGCATTCGACTTCGGTTCAGGTCATGATCTTGCCATTCACAAGTTCCAGCCCTGCGTGGGGCTCTGTGCTGACAGCTCAGAGCCTGGAGCCTGCTTCAGATTCTGTGTCTCCCTCTCTCTGTGCCCCTCCCCCACTTAGCCTCTCTCTCTCTCTCTCTCTCTCTCTCTCTCTCTCTCTTTCTCTTTCTCTCTCTCAAAACTAAATTTAAAAATTTTCAAAAAAAGAAAGAAAGGTGATTTATCTTCAGACCCTGCCCTCAAGAACTTTACCAAAAAGTAAACAGGTTACTATTGTTCATTCATTCATTCATTCATTCATTGAACTAATATTTATTGATCCCCCACTAATTTCCAGGCATTGTTCTAAGGGCTTAGAATACATTAGTGAAAAAATAGCCAATGATTCCTGCCCCTGTGAAACTCAGGAGGGAGAAAGAGAGACAATACAGAAATCAGTTGCTAATAAATAATTACATAGTATGTCAGAAGGTGATAAATGCTTTGGAAAAAGTCGAGCAGTTTAAGGGAACCAGGAATGTTGACAAGAGGAGGGAGGAATAGTGATTTTACACACCGTGGTCAGAGTGGCTCTCAGGGAACTCAGTGGCAGCCTCCTTGAGAACTACAGTTTGTTCAGGGGCTGTGGAAGCAGAGAGGGATGCTCTCCACCCTGCCAGGAGGAGTTTATGGAGAGCTTCCAGGAGGAGGGTCCCATGAATGACCCTTGAAGGATAAGATGAGAAGTTAGCTGAGAGAAGACAGCAGGGAAAGGTATTCTAGGCAGAGGAAGCAGCATGGTCAGCAGCCTGCAAAGAATGGAGAAAATGGCCCCCAGACAGGTGACTTTGTCAAGAGAGTATGAGGAAGAGGTATCCGTCCTGGAGCCAGTGAGAGCTTGGGTGAGAATCATAGCCTGGGAATGGTAGACCACAGGTGGCCCTGCAGTACTTCCATCTGTCCCTTTGCCCAGAATATTGGTGGGATTTTCCAGAATGTGAAGCTAGAGTGACAGGGTGCCCTGTCCTGCCTATGCTGAGTGCAGGTCTGCCCAGAGCTGTTTTGTCTATCTGGAGCCAGGTCTGCCCCTCCCCAGTACAGCAAGGTGGCTGCCAGGAAGCGTGCCCCTGGCTCACTGAACACCTGTCTTGGGAGAAACTGGGTGTAGGAACAGTGTGCCCAGCCCTGTGTCTCTGAAGTCAAGACTCTTCTGACAGGGAAGCCACTAAGACAGTGACTGTGGCTTCTGATCTCAGAAGGAGGCAGGAAGCTGTGGCCAAAGCCTCAGCAACAACGTTTGCTCCTCTAAAAGGAGAAAGGAAGCGTGTGCCAGGAAATGTGTACAGTACCCCTTCCCCAGCCTGGGCCTGAGTAACCTTAGTCCAGCAGAGTCCCGGATCTGACCCGACGCTCATGATGGCACAGTGCCCACTCCCTCCCAGATGGCATCTTCTGCCCGTGGAGCTTCCCTGGTCATTGCGTTTGCTGGCTCCAGGACCTCTGGGCCCTGGAAAATGTAGAATCTGTGACCACAGGCCTCAGGGTGACTTCAGACCTCCCCACACACCCTCACCCCATGACCTCTCTGACTTGGGGCTTCCCATGACTACAGCCACAGAGGTTTCTTGGGCTCTTTTTCTCTGACGCTTTTTCCATAGCACAGCTGGAAACTGATGTGAACTGCCATCTGAAGCCCCAGTTCCTAAAAGCTTCTCAGATTCTCCTCTGCACTCTCTTGTCTGTCTCCACATCCCTGCTCTGTCCAGAAGCCTGGCAGAGAACTCAGAGCTTCTACTGCAGTGGGGCAGAGCATCCCACATTAGTGAGGCTTGACCATCTTGTGCTTCTGTGATGGTCATGCACATCACTGGAATTCACACTGTTCAAACACAGTGAATGTTAGGTCTTAGGATACAGCAATGAACACGGAGTTCCAGGAGCTCCCAGGAGAGGGACAGAGACAGACAATAAAGAAGTGAACACATTCACAAACAAGATAGCTGCAGACACTGATAAGTGTTATTAGTAAAGTAAAACAAGGAACTATGACCAAGTTTGACTGGGTGGTCACCATGAGACTGGGTTTTTCAGACAAGGCTTCCTTGGGACGAGACATCTGAGTTCAGACATGAGCAACAAGAGACAGGCAAGCATAGCAAGAATGGGGATACAGAAGAACAGTGCCAGGGTCTTTCATGGGATCCAGGGAGTCTCTGAGGAAGAGCAGACCAGTGTAGATGGAGAGAGGGCAGTGGAAGGGGATGAGTCAGAAAGGTAGTCAGGCCTACATCACCTATAGCCTTAGGTCTGAATTCTATTGCAAGTTGAAGGATTTTAAGCCAAGCTGATGACCTGATCTTAAATTTTCAAAAGTGAGTCTGGCTGTTGTGACAGAGTGGACAGCAATGGGACAAGAGTAAGCATGGGTGGTTGGGCTGCATATAAATTCTGAAAGTAATGCTGAGAGAAGTTGATGACAGACAGGATATGGGGAGTGAGAGTATGAAAGGAGTCAGAGATGAGTTGAAGGATTTTGGCCAAGCCACTGAATGGAATGGCCTGCCATGAACTGAAATGGGGGAAGATCACAGAAAAGAAGGTTAATGGGATGGTGGCAATATGAGAGTTCTCTTTGCTCTTATATGGATCATGATGCTTCTATTACCAAGTAGCAGAAAATACAAGTAAAACTGGCCTAAACACCAAGGGGAATGTATTGACTCTGACAACTGAAAAGTCCCGATTTTGGACATGGTTTGATCAAAGCTTCTCCATGGGTCCTCAAATCTTGCTTTGTCCTCAGTCTGGCTTCCCACAGTGGGGCAAAATGGCGGCATTGGTTTTAGTCCTGACCCCTACTAGAAGAAGCTTCTACTGCCCAACTATTAAACAAAAGTCCTGAACTTTTGTTCAATTTTACTGGACCAGTTTAAATCACCAATCACTGTGGCCAATGGGAATGGTGTTATACTAATTTTCTTCACCAATTAGAGACCACCCATGCTGCTGTGGGTAGGAGGACCTGCTTACCAAAGCAGGAGGCATGGCATGGATGCTGGGAAAACAGCCCTAATGTCCACAGAGTGGTGGCTCATTGGAGATGGACTTAGGTGTCCAATGGGAGCTACCAAGGGGAAGGCTGGATCTAGGAGTGTGAAGCTCAGGAGGGAGACTGGACAGGGAAATCAACATTTAGTTGTCACTGGTATATAGTAGTAGGAGGGCACCAGCTAGTGAGTGTAGATGGTGACTTGAGGACTCATCCCTGGTGCACTGCAATATTTGGAGGTAGGAATGCTCCTGAAGAGAAGCACAGAAAGGAGAATACAAAAAAGCAGCCAGCTAGGTAAAGGGAAAGCCTAGGGAATGTATTGTCATGGATAAAAGAGAAAAATGTTTTCCCTGAACTAAGTTGAAAACTGGTAAGCAAAAAAGCAAGGGGAGAACAAGGATGTGGATCCTGGATTTGGCAACATGGTCACAATGTGATACTCACACCCACCTCTTCTCTGCGGCCCAGCTTGGCCCAGGGATGGAAATAGTATGGAGAGGACTGAGGCCCATTTATTGTGGCATCAGCACAGAGGGTAAGTCCTGTGCACTGAACATGACAAAGGTGACTGATGGGGAGTTGGGGAATGGGCAGCAGTGGGCTTGGGGCTGAACAGGAATGGAAATGAAGGATGAAGGACAGTGGAGTTCCAACAGCTGGCATGAGTGCTGGAAAGTCACGAGGCTGTGTTTGTGTGAGATGTGTGAGGGTAAGGGCGATGGAAGAGGAGTCACAGAAGTGAATGACTGGAAGGAGAGGGCTGGAACAGGGTCCTTACAGTCCAGGTCACCTTTGGAAGCTGCCCTAGGATGATGGTGGTACCTGGGCTGAGAGAAGCCCTACAATATGGGGCCAAGCCATCACACATGTCATGATAATGTTTTGAGGTGTTAACACCTCCTTCTTATCTGTCTTGTCTCTTAGCTCGTGTGACAAAGAGAAAACATGAACCCCCCAGCCCAGAGCTCCATCCACACCAGTGAAAGCAGCCATGTGAGGGATGGTCAGCATGCTCGGATCATCTCTGTATTTCCAGGGGGCAAGATCTCTCCATGGCTGACTCCAGGATCTCAGGTCTCTGTGGGAGAGAGAGACTTGGCTTGGCATTGGCTGGACTCATGGTTGGGGGTAGGGTGAGAGGGTCTCTAACAGCTCAGATATAGTAAAGGATCTCAGCCACCTGCTGCCTGGACACTGGAAGGGGCCCAAAGGGACAATATTTGATGAGTAAAAATGAACAACAAATGATCAAATAATTAGTGATCAATTCTGAAACCTAATTTCCAAAAAGGTAGCAGAGGTTAAAAAAAAAATTCTAGGTTAGGAAGGATTGAGTCAAGGCAGTGAGCAACCTGTCTTAGTGTCCTGGCTGCTCACGGGAGGCCTGGGCCTCAGCTATGCCTGGTGATGAGAGAGGACATTGACTCATGGGAAAGATGCTGTAATCAGGATCAATATGATTCTGTGGGGGAGGATATTAGAGAAAGACTTTTAATATGTTCCTCTGCCTGGACTTTTCCTTCCTCCCACTGCTCATCTTGTGTTATCTGGATTCTACATGCACATCTGCTGATGGGGCTCTTCCCCACTGCCCCTCATCCCCACCCTCACCCCAGCCTACGTCCTCTACAGCACCAGATGATGTGTGCTAAAATGAATCCCTGTTTCAAAAAGCCACCTACTCATGGGTCTCCACTTGCATTCTTTGAAAAAAAGATGACTCCTTTTTTTTTCTGGCCACAAATGTGATACACTTTCATTACAAAAAGTTTAGAAAACTCAGAGAAGTACCAAAAAAGAAAACAAAAACCAGCCTCAATCCCAAACTCAGAGACAATGCCTTACTTTTGACACATCAGTTTTGTGTCTTTCCTGACGTCCTTCCAACCACATCTTCTTTTTGTTAATTAGGACTATATAAGTTACGTTCCAGTTTATACATTTTGTCAGGGAATGAAAACTTCTGTGAGACAGTAGGAATTTTATCTGCTTTATTCACTGCTTTTACTACCACAAGTAGCCACTCAATAAATATTTGTTGTTAGAATGGATTTCATAACTTGTTTTCACTTAATGCAACATAAACATCTGCATCATTATGTATTCTCTTATGCCATTATATTTAATGACTACAAAATATTTTGTAGTATGTGTTTATGATAATTGATTTATCAAACTCACTATTGTTAGATATTGTTAGATTTTTAATAGTATAAAAATGACCTCACATTTTTTATACTATAGGTAACATCACGCTGAACATCTTTGAAAATTCATTTATAGCTATTTCTGCACATTATTTCCTGAAGTTAAGTTCCTAGAAGTGGAATTGCTGGATTGAATGTGCTTTACTTAAAATTTCTGTACATTTTGCCAAATTGCCCTCCCACCCAAAAAAAAAGGCTGATGCAAACACAGGTCCTAAACTCTTTCCAGAGAAATCTATGACCATGTTTTAAACTTTGATAATTGATAGAAAAGACATACCTTCTTTCCATTGAATTTTTCTTTGATTATTTGTGGGATTGACTTATTTTTTATATTTTTACTAGCTATTTGTATTTTCCTTTCTTTATTGCTTAGTCAGCTACTTGCTCCTGATTCTTTCCAGGTGTGTCTTGTCTTTTTTTTTTTTTTTTTTTTTTTTTTTTTTTTTTTTTTTTTTTTTTAGAGAGAGAGAGAGAGGCAAGGAGAGGGAGACAGAGATCAGAAGCAGGATCTGCACTGACAGCAGACAGCCTGATGCTGGGCTCTAACTCATGAACCGTGAGATCATGACCTCAGTCGAAGTCGGATGCTTAACGGACTGAGCCCCCAGGTGTGTTTTTTCTAACTAATTTATAAGAGCTCCTCATATAACCAATATTTGGGGGCTGAAAATTTTTGAAATTTCATGTAGTATTTGTATTTAGTATATGAGCTTTCTAGTCAGTTGGGTCTAATTTCTGTACTGATGAGTGGACTTAATATTTGTGTGATTCATCAAATTACCTATTAAGGCATTTTGGTTTTTAGATTATTCTCCTTTCAAAGAGGGCTTTTGGCCAGTATTGAACAGGTATGTCCTTTAAATTAAATTTAAATCCATTTTAGGGGCGCCTGGGTGGCTCAGTCAGTTAAGTGTCCGACCTGGGGCTCAGGTCATGATCTCACGGTTTGTGAGTTTGAGCCCCGCGTGGGGCTCTGTGCTGACAGCTCAGAGCCTGGAGCCTGATTCGGATTCTGTGTCTTCTTCTCTCTCTGCCCCTCCCCAATTCATGCTCTGTCTCTCTCAAAAAATAAATAAACAATACAAAAAATATTTTAAAAAATTTTTTTATTTAAATCCATTTTGTTAAGTTTAATTTTTTTTTAACATTTATTTTTGAGAGACAGAGAGAGACAGAGCACGAGCTGGGGAGGGACAGAGAGAGAAGTAAACACAGAATCTGAAGCAGGCTCCAGGCCCCAAGCTGTCAGCACAGAGTCCGACATGGGGCTCGAACTCATTAACTCTGAGATCATAACCTGAGCCTGAAGTTGGATGCTTAACCAACTGAGCCACCCAGGAGTCTCCATTTTGTTAAGTTTAAAACTGAGATTGCGTTAAGTATAAACCCAACTTTGGGGAGGACTGACATGTTTGTAATATTTAGTATTTTAATCCAGAAAATTAGTTTATCTCTTCATTCACTGAAGTCTTTTTTATGTCCTTCTATATAGCTTGAAAGCCTTCTTCAGCTTGGTTCTGCACACCTATTGTTTTTTCCCAGCTATTTTCTTGTTTTTTGGTTACTTTTGTGAATATTTTTTCTGTATGTTTTCTGTTATATTTATTTTCATATTTAACAAATATTCAGCCACCTTATAGAAACACTTCTATTTAGTATCACAGCTTTTAGTTGCTTCTCTTAGAGTTTCAACCATGCTTACTTTCTCTCCTCTTTCACTCTCCCATCCACGTATGGAGGCAGAACTAAATTCGAGTACCCCAGAGCAGGAGTACAGATCAGCGCGCACTCCTGTCCTCAGAGGGATATGAATGATCTTCCCCAGTGAGATCATTTGTGCCTGTCTTGGAAAGAAGAGTCTGCTTTGGATGCATAGATGTTCATGGTGACACAGGAGGCACACGCGCCCCCCCAACCACCACCACTTACACAGCTATGGAACCACGGAAACAAGTCTCCTAGGAGGAGCACAAACCTGATGGAGCAGAGAGCATGCAGATGGGGCTGGGGGTAATTTGGCAGAAGGTCCAGCAGAAGCAAGCCTTGGGGACTTGCAGCTGGCTAGAGGCCCCAAACTTCGTGCTCTTGCAGGAGGGCCCACCCCTGAGGAACATGGTGATGGGAATGGTAGGGCCCAAGAAGAAGGAGGAGGGGCTGAGTGTGTGTGTGTGTGTGTGTGTGTGTTGCGGAGCAGTGTCCGGGGCAGTGTGGCAGTGGGGAGGTGGGTTGAAGGGAGCAGAGGTACCTGGAAGGAGGACTCATCTGCCTAATTCTCTGTCTTCCTTCAACTACACCCTCACCATAAATCCTTCTTGACCCTTCCTAAAGCCAGAGTTTAGAAGTCCATCGTACCTGTTTCCAAAAGGTCCATGCTGACCCTGGCACAAACCCTGGGAGACATTCTTTCCAGTTCTCTACCAGAATGGATCCTACTGGTGTTTATATCTGCTTAATGATTTCTCTTTTTTTTTTAATTTTTTTAAATGTTTATTTTTGAGACAGAGGGACAGAGTGTGAGAGGGGAGGGGCAGAAAGAGGGAGACACAGAATTCCAACCAGGACGCAGGTTCTGAGCTGTCAGCACAGAGCCTGATGTGGGGCTCGAACTCACAGACTGTGAGATCATGATCTGAGCCAAAGTCAGATGCCCAACTGACTGAGCCACCCAGGTGCTCCTAATGATTTCTCTTTTATTCTAAAATTCTACAACACCACACTTTCACACTGAGTGTCTCCTGAATGCCAGATGGCTGAGCATGACAGCAGCATGTGGAATGGAAGGGATGATGGTATCAAGGGCTGTCCTGGATGGAGGGGGTGGCAGTGTGTGTTTCAGTCTGACTCTCCAAAGATGTGGGTGGCTGATTCCCACCCCAACTCCTTACCCTGAGGTCCGTGAGAATTCACCGTGTGAAACTCCTCTCTTCATCGCATGCTTGGCCCAGCAGCTCTATCCTGGGTGTCTCACATTCCATCATCTTTTCCTTGTTTGGGAACTTTCATTCTACAAAGTTAAAATAATGTCTGAAATTATTTTGAATTAATTTGAATTATTATTTGAATGGAGTTGTACAGCGCAGTATGCAGGATGCCCTGGTATTTTAGGTGAATTCCCTGCTGCTGTGTCATCACCAAGAGCTCATGGTTGGCCCTGATATTTCTACCATGCAGGGGATATTGTCTTTCCTTCCGCCTGGGGTTTGCCTACACACAAACCACATCACAGCTTTGGTGATAAGAGTGACACCTGTGATTCCTGAGGATACTGGGGTTACTCTTGCCATCTTTTCCCACTGGAAAACATAATTGGCTCCTGAATTCAGATTTCTTCTTCCCAAGAAATTAACTCGATCTTTTTCCTTCTTTTCCATATTCCTAATTTCAAGAGGTTTTATTGAGAAAGGATGTGCAATTGTTGTGGCTTCCTCTCGATGTGACTCTTGCCAATTTTCCTCTTAGTCGATATGATGGAAAGAACACAGGCATGGTGGGGGCACCTGGGTGGCTCAGTCAGTTAAGCATCTGACTCTTGACTTCACCTTACATCATGATCTCACAGTTTGTGAGTTTGAGCCTCACATTGGGCTCTGTGCTGACAGCATGAAGCCTACTTGGAATTCTTTCTCACTCTCTCTCTCCCTCTCTGCCCCTCCCCTGCTTTCTGTCTCTCTCTCTCTCTCTCTCTCTCTCTCTCAAAATAAATAAATAAAAATAAACTTAAAAAAAAAAAGAATACAGGCACGGGAGCTGGTTGGCTCTGGATTTAAATATCAGGCAGCCTTGGGATCTTAGGTGAATTATTTCAGCTCTCTAAGCTTCAGTATCCTCATCTGCAGAATTAGGTATTTAATGCAAGTGACTGCAAGGCTCACTGGGAAGTATCTCACACATTGCAAATGCAGGAACGTAACTGGGCTTGCAAGGGGTACTGAAATAAGGGTGCCGGGCACAGTCAGAATTGAAGGCCATTGAAGACAATTGTGTCATGGACATAGCTGGAAATCTTTACCTGGGATTTGTTTTGAGTTGCAACATAGTTGGACCTGATCGCCCTTCTAGTTGGCTGACTAGTATACTGACTCTCTCCACTCCCTCACTGGCCCTGTAGAGAACTCGACAGTGAATTCTTCTGTTTCTCATCTCTGCTGTTCTGGGAATATTTGTTTCATTTTTCATATTCTCTGCAGATGTGTATTCTTTGCGGATAAAGACTAAAATTCCAATTCCAAATTCCCAGGGGTGAACTACTATTGGACCAGTTACCAGTGACCAGGAGACAGAGTCACATTGTGTGAACATGACAGCCCTAGTTGTAAAGCTGTGGCTGGATCGAAGGGCATGGTGAGAACAACATTTTCTAAAGAAGGTGGTGCAGAGATAACCCTGACAACCTTCTGTCTCAGAGTTGGAGCGAACTGGAGTTCATCGCGCAATTTCACCTGGATGACACTCAACACAGCTGCAGGTATGGCCCCTGGCTGTTTGTTCCCCACCAGCCTGTCACCCTGCAGTATGGGTCGGATTTTATTCTAGTGAGAATTCAATTTACATAGTTAACCTGTCTGTTAAAATTTCACTTAGGGGGTGCCTGGGTGGCTCAGTCGGTTAAGCGTCCAACTTCAGCTCAGGTCGTTATCTCATGGTTCACAGGTTGGGGGCCATGCGTCAGGCTCTGTGCTGACAGCTGAGAGCCTGGAGCCTACGTTGTGGATTCTGTCTCCCTCCCTCTCTGCCCCTATCCTGCACGTACTCTGTCTCTCCCTCTCTCAAAAATAAATAAAACATTAAAAAAATTTTTCACTTAGGATTTTTGCGCCTATATTTATATCTGATGTTAGCCTATCTGTGTTTATTCAGTTGTTTAAAAATCGAGTCTTGGAATTTTGTCTATAGTTACCTCATAAATTGAATTGGATAGCAAATAATGTTTTTATATAGTTTCAAGTAATCTATATAATATAGAGATGACTTACGTTATCAAATTAAAAAAAAATTCTTGCTGGGGAGTAATGTATGGTACATTAGGTTGGGAGTTACAATGCCCAAGGTTTGGTTTGGTCTTCATCTTAATTTTCTGTATGAACATAAGCAAGCCCCTATGCCTCCCAGGCCTCTGTAGGATTAGGGAGGACAGGACAGCTGGCTCAGATGTCTTGTCCACCCCCCCCCCCCCCGCCCCAAACCCAGCTGGCCTTTCTGGGTAATCAGCCGCTGGTGCTCGGAGTTGTTTCTTTTGGCAGGCCCGTCGACTCCTTTCTGGAGCCCTGTAGCAGATTTCTAGCCAGGGGTGTTCCCCCATCTTTGAAGTGCTTTCTGTTGTGTTCCTGGTTGTCTCCTGGCCCTGAGAGTGCCCCCGCCCCCCAGCACTGTTTTTGTTTTCCTTGGGTCTGAGCTCACACGGTCAATGACTTAGGCATTGATTTTTTTTGGTTCCCTATAAGGAGCTCTGAGATGGGAAGCATCCTGCCTGCCTCCGGGGAAGGTATCATCCCCTTCTGGAAATTTGCTTCTCCTTGGATTTCCCTGGCACTTGGACCCTCCTCAAGAGTCCCCCCTTCCACTGCCTTTGTCCCCCTTCCCTCTCTCTATCACATCCTGCTAGGCTGACATGAGCCACTCTGAAGGTCTTCCAACCATGATCTCCCTCTCCAGCTCCAGCTCAACATGGACTTCTTTTTTTGTTTATTTTTGAGAGAGAAAGAGAGTAAAAGCAGGGGAGGAGCATACAGAGAGGGGGACAGAGGATCTGAAGTGGGTTCTGTACTGATGGCATAGAGCCTGAAGCAGGGCTTGAACTTGCAAACTACAAGATCATGACCTGAGCCAACATCAGACACTTAACCGACTGAGCCACCCGGGTGCCCCTCAGTGTGGACTTCCAATGGCTGCCAGAGCCAAGGAAGCCTGGGACAGATGCCAAGAGCCCCCAGGGTCAGGAGGTGAGGAGTCTGGTAACACTGATCTCTACTCATACCCACCTTGAAGTTCCTGATATTTGGGAAGGAACATCATTCTGATTTCTCTAATGATCTTCCCATGACCTGCTTTTCCCTCTCCAATACCCCAGCCCTTTCTGAACTGAGAGAGGGCTCTGGAAATGGCTTCTTCTTATATCAGATTTTTCCTTGTTACAAAACTGTCTATTCATTGTAGAAAATTTGGAAAAATACAGATGAATTCAAAGAAGAGAGAAAACCTTATAATCCCACCACTCAGTGACACCACCTACTAATCTTTCTTCCGTTTTTTCCATGAATATATAAATGCTTTTAAACATAATTGGGATTGTGCTGAATATACTGCTTGGTAAGCTGCAGGTTTTGATTGGCCACATGCCACAAGCATCTCCCCATGGCACCGTGCAGCGTTCTGCATCATCATTTTTATGGGCAGCAATGCATATACCATCTTATAGATGTGCAAAAATGAATTCAGCTTTGTGATTGAACATTTGGGTCGTTTCCAATTTGGCACTGCTGTAAATAATATTTCAGTGACAATCTTTGTGGACAAATAATTCCTGATTTTCCCCCTTTGTGTTAATTCCTAAGCAAACCCAAAGGTTAAGTAGAAAAAAAATTTTTGAGGTTTGTGACACATCCTTGCCAAACTGCATTTCAGAAGGGGTTTGCGGGATGTCAGAGCTTCAGATGCCCATACTTTCTCCTGATCCCTACTTTTCTTTTCTTACTGAGGTCAGCTGGCCTGGCCAGGAGGCTGAGCTGCCTAGATGGTCACCAGGAAGAAGGGTCTGAATTCCTGTTAGATGGGAGTAGTGAAGCGGGGGTGCTTCCAGATAAGTGAGGTGGAGTTTATGGAATGCTGGTCCTCTGAGCACCTCTGTGACATGGCTTGGAGTGGGGCCCCCACCTGTCTTTAGTGGAAGGAGACAGAAAAAGGGACAGTGACACTCAGGCAGTAGCCTCACAGCTCACTTACATGGACCGCTATGAAGAGAGGGCCAAGTATTTCTTCTTCCTTAAATTCCCTGTCCATGTCCTTTGCTCATTTGTCTTTTTCTTCTTGATTTGGGTAACATGTCAAAACATTTTCCTGCTGCCTATGGTATAAATAATTTTTGCAAGTTATCTATTTATCTGTTAAATCTTTTTAATTGTGGTTTTTAAGATGCAGACATTTAACATTTGCTTGTAGTCAGATCTTCAAATCTACCAGTGTTTTCCTTTTGTGGTTTCTACCTTCTTTGTTGTACTTAAAAAGATTTTTCCTAACCCCAGATGGCATAAACATTCACCTATATTTCTTCAAAATTTTTTGTTTGCTTCATTTTCAAAGTCTTAAAAATGTGATTTTTTCCCCATCAAATCCTGACCTTGTGTGAGTGGGAAGCACAGATGCTGGTGCTGGTGGCTTGATTAGCTCTAACTTCCAGGCTTGTGAGCTCAGGACAAATTCCAAGTCCTTCATGTTTGTTCTTCTATGACTCTGGGGAAATCGCAGGAGCCCTCTAGTTATTTAATTGGCCTTTTTAAAATTAAAGAATCTGGGGATGGGGCGCCTGGGTTGGTCACTCATTGAAGGATCTGATTTTTGGTTTTGGCTCAGGTCGTGATCTCACGGTTCCTAAGCACTAACAGCATGGAGCCTGCTTGGTATTCTCTCTCCGTCTCCCCCCACCTGCTCTCTCTGTCTCTTTCTCACTCTCTCAAAATAAATAAATAAACTTAAAAAAAAACAGTAAATAATGTGGTTGCTTATGTCTGTCCAGTTGGCTCATCAGAAAGCTTTCAATCAAAATAAACCTTCCCAAATAAGTAGATTAATGCATTTCTGACACCTAGGCAATGGCCTTTCCATAGAGCGGATGCACACCATGTAGGCAGGGACTTCTTGTTTGTTCACTGCTACATCTCCAGTACCTACATAATGCCTTGCACATAGTGGGGACTCAACATAGGCTTCTTAACTGAATTATGCATGAATGATTATCATGTACCCATTTTTTAAATTTAAAGAGGTGATAACATGGAGAAAATACTCATGTGGTCAGGTTTAAAAAAGTAACATAGGGTACTGAATAAACCGTATCCATCATTCATTCGTTTAACAAATAGTTATTGAACTCCACCATGCATGGGGAAAAGACAGGATGAATATAAGGATTAAATGACTTAACATATTGTATTAGTCTTCTGGAGATTCCATAACAAAATACCACAAACTGAGTGGCTTAAACAACAGACATTTATTTTCTCACAGCTCTGGAGGCCAGAAGTCCAAGATCATGATGTCAGCAGGGTTGGTATCTGGTGAGACCTCTCTACTTGGCTTGTGGATGGCTGTCTTCTTGCTGTGTCCTCACAGTCTTTTCTCTGTGTGTGTGCCCTCCTGGTGGCTTTCCCTTTTCTTATAAGGACACTAGGCCTATTGGATCCGGACTCCCTTATGGCCTCATGTAACCTTAATTATCTCCTTAAAGACCCTGTCTCCACATATAGTCACATTGGAGGCTGGGGATTCAACATATGAGTTGGGGGAGGGGAGGGGAGGATACAATTCTTTTTGTAACATATATGTAAAATACTTATAAATAATGCCTGGTTGGAGGCACCTGTCTGGCTCCTTTGGTAGTACATGAGACTCTTGATCTCGTTGTGAGTTGAGTGTAGAGATTACTTAAAAATAAAATCTTTTAAAAAGAAAAAAAAAAGAAAGAACATCTGGCACATACTAAGCACGATGTGAATGTTTGATATTATTATTGCTATTATTATTGTTAGAAAATATACAAAATCACATTGTTCATTATCCTTGGGGGAATGAGATTACAAATGACTTTAGCTTATACTTTCCTGTATTTTCTAACATTTCTACATTGAACAATTTTATTAATATGGAGGGGAGTGGGATTTCTACTGTTCAATAAAAGACATGGGTTGAATGTTGTTTGCAGCCCTCCAGCAATTTCATCATATATTCCAAGCTTCTTCTCTGGATAGGGTTTCAAGTTCTTGCCTCAGCTCTTTGGATTTGTGGTTGTCAGAATGCAGAGAAACAAAAATCAGGCTCAGCTCACGCAGGCCCACCACCTAGAGCTTCTATTTCCTCATGTATGCAGCGATGAGAGTGGGGGTGCATCATATAGTAAGGGCTGGAAAGACCTTTAGCAGTGGGTTGGTGAGTAAATCAGTTTGAGTTCTTGACTGCAAGCAACAAAATCCATACTGACTATTTTAAGCAGAAAAGGAACATTTTAAAGAATGTTAGGTGGCCCACAGAATTTGGGGGAAGGTTCAAGAAAAAGAGTCAGATCTCAGCTTCTAGGAACAACTCCTCAAACCATCCTCTATCCATTGCTTCTGCTACCAGCCTGTGCCAGTAAGATGGAGACCACACATAGGACTTTCTCTTGCTTACTGTTGGCTTTTGAATCAAAGGTTTACAAGGGTATATCTCATCGGCCTGGTGTAAGTCACTTATCCACCCCCTCCTGCAAAGGAGGCTGAAAAAGAGAGTTTTCTGGATTCTACCTTAAGAGGAAGGTTCTTACAATGTGAGAAACTATCAAAATAAAGGAGAGTGTTAAAAAAATGCTGGAGAGTCAAAAAAATCAGAAGGTCCACCACTGTCAGAGAAGCATGGCTCAGATGTCCTAACTTCAGGAAAACATGAGACCGGAGTGGCTGAGCTCATTGTTTGATAGCCATTATCAGGCTAGAGACAGAATGACACTGGACCTCACAGACCAGAGGGTGACTTTTTGTGATGATGAAGCGGCAGCAGAGGTGTGGCTAGTCAGTCAGTTAAGTCCTGATGCCAGAAACCTCTCGATTAGCCTCTCTTTGTACCAATGGACACAGAGAGGGACAAGAAGCTTGCCCAGGACTGCACAGCATGGCAGAACTACAGCAAGGACTGGAAGCGGTGTCTTTTGCTCCACTTTGATGCCTGGCAAGATTTAAGGCCCCTCTGGAATATTTCCTCCTTCAGGATATCTCCCCTGGGTTAGGCTAGGATTAAATGTGTGTCTTCACATTCACCACTTGGACTGCTCATCACCTGTGCTTCCTTTTTGACTTTTTTTTCCCTCCTTGGTTCCAAGCAGGGGGCCAAATATATACTAGTGAACATTAACTGAATGAATGAATGAATGAATGGGTGGATGAATGAGAGTCTGGAGGCCAGAATTGCTCTGTGACCTGAGGCAAATTTCTGCTCGCCGGACTTCAGTCTTCTGTTGAAGAATATACTGTTCTCTGTATTCTCTGGATCAGACCCTGTGCCAGGATTTGAAAACATGATCAGGATCCCACCTGCCTGCTCTGTCAGAGGTGCTGATCTGGGAGGAGATAGATGTGAACCGAGCTGACCACTACTGTGGCTGATCTTACTAACAGAGAAGTCCAAGGGTCCTCCAGGCTGGCCTTGGTATCTCTGGGCCCTGGGTCCCCTCCTGCTGAGTTCCATGGCTGCTACCCATGCAATCTGGATGCCTCAGTGTCACAACTGCTGAAGTTCACAGAAGGTCCATAGATATCCACCCACAGAGGGGGAAAGAGATCTCTGGAACCAAAGACAGAAAAGAACAAGTGTCTGTAGCCAGTGGCAGGAATAAGCCTAAAGAGGAAAGACACCTGGCCATGATCCCACAGCCAGGCCCATGATCTTCGAATCCCCACCCCTCAAGGAGTAGGTGGAGATAGGCCATGCTTGAAAAATACTCAGTTAAGCTGTAATCTGTCACAGCTCAAGCACATCTTTTTGAATTAAAATATTCACAAGTAGCAGAGACATCTGTAGAAGAGTAACTGGATGCGACATCCTGCAGGAGGCCAGACTAAATGTGTCCCATGACATCACTCTGGAGAAGAGGCTGCCAGGAGCCATGCAAGGGACTGGAGCACTTCTGCAGCTGAGTGTTGTAGAGGAAGGCTGGGCCTGGGGCTAGCGGCATGTCTTCTGGGCCTCCTGCTCTACAGAGAAGTTCTTTGTTGGCCCCCTGCCCTATGGAGAAATTGTCTGATGATCTCTCTAGACTAATCTGATCTGGAGAGATACTTTCTTGTTGCCCAGCCTTCTGGTTCCCCTTAGGTTTCCTTATGAGCACCAGCAGGGCTTCAGTTAGTCTGCTGCCAGTGTGATTTTGGAGGGGCGGGGGGTGCGGGATTCTGATAGCCATGTGACATCCTCTTGGAGGAGCCTTCCAAACCTGGAGCATGAGAGATTCCATCAAAGTCCCTGCCAGGTTGTGCCTGAGTTCCAGCAGGAGCATCTCTACCAGGAGTCCAGATCCTGCTATGGGGATGGTGGAAGATCCTACTGTAAATATGGGAATTGTCTCAGAGGCACACATATGTACACTTTCACCTACAGGTGTCTATGGACAGGCCTGGGCAGATGTATGCCATATACTGGTACTGCAGGTGCAGGCCCCTGTACAAATTCACACCCTAATGGCTAAGTTGTTGAGCACATGCGCACATAGGGCAGGTGGTCTCTGGTGGGTCTGAAGAGACCTCTGGCTCTTCCATTCTCTGCCACTTGATCTCTGTTCTCTGGTTTTCTACCCTTTTCTCCCTGGGTCAGCTAGTGCCTGGCCTGGGAGGGTTGCATATATTCTGGACTGGGCTGCTTGAGCGCTGTCCTCGGTGCTGGAGGCCTGGTGGGACATGCACATTTAAGAACAGCGAGAGTGTTGGGAGGAGGTGACCCTGAAATCCAGGTGTAGGTGTAGGACCCACCAGGATATCTAAATTTATTCTAGTTATTCTTTCAAAAGAAGGTACAACTGGGCTTCCTCTTTCCATCCCAGACACTGAAACAGAAGGTGTCCAACCCCTCAGCCAGTAAAGTGGCCATATGTGGCTGTGGGTGGCTGTGTAGCCATTCCCTGTAGCTATGGGGGGCTTCTTGAGACCTCATTTGCCATAAATAGGTATGTATGAAGACCATGACTGCCTGTGTATTCAAGAAACACCTGTGATTCCATGTGGTTTCCTGTGACCTCCTGTGACCCACGTGGCAGGTTGTGACTACATGGAGCCTCCTGTGACCTTGGGTGGCCTCAGATTCAACCTTCCCAGAAGGGAAGATCTGAAGTCTGGGGTTCCCAAGGAATTTGGGCCCTAATCAGGACTAGAAATTCGTTTGCCAGAGCCTACACGGACCACCTCTCTCTTCTCTGGCTTGCGAACTTGGCACCCATGGGCTCCTGGTGTCTGTAAACTTGGGTCCTGGGAGGCGTCCGCGTCAGCGGGAACCGGCCCACAGGCAGCGTGCCTCCTAGAACAGGTGACTGCAACCCCTCTGCCACCCAAGCCTGCTCAGCAATCAAAGGCAGGGGCACGCGGAGAAAGGGTCGCGCAGCGCTGGGGTGAGCGCGGTTCACGCTCCGCCGCTCGTCTCCCGTGCGCCCCTCTTCTGCCCGTTTCCCCAGAACGCCTAGTCCTGACGTTGGGGGCGGGGGCGCAGAGGGCTGGTCGGCGCTGCGGCCGGCCCCTCCCCCTCCCGGGCCTCGGCGGTTCCGAAGAGGCTCTGAGCGCTGGGGGCGCCAGGGACTCGGCAGGTTGCAAGGCGGCCTGGGGGGCTCCGGTGCCGAGCGCGCGCCGCGCCCTCCCCCTCCCGCCAAGACTCCGCAGCGGCGCGGAGAGGGGGGGCGCTGCGGAGCCGGGGGGCGGGGGCTAAAAATACCCGGCGGCGGCGGCGGCGGCGGCAGCGAGGCGACTGCTGGGGCTGCGGGGCTGCGGGGCTGCGGCCGAGGAGGCCGTGCAGGGCCAGGCCGGGCCCCGCTGATCGACATGCTGACCTTCTTCCTCGTCTCCGGGGGCTCCCTCTGGCTATTCGCGGGTAAGTCCCTATTCTGTCCTCGTCCCAGACCCCCATCCCCCGCGCGCTGTAGGGTCTTGGCTCCGGGTGGAGGTGAGCTCCCAGTCTCGGCCTCTGAGCAGTCCCTTCAAGTCTCTCTCGCCACCCTGGCCTCCCAGGTCGTCTCCCCACCCCCAAATTCTGGCGGGCTCTGGGTCGGGGTTTGGGAAGCAGCTGGATGTTCGGAAATGAGGGACCTGGCTCTCAGGACATCACAACAGCCTCCCTCGGGTTCTCGCACCCTCTCCCCTTAAGGGAGCACCACCGGTGATCAAGACTAGGCCGAGCCCACTCGTACCGCAAGGGACACGTAGGGCATCCTTGCCCATCCCTAGTGTCCAGAAACAGAGGTTGTTGGTGCCTGACGTTTTGCCGCAAGTCAGCGACATAACCAGCACTGTCCTGGGGCTTCTGATCGTGGTCAGGGGTCTCCTCAAGACCCCTCACTGCCCACCCTTGAGCCAGAAATCTTAACTAGATTTCTGTAACAGAGGTGTTTACCTGATTCCTCAGCTCTACCCACTGCTTGTGTCCCCACTGCTCCTGGGCCTTTCCCCTCCCCCTCACAGAAGTGAGCTCCTCGCCCCTACATTCTCTTAGGAAGCAGTAAGGACCCCCTGTGAATCCCTGCCCAGCACTCCCCTCACCCCCCTACACACACCTGGGGTCTCACCACAGGCCCGTTCATCCACCAGTTCTGCTGCCTGCACCAGCCAGTCCCCTCTGAGAGCGTTGGGTTCCTCCAGGGTATAATACCACTAAAGGGTCTCCACATCGGACTGCCCATGTGCAGATTTAAGCCTGATAAGGTATGTGAAGTGTTTGAAACTTAAACTGGCCTTAAAAGGGACCTAGTCTAAAGTGAATACTCTGTGAATGTTAATTCACATTCAAACTGCAGCTTCAGAGGTCATAAGATTCTTTTTGAGCCAAAGAAGGGGAATCCAACCGTTTTTGAAATCCTTACCTGAAACTTTACATGTACTATTTAATATTCACAGCAAATACAAGGAGTTTGGTGGCACTTTCCCTTTCTAACTGAGGCTCAGAGGTAATTGACTTTCCCAGTGTCACATGGATAATATCTGGCAGAGTGGGATTTGATGTGAGGCTTTAATTGATCAATCATTGCTAAGTGCATGGTGGTATAAGGCCTGAAACTTGGTTGGTGGGCCAGGTGATCACCGACCCCCCCCCCCCCATTGCCCTCAGTTGGGCCACGGGGACACTTCCCCTGAGCCGGGGAGTGAGTGAGGCCTCCCTAATCCCTTCAGCTCCCTAAGCTCCTTCTGTCTGTTGGTGTCTGAGGACATGCCATGCAGGGCCACTCTGGGCCTGATGTGCTCATCTAGCAGGCAAGGTCGGAGCCGGAGCTGGACTCACGGGTCAGGGGCAGGAGTTACCAAAATAATGATGAGGATGATGATGGTGATAGCGACAGCCACCATTTACTGAGTGATGGTCTCCAAGCCTTTCCCTAGTGCCAGGACCCTTTGCTTTACCCTTAGTAGGCCCTCACCAAGCCATGGAACCTCGGTCTCCTGCAGCTGCAAGAAGATATCTGGAGACTACAGGGCCACATGTGTTGGGAGTAATCAGCAGCCTTTGAGAAAAAGCCCCTTACAGTGTTGGGTCCTTGTCTGAAATTGGGGTTCAGCAGACATTGACTCAAACTGATCTTCTGTCCTGCATCATTGTGGAGTATTTCCCAAAGTGGTCACATGCCTCTCTGAATGACTGTACAGAGGCTCTGGAGTGGTCAGGGAAGGTGACTCTTGGTACAGGTGGCAGCTGCTTCCATAGAGGGCAAGCTCCTCAATGCAAAACAGGAAATTCCTCAAAGATGCCATATTTGGCACCAGAGTGAGTGACTAAGTAGTGATCACTGGATGGAGCATCCCACAATCATGTTAGGGTACTCCCAGATCATGTGTCCACCGTGCTTGGTACTTTGCCTAGTCCCCAGCTTTTCTGTGGGGAGAGAGGAAACTCCTAGGCTAAGACTGACAATACATTCGGCCTTGTGATCTCCAGGGTTCCTAGGAAGCTGTCAGATCCCTTTGGCTCAGCTAGAAAGAGGAGAGGACCCTCAAGCTGATGTCACTCTTTAGTAGAGGTATGTGCTTTTTGCCACCCATTCTGGCTCTAGGGAGACAAGGACTGCCTACAAGGGGCTGCAGGGAGGAGATAATGTGAAAAGGTAGGAGGAAGACACCTGGAGGAAGAACTTTCCATCTGGGGGAGGCAGCCTTGTGCTCTGAGCCCTAGGAGAGCAAGAGCTGAATCTTTCCTATTCCGCACTGGAGAGGCCAGTACTGAGTCCTGGGCCAGCCCAGGTCCCACCTGTGTGTTGAGTAGTAAACAAGGAAACAAATAAAATAGATCCAGCCTGAGTCAGATGCTGTGCCTGGCCTGGGAAAACCTCGTTGCTTTCAGTGTCATGAGTTCTCAGGACTGTGGGAGCAATGGATTGCCATTTCTGCCTGGCCATCCGGCACCACTGGGCAAAGCAGAAAGAGGTACCCCACTTAGTGGATGAATTTCTGAAAGGGTGTCCCTTCCTCTAGGTTGATGCAGCACCATGTCAGAATAGACAAGGTCTATTCTGCTCAACCATGTGCCTGACCATTGGTGACATCTTAATAGGCTTCTGTGGCATAGAGGGGTGTTTGTCAGAGGCAGGTAGAGAACATCAGGTCAGCAAAGATGTGCAAGAAGAATTATAGAGGAGTGGGTCTTCAGAGCCTTGTGCCTAGGGGGCCTAGATTGTGGGAGGAAGATGGAGTCTGGATAGCTGGAGATTCTGGAGGAAAGGAGGTTTCTTTAGCCTGTAGAGAAGCTCCCTGTTCAGGTGCACTGGCCAGGCTGTGCCAGCAGGGGGAGAATGGAGGCTGGTAGGGTGCAGAGAGGCTGTTGATGGTTTGGATGAGATTAGATGTGGCTCAGGTTGAGGCTGGGCTCCTGGAGGGGAAAGTAGGAAGCCTCAGCTGTGGCCGTGGGGAATGAGGGCTGGCTCTGGTGGCAGAGACTGGTGTGGCAGCCATCTGGCTGTAAGTGTCCAAGGAAGGTGCAGGCTTGCACAGCTTGGCTCAGTTCAACCCCATCAAATCTTCCCCCACTGATTCCAGGCTCCCAGTAGTATAGAGGACTGATAAGAGATCTGGGGCCATTATAGGGGGCCCAAGAAGGCACTTAGGACCTGTAAATATTGTGGGGCTCCAGGCAGAACAGCTGAGGGCATGCCTCACAAAAGAAAATTTGGATTTACACATGATGCACTGCTCTGTAGGAGAATTCTCACCTCAGCACCTTATCCTCCCCAGCCTGTGGTAGGATACAAGAGTCATACCAGTGACAGCACACCAACACCAGAGGGCGGCAGAACTGGGCCTTTCAGCTCTGGCTGGTTTCCTGTCCCATGTGATTACAAGGGCCCTTAGATTGACCTTCAGAAGGCTGACTTTGGCTCAGCCTCAGGCCCACATGGGAACCAGGACTATTCCATACATACATCAAGCAGAATAAGTGAGCGTGAGGCTCTGACTTGTTTGCAAAAAGAGGCAAAAGTTATAGGCATTTGAATAACACAAGCTGCACTTTGTAATTAGCCATGTGATTAGTGTGGCACATAGTAGGCACTCACATATTTATGGAATGTGGGAGTGGGTTGTTTTTATGGGGGGAAGTGTTGTTGCAAACGTGCTGATTTGACTGCTGTTTCCCTGAGCACCTACCATGTGTCAAGCCCTGTGTTCTACAATTCCCTAGCCTTTCCTTTAATCTTCCCCACAACACTGTGGTGCTGTTATCCCCGTTTAAAAAATGACGTAGTGAGACTCAGGGAGGTTCAGGGGTGAAGCAACTCCTACGAGCTATGAGCCAGACCATACCCTCAGACTTCCAGTCCAGGGAGGAACCATCAGACCTGAGCAGCCAGGGCATGAGCCCTCCAGCAGACTTGTCCGTGGGCACAAGTAAGGGAGTGGTCCTTGGGAGGGGGAGGGTTTGAAGAGAGGACAGACATAAAGTGCTGAGAGCAGGGGCTGGCACATAGGAAAGGGCCCTTTAAATGTTAATTCAAGCTAGGCCTTCCTTAAAGCAGGTGCAGGGTTCTGATGTGCAGAAAGGGAGTAGGGAAACAAGGCATTCCAGGCAGAAGGACTAGTCTGAGGAAAGACTGGTCATAGGAGTGACTGTGGCCAAACTCGGCTTGGCGAGTGAGGTCATCAGGGCTGGGTTCTGCAGGCCCTAGAATACCAAGCCAGGCATCCTGGGCTTTGTTCTGTACAGTGGCTGCTTCAAGGAAACATAGCCCAAACTGGACATGTGGGTGGCCAAGGTGACACTACCCCTGCACATCTACAAGCCATGGCTAGTGGCACCTCTCCCACTGAGCTGCAGTTTTGGGCCTCCTATAGTATGATCTCCTAGAAGGCAGGGCCAGAGTTTCTTCTCTCTGTGCCCAGTCTGGGGCCAGGCACAGTGTGAGCTGTTGTTTACTGCATAAATAAGTAATATGAAGAATTCCATGAGAATAATTTATTTTAATAATGATGTGTTTTATAAGCCATTCTCTTACCACAAATCAATTAGCAAATAATAGATCTTGTGTGTGTTTTTACTAGGTGCCAACTGGGGATGATGCCAGTGTGGTAGAAACAGTAGGGGAAAGCAGGCATGAACTCCTCGCAGGCAGGACAGGTCAGCCTTCACGGGGGAACCGTTAGTGCTAAGAACCCAGAACAGAAGGAGGTGCTCCAAAAGTTTTTGCTAAAGGAAGGAGGGAAGGACCAAACCCATACCTGCAGGTGATTGGTTTTCTGGAAGATATTCTTCTCTAAGGGTGAGGTATTTTGTTTCCTTAGAGCTCCAGTAGGGTGGGAGCTCTGACCAACTAGAGCAGACAGGAGGCCCTAATCAGGGTCCTCAGCTCACTTGATGGTCTGGTGTGATGGCCCCATTTCCTGCATTGGCATGGCCAGAATCATTACTAGCCACCCATTGGGCTTCAGGAATGCTACTTTGGGCCCTTGGAGTGTCCTTCAGAATGCCCAGGCTGGTCTCCCACCAAGGCTTGGATGCTCTGGGAGCTCATGGTGGGTGTAGTCATTCCCAGACCTTGTTCCTTTTTGTGGCTTTTCATTCATGTGAGGCTTGGGATCCGTGATAGGCAGAAATGGAAAGATGGTAAGTGGGTTGGGACAAATTCTGAACCAAACTGAGTTATCTGTTCTGAGACCTAACCTGTAATCTCAGAGCCTGAAGGATTTTTAGATCCCAAAAAGTCCCACCTGTACCTACCTACTTGCTCTTCCCAGGAACATCTTTCCTTTCCTGACAGCTAGTTCAGGTGTTTGGCTGGGGTTGTCTATGGAGAATAGTTGTGGGGGAGGGGGGTGCTGGCTTCTGATTTGCCATCTGCCCATTCAGGCCTGCATTCTGAGATAGGTGTCTTCTGGGGCTTTAGAGCAAGAAGCCAGGCCAGGATAGTACCAGTGAGGGAACAATCAGCATCTCTGTTTTCAGACCCTGGGACAAGCAAATCTGGAATGACACCTTTTGGGGCTAGGAACAGACCCAGTGATTGATGATTATTGGAGGAAAGAGAGAGGACAGGCAGGCCCAGGTCAAACGGGCAGCTCTGGGACCAAGCCCACTAACCAACACCAGGAATCCCACCCTACTCCCAGTGCACTACACCAGCCTGGCCCACCAGTACAGGAGGTGGATCCCAAGGGACCAACCAGGACTCAGCCCTGCTACAAGGCCCTTTGGTACCCTCCAGCATGTGGATTGCTGCTGGGGCTAACTATCTCCAGTCAGTGTCCTTCTGACCACTAACTACTGGCCCAGCCTTGGCTATAGACCATTCTGGGCAGTGACTGCAGATCCTGTCAAATAGGCATAAGAGCTACTGGGAGGGACAGTGAGGTCAGTCAGAGACTGGGCAGCAGGATAAAATATGGGCCTGCCAGTAAGGTTGGACAGGGAAGTTGGCCAGAGGCTGGATGGTGAGGCTCTAGAGGCCAATGAGATGAAGGCAGTTAAGAACACGGAGAAGGGGGACTCACCGGGACCCATCCAGACCTTCAGTGAATCCTTAACTTTGGAAAGGGCAGTGCTTCTGGCCCCTCTGCTATGGCCCCTAGAGCTGAGGTTGCATGAGGCCACCTAAACCCCAGGACCCTGCTTAGTGTCTGGCGAGCTTCAGTGTTAATGGTGATAGTGCCTTCTAGCAGATGGGTTGGACATGGTTCTCTTGGAGATGCCCTCAACTCACCCTTACTCAGCCCCCCGCCCTGCCTACAGTCTCTCCCCACAAGCCTAGCTCATCTTGGAGTGGTGGAGAGAAAGGGAGGGCAGGCCTTTTCCTGGCCAGTGGGCTGGTGAGAGGTGTGTGTACATATGTCCCTATCCCTTGCCACGGGTCAGACATCAGGGAAGGCTGAGACCCATGAAGCACCCTTTCCATCTGTACTGAAGTGTCCTTTCCCCTCCTGCTCCTCTCCTTCCTCTGACCTCCTGTTCCCCTCGGGGTAGCTCCCTGAACACTCACAGACATGCCTGGCCTCTTGGCTTCATGGGGGTACTGTTGGCCCCAACTTACAGACGAAAGACCTGAGGAGGGAACAGCAATGGAGGTTCATCAGAGATGGGCATTTTCTTTGGGCTGAGAAGCTGACCAGGCCTGTTTCCGTTGGCTTGCAGGGAATCAGCAGGGCAGCCACCAGCCCTCCTGTTGGTTCTGAATCAGTTCCTCAAGTGTTTTTGTCCTAGATTTCCTCTCAGGCTAAACCACCATGTGTGTGTTTGAGGTCTCCCTGTGTCACTGTCTCCTGTTAATGGGAGTCTGAGTAGCATTCATACTTCATAAGGTACTAGGTTTGTACTCTGGTTAATGGACAGCTCCTGGTGACCCCCAGGTGTCAGAAAAGCAGCTCTTCTGGCCTCTGGAAGTCTGAACAAAATTGATGTCTGATCTTGTCATGGGGCCTCTGTTGAGGATGGAGTCCAAGCCTTGGAGTGTCCCAGAAGCTTGTGATCTCGCACGCTGGGCTCTGGGTTACCGTAAACCCTACCCACAGTTTGAGGGCAGTGTGGCAGCAGTTCCTGGCGAGGTGGGCAGAGGATGCACGCGGCCTCCATTCTTAAAAGTCCTTTCTGGGCACTGCAAGTTCTTTCGTTTGCCATTACATTTTTCTTCCCTTTTCTTTCTCCATGTTTAATCATCAACACTATGAAAATTACCAAAGTTCCCTCATAAATAAAAGGCGGTGACCTTAGATCCAGCCATTTCTATTTTCGAAAGGGGGCAAAACGAACAGATCCTCAGAACGAGCCAATCCTACTTCTTGGTGCCACCCACTCTGACCCAACACAGTGCTTTCTTTCCCTGGGGCCACAGAGGCCTCTGGCTCCATCTGGAAAGGTGGCGGGTTCAGTGAGAATCCAAGTGATAGTTGCTCTCGGTGGGTCAGTGTGAACAACGTCCAACAGCCTTCCTGGACCAGCCAGGGCCTCGTTTTCGCTTGGTCTGAAAGAGATTTTTGTTTTCTGGTGAGAACAGCCCCAGTCTGGCGCCCGGAGCCAGCCGCAGGAATACACACCCTTTCATGTGACAGGCCCAGAGTGGAAAGATACAGCACCAGGCCCTCCCCTGCACTCCTCAGGAGGCGGGCATTTGCATATTCCCCATTCATCCTGGCCTTGAAAAGGAGGCCTGAGTTCTCAATGCTCCTGCCCAGCTGAGGGCTGGGCCACTTGAGCCCTGATATTAACCCTGTGGACACCAGTGGCTCTCAGTGGCCAACAACAGGACCTTGCGGCCCTAGGGCAGTGAGAGACGGCTGCTGTGTGACCCTGACCTCCAGAGGGATGAGTCAGGAAATGACAAGGTCCCACTGACAGGCATAGCCTTCCACTGAACTAAGTGAAACGTGGATTTGTTTCTTTTTGTGGCATTCCGAAGAGAAACTTTGTCAGAGTATGGGGGAGCCAGAAAATTAAGCTATTTATCAAATTTTCCAGAAAATTTACTTTTAACCAAAGGCAAAACTCTCTCTTCTCTGCTTATTGTCTGTTCTGTGAAAAAACAGTGACACTTAGAATGGTTGGAATGGAGTCTTGTTGGCTCCTGGCTACAGTAGCAGCCCCTTTAGCAGAGTTCTAGGGGTACAGCTTGGCTGGTGGGGGGCACTTATGCATCTTAAAACCCCAGGTTACTAGGAGCTGGTGGGTTCTCTTAGCTGATGGCTGTGACACTGAAGGCATGAGGCTTATATACAAGTACCAAGTCTTTTTTCTTCTGCAGCTAAATGCTATCCTCCCAGCCTCAGCTTCCTGCCCCTTTCCTCAATGCAACCAGACTCCTGCCACTTTCCTAGGAGCCTCAAAATCTTACAGGCTGTTTCTGCAACTTACCAACCCACTTTTATCAGTCTATCCCCTTCTCAGAACACTCCTTTCCATCTGCTCCCAATTCCCACCTTCCTCCCTATTCCTGACTAAGGATGTGCCTCAGGTCCTGTCTTTTGTGCATTCCTTCCTGAGCAGGGTCCCTGAGTGCTCCTGAGTGAACAAGCAGGTGAGCAAATCCCTCTCTTGTCCCCCCACCTCAGTTCCCACAACCCTATCTTAGCAGAACCCCCGTTGGAGGAGGTCACATCCTGGGCCGCAGCCATCTGCAGTGAGCCCTAAGACCCTGGCCCTGCCAGGAGTGGCCTCTGGTCCCTTTCTGAGCTTGAACCTATTCGGTTCACAGTATGTCCTCAGCGTGGGCCAGTGACGGAAATGGATCACTGCTCCTGAAGCCAGGACACTGGCAGTCCTAACACGGACTGTCTGGGAGGGGAAAGGATCATGTTGCAGCCACAGGATTTGGCTTCCTGCACGGTGGGGCCTGGCCAGGGGGTGTCCCTCTGCCTGTGCAGTGCTCATGATCCTCACCAGCATCCCTGAGTCCTGCCTGCTGTCCCAGGGCTTGGTGTGGAAGGAAGGGCAATGAGGCTGAGGCTCATCCACACCATCGGCCCTGGTTATCATACTCGGTAAATATTTCCATAGGGACTTCTGCCAGTTTTAGCCTCTGATGCCCCCTCTTTGCTCTGAAATTTTAGTTGTGCCCGATTCGTGGTAAGGACAACGTTTATCTCAGAGCTTGTGAAAGACACTGTGTTTCTGTTCGCTCCTCCGTCCTCAAGGTTATTTGTATTTTTAAGTTCCTGAAAGTGTTGTTTGAGCCTGGCTTCCTGGTGTTGTCGTCAGGAATGTGGGCCCATGTTCCCTGACCAGGGCTTAGGGTGAGTGGGATTCTTTAAAGGTGCCGGCATGGTGGGAGGAAGGTGGGGAGGTATCAGAGGGCAGTGAAGGCTGTTTCCCGCACTGAATGAATTGCTAAAGGGAGGCATGTTCACGGTGAGTCCGGGCTAGCAGGTACAGGTGGTGGCCCTGCTCAGCGGTCAGGCACAGCCAACTGTAGGTGGACTTTTCCACATTGAAAGGGCTTAAATTGAGCCTTCGGAGCTATAATCAGGCTCCCTGGGGAAGCTCGGCAGGTGAGTTGCTGTGTAACCCAGCAACCTGCATCCTAGCCTCTTGGGGGATGTGCAGTGTGTCTCCCCTGGCACTTCCCCGGTTGGGGAGGCCCTGGGCCCCATCTCTGCCCCAATCATCTGTGGTTCTGTGACTCTAATTAAAGCCCAAGAGGAAGATGGAGAGAAAGCCTCACATAGTAGAGATAGGCATGAATATCTGTGAGGACCGGGTAGATACGTGGGCCAAGGGTGGGCTGCTGTGTTTGCGTGTCTGCGTGTCAGGGCCGCACAGGTTATGGTAAGATCTGTGCTTTTCTTAACCTAGTGATGGGGCCACAAACTTCCTGGGATGGAACTGCTGCTGTGACTGTGTCCCCAGCACCCTGTGTGGCTTTCCATCAGCCAGGACCTTGGTCATGGCCGCTGAATTTCCTGCTCTGAAAGCTGCCCTGAAAGGCATTTAAATGAAGATTTTGTCTTGTTTTAAAACATCTCTGAAGATGACTAGAGAAACGTAGGGATCCTGCTAAGAAGGATGAGGTAGGAGCTTTGTGAACAGAACTTGGGTCCTCAGGCATTTGTGTATGTATTTTAAAGCTTCTTCCAGGTGGATTGGAGGAGGATGGGACCTGCGGGCTGAGATAGGCACCTGCCAGATTCTAGGTGGGGGCTACTGAGGCGGGAGGAACTTCCCCTCAGGGCCTGCCCCACGTGGTGGGGAGAGCAATAGAGGCTCCATCAGCCGCAGGCAAAGTGTTGCAAGGTCTGTGAACTCTAGACTCACCTGGCAAGTTGTGCACACAGCCCCTTAAAAGGGAGCTCAGAGCACTGGACTGTGGCATGGGACTGTCCTGCTGCTGAGGAGGTAGGTCGGATTTGGGTAGACACTGGGTCCATCTTGGCAGACTCGGAATCACCTGTTCTGGGTAGGGCCTGGAGGGCGGTGAGCTGGCCACTGTGGCCTGGACTTGTCTTTTACTTTTCAGCAGGGGCCACCATGTTGCTACTGTGTGCCCAGCCACATGCTGGTCACCAAAATAGGAGTGAAAAATGGCCATACCTAACCCCCTCCCCTCAACCCCACGGAGACAAACCTTGCAGGAGTGAGGTCCTGGGAGTCTGTGGGACCTCTGGTCCCAGTCTGTCTGCCAGAGGTGCTGAGAGATGTCAGAGATCAGCTTTGGTTCCAACAGGCCTGGGTGTGGATTCTGGCTCCCGGATGGCTAGTCCCTGGCAAACCAGGAAACAGTGTCTCTAAGGGCAGTCATTAAGGAGGGGCTGGTGTGCTGGACTAGGGTCTTTCAGAAGAGACCTGCTGACCCTGATCCTTGGTCCAGAGTGTCCAGAGCATCTCTGAGCAGGTGTTATATCTGGGACTGTGACCAGTTTCCTTCCTCTCCCCAAGTAGACAGGTTGTGACCTTGTGGGGTCAGGAAGTGGAGACAGTCCCTGGGAGGGGCTGGCGGTGGAGTCTCCTGGGCTTCTAGATGCCTCTCTCAGCCGGACATCTGGCATCCCCACCCCCACTCCCCACTACTTCCTACTACCTCTGCCAGTCACGTTGGCTGCAGGTCCCCAGCCCCTGGCTGAGGCTCTGGCCCCTAATCGGTGTCACGGATGGATGTGTAAAGAGGCTTTGTCCTTAAGCAACCCATTTGGCAAACTCCCGTCCAGGACTGAAGACAGAGTGGAGGTGGGGGAGAAGCAGTGAACGGAGCTCTGGAAACCTGGCAGAGTGGGGGTTAAGGCGGGTTGCTTGGCTCTAAGCTGATCTGAGCCAGTGCTGCCCAATGTGCAGATGAAGGGGAGGGGGGGGCAGCAGCTCCTCATAGAGCTGTTCTGTACCCAGGTCCTGCCAGACCTGCTCCCACGGCCGCCAGGGAGCCTCTGCCACCACTGCTAACGCCTCCACCACCACCCGGCTTCTCAGAGCAGGCGGCTGTTGCCATCCGCTGTCCCCAGGAGGGCACACTTGGGGCAGGGCCTTCGCCACTTTTGTGCCTTGCTCAAGATGTGGTAAGCTCTCTCCCTGAGCCCCACATACCCTTTATAAAGGGAGGCTGGTACTAGTGGGACCAGTTCAGCCGCCTCCCCAGTGCCAGGAGCCCTCTGGAAAGGTAGGGTATAAATGCATGTACTCTTGCAAGTTATCTTTGAGCCCTTCTGGCTGGCAAAGAGATGGAGTAACCGCGTTAGCTAACTACTGTCTACTGAGTGTTTTCATTTACTGTGTGATTGGCACCACACTCTCTGTCTATCCATTGGCTTGTTTGAGCAGAGGCCCAGAGGGATAAAGTGACTTGTCCAAGGTCATACAGCTATCAAGAGTCTGAGTCAAGGTTCAGACCAGGTCAGTGCAGCACCAGAACTTACCTTTGGGCCCTCTCCCTAGATTGTTTTCTGGGGACCCTGGGCCCTGGGAGAGGTTGTGATTTTCTTTTTGAAGCCTTTCTTTGAGAGTTAAGGATGTTCTTTAATGATCTGGTGGCTTGCCTTGTGCTTGCCCACCATCAGAGACCCAGAACCCCATTGCAAGAACTCCCACCCCACTCTGGGTGGATGCAGAGAGAACCTGAACGATTTAAAGGGGAGGAAAGAATCTGAGAGTCATGAAGTCCCTCAGTACTGGCGTGATGAGTTTGGACTTTTGTCCTAAGGTGGTAGGGAGCCAGAGAAGGTTTTTGAGTAGTAGCATGACATGGTCCTATCTGTGTACCAGGAAAATAACCTTGGTATCAGTGTAAGCACTGGTTAAGAGCAGGGATGCCTATGAGGAGACTGGTGTGGGAATCTGAACTGCACTTAGTGGTAGCTGGACCAGGCCATGAGCTGTGGGGGTGAAGAGGAGCAGTCAGCTCTGAGAGGTGTTTAGGAGGTGGCCCTGACAGAGCCATCTAGGTAGCTTGTGAAGGTCTAGAGTGCTGCAGTTAGGAGGCTGGGTCTGCCGAGGGTTCTTGGATCTGAGCCAAGGGCCTCAGGGCCATCTCCAACAGGGACTGTGCCTTGGGGCTCTACCCCTGCCACCCTGCCACCTTGGTGCCAATATGCTTCCCACCAGGGTTTCTTTCCTCCTATTCTTCCCCTTCCTGGGCTTTGACAGCTATGCCACTCACCACCCACCTTCCATGTGCCCCAAATCAGTGGAGAACATGGTACAAGGAGGGGAGGGATGGGGGGGGACTCTCAGTCCCCTAGCCTGTGCCACCACTTGGGGTCCTGAACTGTTCTGTGCCAGAGGACAAAGAGGTATAGGATATGTTGGGGGAGAGGAGACTAGTTTGTGCCGAGGGCGCGGTCCTCCTGCCAGCTGAATATTTACAAACACTCACTTGGCAACAGTGCACCACTGATTCCATTGGGTGCTGCCCAGCCCACCCCCATCCCACATCCTATGCTGCTGCCACCAGGAGAGCCTCCTGGGGTATGGGAAGAGGCAGCTCTTGTTGGGATCCCAGGCACCACCAAACCCCACCCTAGCTTAATGGAGAGAGAGTAAAGGTCAGAGGAGGCCAAGGCCCTTTGAAATAATGAAATGAGACCAGACCCCAGGCCTTGACTCTACCCTGCCCCCATGCGAAGGGTTTGGTGGCGTGGGTTGGCTCTCAGGCCCATGTCCTCAGAAGACCTGGATTTGCAGCTCTGCCCTGCAGTGGCTCCCAGGTCTGCAGGGAATCTAAGGGTATACGCGGGCAGCCCTGAATGTCTGAGAAGGTCAGCAAGCCTAGGAGCATGATATGTGCACCACTGATTCCCTTGGTTGCTACCCAGCAGGGAGGGGTGCAGGCCCAGCCTCAGGGCCAGAGTTGCTACATTCACTTCAGATGCTTCCTTAAGGGTGGGTACCTAAGTAGGAGCCTGAGGAGGAGTGGGTAGTCAAGCCCTTTCTCCACCACCCTCCATTGCCCCAGGCAAATGGGTTATCTAGAGAGAAGGTCCCCGCCAGGAGAAGACGGTCTGAGGGACCCACCCCTACTGTGTGCACAGTGAAGAAGAAGCGAAGGGGGCCTGACTGCCTGATGCCGCTTCATAGGCTCTGGTGGCCTTGTGCTGCCTCCTTCCCCTGCAGCCTGGGCCTGGGCCTTTCTGAGCAGGTCTGGAGGTAGTTACCTGTGGGTTCAACCCCACTGCAAATGAGGGCACAGGTGTGGATATGATGGTCCAATGTTGGCAGGGATGGGGTAGTGGTATGGGAGGCTGTGGTCTGGGCCCTGGATCCTGGCTTCCCTAGTTGCCCCCTCTGTATCTGTGGATGGCAAGTACCTTCTTCTGTGGAGTCTGTGTGTTTCCACCTTCGGCAAGGGCTTCCTGGACACCAGGAATTCAGCAAGTTTAGATAAGTTCTGTTCTTCCCTCTCCTGGGGCCTGTGATACTTTGGTGACTTCTGAGAACTTGCATATCTAGGAGGCCAGCCTCTCAGACTTGTGGCATTGACCTTTGTACAAGATTTCTTGGGCTCAGACCTTATTTGCTGAGTGGAATATTCAGTTGGCTAAATGCTCTCTGCTCTCTGTCAGCTCCAGCTTCTGTACATTTGCTTCCCTCTGTTCAGGACATCCTTTCCTCTTCATCTTTCCATCTCAACATCAGTATGACTCCCTGCCAGAAGCCTGTCCTGACTCCCCATGCCTGCGCCGAGCACCTTCTCTGGCTCCCCATGCCTAATCACAGCCCAGACCACACTACACAGCCCTGTCCGCTCCTTCATGAGCCGCCCAGGAGGAGGGCAGGCCCACATCTGGCTTGACCCAGGGTCCAGCACTGATCTAGATGAGAGCGGTGACCATGTGAGGGTCTGCTGAGTGAATGGGGGTTGGGTGGGTGGATGGATGGATGGCCATTCTGGGCTGTGCTCCGTGGATATCAGCGAATGCTGCAGATACCCACGTTCTGCTGTAGCTCAGGGCCCATGAGCAATGGCTGAGGACTAGGGACTGTAGGGTTCTCTCTAAAATTTTGGGGGACTGTACAGCTGAGCTCTTAAGGCTTGTCAGAGGCTTCTCAGCCCATTGAACCAGTTCAGCCCATTAGAGGAAATGTCAATGAGCTCTGAGCGCACCCCAAGAGCTGATGAACACATCCGGATTTTCCACTATGTGTACTGAGTTATTTCTCTGATAGGCAGGGCTGTCACTTGGTCTCTCCATCTGCAGCTTAGGGAAGTAAATGTCCCAAGGAAACTAGCTGGCTGCCTGCCCAGGGTCTTCCCCAGAGTGGTTTTCCTTGGTGAATTCACTGGGGTCCATAGCTGGGCCTCTTCTTTGCTGGTGCAGAACCATAATGTGATTGATATGCCAGGAGTGATTTGTTCCTGTGGGATGGCCTCAAAACTGATCTAGCTCAAGGAGGCTACCAGTAAAACTGGGTTTCCAGCTCAGGAACTCAGTGAGAATGATAAACTCAGTGAGGAATTTAGTGAGGGCTGGCTGGGGGCTCACTTTCTCTGCTCTCCAGGGGGCAGCTAGAACCTGGGCGTGGTTCATGAGTGTTCCCAGGATTCAGACACTCAGACAGCCTGTTGTGCCATCTATAGAGCATAAACTCTTGAGGGACCATATCCAGGGCCCAGCCACCTCTGCCCGGTGCTTGGGCCTGCCTCCTTGGTCTGACAACCATAACCCTTAACCATCTGTTTAGTCATGGCGTGCTTCTAACTATGCCAGGCACAGTATGAGTAAATGCCTCTGTGATACTGTCCCCATATTAAAGATGGGCAAGTGGAGGTCCAGAGAGGTGAGTTATATGCAACCTTGTGTCACTGATAAGTGGAGAAGAAGGGATTTGAATCAAGATTTACTTGCTTTCTCTGCAGTGACTTGCACATCACTGATCTCATCTCTGATGTGGTAATGTTACAATTTAGTACAAATATTATTTATTGGGATTTCAGCAGATTGCTCCTTTCTCCGGGGTCAAGCAATTGCTGTTTGGCTCATATCCTATGGCTGCAGAGTAGCTGCTGTTGGGTTTCTCACTGTTTTCCAAAAAGGAAAACCACAGTCTTGCTTCCAAAGGTCAAGGGCCAGTAAGGAGAGCGGCCATAAGTGGTGCATGGCAGCCTGGAGCTTACCCAGCCCTCATTAGGTTGGCAGACCTATAGGTATTATGTGGTGCTTGTAGCCTCAAATCCTACTGGGCAGTGACACTGAAGATGCCCTAGTGAAGATAAAAGCATCCAATGCCTGGTCCATCCTCACTGCCTCTCTCAGTCCTGGGTGAAGTGAAGACCCTTAGCCCAACTGGCCATATGTCTGCCCTGCCATCATTGCTTCATTTAGTGGCCATCAGGAGAACGTGGCAGCTCCTGAGACCTGCTCTCTTTGAACCAAACTTAGTTAATAGTATTTCTCACAGCAACACTTCCACTGTCCACCCCAGGGCGTCCTCTCTATGCCCTCATCAGCCCACTGTCGCCACTTGGACTGTGGTGGGCAAGTATGGAGTCCTGACCACTTTATGTGACATCACAAGGAGGGCTGGTTACCCCTAGAAGTGCACACAGCACTTTGCTGAGCCCTTTCTCTCTGAGCCTTGGTTCCTTTCCCTTCCCATCAGTTCCCCTATGCCACTTCTGTGTCCTCTGGACATGAGCTGATTGGGTCCCAGGGGGGACGGCCCAGGGCCCAGTTAATGGTGGGGCCAGCTGTGCCTCTTGGTGCTTGGTCAGTGGCCATGCAGAGTTGTAGTGAATAGTGGTCAGCACTCTGGGGCCAGGGAGCAGTACCTGCATCCCACCCTGGCTGCTCTTGGTAACTTTGCTGTTCCTCACAAAGTTGGCCCCAGCATCACCTCTGGCCCTGGCAAGACTGTGGCTCCATCTTTTCTTCAAGAAGAGCCTATGGTATGATGAGGATGTAGACCTGGGGAAGCCCTGCTGTGTCACTCACTGGACCCTTGCCAGAGAGATGATTGCCCTCATGTCATGAGGGCCAGAGGTACCTGTAAGAGTGGGTCCATGGGCTCTGCTCCCTTTCCTTTCTCTGTCTCCCTCAGGATCAGGGCCTGGTGCTGGGAACTTTGAGGTAGACTGGGAGGAACCTGTACCCCTTCACCGACTCATTCTGGTCACTGTGCTTTTCATACTCCAGGAGCAAAGAGAAGCACAATAATATGAACACAGAGGAGAGGCAGAGCACCCAAACCCTGGGGCTCAGGAGGCATTAATTCCAGAGCTTTCAGAGCATTCCCTGGCTCCTGGAAGATAGGGAAGCATCTGTCATCCATGGCCTAGGGCTTGAGCATATGGTTCTCAGGAAAACCGGGCCGGATGTCTGACTGTCAAGTGTGACCGCTAAGGGATCTGGCCTGTCACCTGGACAGGCCTGTCTAGGGATACACTGTGTTGCACAAGAAGACTGTACACCCCAACCAACCCAGGGCCTGCCCTACTGTATTTGGCCAGGGCCTGGCCAAGGTCATTTTGTCACTTGTGATCCAAGACAGATGGAAGGACAGAACCAGACTCCTCCCTAGCCTGCCATCAGCTCTCCTCTCTCACCTACCTCTTGTTTCCTACAGAGTTCATCCTCTCGCTTCTGGAGAAGATGCAGACACAAGAGATACTGAGGTTGCTGCGGCTGCCCGAGCTGGGCGACTTGGGCCAGTTTTTCCGCAGCCTCTCAGCTACCACCCTTGTGAGTATGGGTGCTCTGGCTGCCATCCTCGCCTACTGGTTCACTCACCGGCCAAAGGCCTTACAACCACCATGCAACCTCCTGATGCAGTCAGAGGAAGTGGAGGTGAGCAATGTGGAAGTGGCTGGGCTGTGGAAAGGAGTGGGCAGAGGACAGGTATCTTGAAGGTAGAAGCCAAACTTATAGCTGATTTTACCTAAAATGGTGCAGAGAATCTTGGTTTCCCCAAGCAGTGAACCACTAAGCCTCCCAGTAGCCTTGAGCAGTGTCTCCTGCTAGATGCCCCTCTGCCTCTCCCAGGAATTGAACCCTGGGCAGAGCCCAATCATGGCCTTGCACCAGGCCTCTAGTTTGCCTGTCTCTTGGGTGGGAAGACTTGGCTCACTGGTGCCTCAGTAGAAAACCTAAGGTTCTCAAGGAGCTGCCAGATAAATTCCCTCCCAGAGTCTCTCTGTGCCCAGCCATGGTCTGGAGCTGGGACTCTGAACTGAGCCCACCCGTGCTCCTGTCCTCCCAGAGCACGTGGACTCACAGAGAAGGTCACCAAGGGGAGGAAAGGTGGAGTGGCCCAGCCTGGACAAGGGTATTCCAGGCTAAATCTAGAAGGACTAGTGAGATTTGTTTCTTTCTTAAGCTTGTGACATTTATTTTGCCTTTTTTTTTTAAGTATATTCATTTATTTTGAAAGAGAGAGAGTGGGGAGGGGCAGAGAGAGGGAGAGAGAGAATCCAAGCAGGCTCTGCACTCTTAGCACAGAGCCCCATGCGGGGCTCGATCCTGTGAACTGGGAGTTCATGACGTGAGCCGAAATCACTAACCAGACACTTAACTGACTGAGGTACCCAGGGGCCCCTATTTTGCCTTTTTAAAAATTACCTTTTTCTTAAATTTTATTCATTTTGAATAGATAATATATTCACACTTCAAAAGGGAAAAAGGTCATAGACTGAAGAGCTTCCACCTTTTCTTCCCCAGGGAAACCTAGTAATGATCATCTGTGAGCGAATAGATATTTGCCCCTCTTTTTAAAATCTATCATGCTGCATATACAGTTCAACATCCTGCCTTTTTTGCTCTTGATCTTGGCAACCATGAGCATAGCAGAGTTTTGCCCACTAGGAGAGGGTGCAGGTCTAGATAGGATGGGGATGTTCAGGGCACTTTTCCAGCAGAAGGCATGATGTGTGCAAAGATGTGAGTATGTGATCTTGTACCTGGTGGCTTTGGGAAATGGAGATTCATATGGGGTGGCTGGACAGCGGAGAAGGGCTACCAACAGGCTAGCAGAGTAATTACCAGTATGGCGTTTGGTATACAGGAGCCCTGAAGGGCTGGCTATACCTCTTACTAGCTGTATGGTTGTTGGCAGTTTCTTAACTCTCTGAGCCTCAATGTCCTCAACTGTCAGGTGAGTAATAAAAGGAGTATCTGCTTCCTGAGTTGTGGTAAGGATTTGGTAAGGTGACACAGAGAAAGCACCAGACTATTTGGTAATTTTAATTATAACTTACTTTGAGAGGCCAGCAAGGACAAAGGTCCATGGGCCAGGATCCTGGAGGGAGCAGCATAGATTTATTTTTTGTTTTTAGTAGTAAGCAGACACAGGGTGAATTCGTGCCGTAGAAGGGTCATGTGGCATGGGCAGGAGTGTTCCTGGACAGGCACCTTTAGCCAGTATTCAAACTAATTCACGCTATTATGTGAATGATGGATGGCACCCAAATTTTTCTTAACCTAGGGGTACAGCAGCAACAGATGATGGGATGAAGGCCACCTTTCCAGGCTGATCCTGATGCCAGAGGGTAGCCTGACTCTAGCCAACACTCACCATTCCATTGTATGAATGAACCATAGGTATATTTGAACAGTCACTGAAATTATGGACATTTTGTGTGTGCTCACGCAGTGTTTAGGTGCTGTGTGCATGTATGGGAGACCAGTGTACTGGGCCTGTGTATGTGAGCCAACTGTGTTTGAGTGTAGCTGCATATAGGTCAAGCGTATACCAGCCATATGTGTGTGAGTGTGTGTAGAGGTTGTGTGTGTACCATCCAGGTGTGTGTAGGCCATGTGTGTGAGTGCACACAGAGCATGTCCCAGTCCCAACTGTGTGGCCCTGGTGTGCATCCACGCCGTGTACAGCCTGCTGCATACCGGTGCTCTCCCCTGATGCCTATGCCTGCCTCAGCCAGCTTCCCTGGCCTGTGCTTGGCTCGTAGGACAGTGGTGGGGCCCGGAGATCTGTGATTGGAGATGGCCCTCAGCTGCTCACCCACTATTATGATGATGCCAGGACCATGTACGAGGTGTTCCGCCGTGGGCTTAGCATCTCAGGTGAGAGGGGCTGTGAGGGTCTGGAGGAGCCCTGCCAAGGGTTGAGCAGGTGCAAATGTGTGAGCCGACAAGCAGGGAACCAGGAGCGTGGCAGGTGAGTGGTTGCCAGGTTCAGAGGAGAAAAGCAACTCCTGGCACTCCTCCCACTCAGGGAAGTAACTGCATTATGCGGCCGAAGGGCTGACCTCAGCTTTGTTCTAGCCCTTAGCACTGCCTGACCTTAAACCATCTCTTAGCTCATAGTTAAAAAAATTTTTTTTAATGTTTATTTATTTTTGAGAAAGTGAGAGAGAGAAAATGTGGGCCAGGGAGGGGCAAAGAGAGGGAGATACAGATTCTGAAGTAGGCTCCAGGCTCCAAGCTATCAGCACAGAGCCTGACGCAGGACTCAAACCCATGAACCCCAAGATCATGACCTGAGCTGAAGTCAGACGCTTAACCAACTGAGCCACCTAGGCACTCCTTAGCCCTTATTTTATATCTCCCATGGGCAGCCCCTGCTAAGCCTCAAACTGCCAGGCCTCTGGCTGGCATGGTTCAGAGCCTGAGCCTCTGGGATGTCTGGGTGACCCAGGGTATGGGTCAAAAGGAAGTGGTCACAGAGAGGCAACTCTCCATCTCTGCCTCATAGTCCCCACGTCTTTGTGTCCCCTTGAGGCTACATCACACAGGTCATGGTGGGAACTGGCACTGTGTTAGTCCTTATTCCAGGGCCTCCCTGATCCTTGAGGACATGTCATGCTTGTGTGCTTTAGGCCTCCTTCAGCTTCAGCAGGTTAGACAGGCAGCTGGGGGCAGTTCGCTTGACCCATGGACCACCCCACAGGATGGGATGTCCATTCACCTATCTGATGAGCAGATGCAGGTGACACCCACCCTACCATCCTCCCTGGCACAAGGCCTGCTTATCTCTCTGCAGGGAATGGACCCTGTCTTGGCTTCAGGAAGCCCAAGCAACCTTATCAGTGGCTGTCCTACCAGGAGGTGAGTGATAGAGGACAGGCCCCACCCTGTCGACCCATGTAGACCTGGCATTGTGGGGCTTGTGGGTACCCTGCAGGGTCTCAGAGGGTCATTGTTTCCTTGCATGGCCTGTTTGCCAGACTCCCAGCAGCAACTTCAGAGGACTTCCAGCCGACCTGGGTAGGGTCTTAGGGAGGTCTCAGACCTGTAGGAATCCTTACCTGGGAATCTCCCTCCCCTGCTAAAAGTCCTTGCTTTCCATCACTTCCCCATGTCCATGTGCAGGTGGCCGACAGGGCTGAATATCTAGGGTCCGGACTTCTGCAACACAATTGTAAAGCATGTACAGATCAGTTTGTTGGTGTTTTTGCACAAAATCGACCAGAGGTAAGCATCTGCCTTGAGTGGTTTTAGAGGTTTCAGTAGAGTAGGGGGTTGGGTACCATACAACAGCCCTGGTCAAACTGCGTGTAGGGCCTAGGACAAGAGAAAACATGGATGTACTTGTTCCATGCCACCACCGACTCCTTTGACTTTGCCCCTAATCAGGAGTGGACATCTCAGCCAAGCTCCATCTACACCCCACCCAGCCCCACAAACAGGTGTTTCCTGAGCCATGGGGGAAGAAAGACCCAGGGAAGAAGGCCACAAGGCCTAGAAATAGGCTTTGGGCTATTTGGAGGCCCCAAATTCCCTGGGGCATGCGTGCTCTAGAAAGCTGTGGGGAAGCAGGTGCAACCAGTTAACCTCATGGATTCCTTGCAATGTGGAGGGGGCCAGAACAGAACCTTCTCAGGAAGACCCAGAACAAGTACCCTGGTTGCCTGGGCATAAGAGCAGTACAGCCCTCCTATCTGCTCTGTGCTCCCCCAACCCCGCACCTGTGTGTCTCCACAGTGGATCATCGCAGAGCTTGCCTGCTACACGTATTCTATGGTGGTGATCCCACTATATGACACCCTGGGCCCTGGTGCTATCCGCTACATTATCAACACAGGTGAGTCACCGCTGCCTCCTCTTGCCACTGGCAGCCAGCCCCTGGACCCCAGCCTCTGAGCTTACGCTAATTGTCTGATACTAGTAAGCACTTTGCTTCCATTCTCAAAGAACATTTTCCAATCTGGCCGTTGAGTTGGCTTTCCCCAGTTGGACTTCACCTGAAGGCACCTTCCACAGGGCCTGGCTACCGTGAAGGAGCCTCTGCAGCAGCCTCCACACAGGCTTCCTACTCTCTGAGGCTTACTTTTCAGCTCAGGGCAGATGCGGGGGAAGCGGGGTGGTGGTGGCAAATAACCTCAAGCAGACCTGAGATTATGGATCCTGAGCCTGGAGCAAAGGAATGCTTGGAATCTGCTCCAGGACATTCCTTGGCCTCTTGCCCTTGTTTCTCCTAAGCTCCATGCACTTTCCTCTGTGTACAACACATAGCCTACATGGCCTGTCTTCTGCATTTATTTACACACAAGCTTTGGCACACAAAGCCCATGGCTCTGCTGCCTAGCACATGCTACCCACAGTCACAGCCTGTGCTCACACAGCCTGACTTTTCCTAATGGTCCCTTCAGCTGACATCAGCACCGTGGTCGTGGATAAACCTCAGAAGGCTGTGCTTCTGCTAGAACATGTGGAGAGGAAGGAGACTCCAGGGCTGAAGCTCATCATTGTCATGGAACCATTCGAGGAAGCTCTGAAAGACCGAGGGCAGGAGTGTGGGGTGGTCATTAAGTCCATGCAGGCCGTGGAGGTGAGTGTCTGCTTCTGGGCTGTTTACTGGGCCATAGCTGGTTGGCTGCTGAGCCAGGACTGCTGGTTATCTGCCCCTCTCATGCCCCGGGGTGGACGTCTTGGGCCATCAGGGTGTGTCAGGGCTGAGATAGGGCAGGCTTTTACAAGGGCTGGTGGCAGGTGGTGAGGTTGGTGCCTATAGGCATCCTCTAGGTGACAGACTCAGTTGGCTGGCACATTGAATAACACAGGCACCAATAGGTATATGGTAGTGCCAGCCTGCCCCAGAGTTACTTACATAGCCTCTGGAGCCTCCATGTTTTCAGCTAGCCATCAGCCTGTGTGAGCCTCAATACTACAGACATGAGGTCCAGGAGTCTTTGAGAGGTTCCTTCAGTGTGTCCCAAACTCCCAGCAGCCAGCAGAACCAGTTTTTCTGTGCATGACCTCCCCAGAGGCATCAGGCTGGTGGCAGCTTGTGGCCTGCTAGAGTGACACAGGACATCCTGGTCCCCAGGGCCTCACGCCCGCCTCAGTAGCAGCTCACCCCCACCATCCCTTTCTGGATGTAGACCCCTGAGCGATCCAGGTGTTCTCCTACCTGCCTGTCTGTCACCAACTATACTTGTAATACCTGAGCAGTTGTACCCGTCCATGGTTTGGGGGCCACATTTATGCTGACAACCCCCCATCTGCCCCTCTAGCCTTGACCATTTATCTGGAAGTGTAGGCCACCTAGCCATTCTGTCCTGAGCATGTGTCCCGATGGGCACCTCAAGCTGTCTCCCCCGTTGTACACATGCACAGTGTCTAACCTCTCCCTGGGCCTCAGGCCCCTGTCTGTAATGTGTGGGGTGGCCTAGGCCTGGACGTGCATATAAGAAGAGGCCACTCAGGTGGTTTCTCCACCATGCCAAGCTTATTTTGATTTTTTGTTTATTAACTTGTTTTGATCAATCAGAACTTTTGAGCATTTTAAAAATCATGGTTTTCTCTTCCAGGAGTGTGGCCAACGGAATCATCATGTCCCTGTGGTAAGCTCGTCTGCCAGCAGGTCTTTATTGATGGTGTGCGGGGCTTATCCTCACAGACCACGCTCACTATGCACGCGGCCTTGCTAGGGGGTCAGAGAAGCACCCCTGTGTTAATAAGCCATTGCTGTGAGCAGCTTTGGAAATACCCACTCAGGGAACCAGGACTTGTGTAGGTGAGGGTGTAGAGAGGGACCTGGAACAGGAGTCAGACGTTTAAGATGGAGAAAAAAGGGCAGCCATTCCTCACTACCCTTGGTTCTCCAGAGGCCTTTTCTTTGGGAAGGCTTATTTTTTCCCCTTGTAGGTAGTGAACTCTACAAGGATGGGGTGAACAGGAGAAGCAACAGAATTAGAAGTGAACCCCGGGGCCAAGTGCCCTTGTAACATCTGCTGTCCTTGTTCATCTTTGTGAATTTTTCTTTTAAAAATTTTTTTAACGTTGGGGCGCCTGGGTGGCGCAGTCGGTTAAGCGTCCGACTTCAGCCAGGTCACGATCTCGCGGTCCGTGAGTTCGAGCCCCGCGTCAGGCTCTGGGCTGATGGCTCGGAGCCTGGAGCCTGTTTCCGATTCTGTGTCTCCCTCTCTCTCTGCCCCTCCCCCGTTCATGCTCTGTCTCTCTCTGTCCCAAAAATAAATAAAAACGAAGAAAAAAAAATTTTAAAATTTTTTAACGTTTATTCATTTTTGAGAGACAGGGCACAAGCGGGACAGGGGCAGAGAGAGAGGGAGCCACAGAATCCAAAGCAGGCTCCAGGCTCTGAGCTGTCAGCACAGAGCCCAACACGGGGCTCAAACCCACGGACCATAAGATCATGATGTGAGCCGAAGTTGGACCTGACTGAGCCACCCAGGCGACCCGTGAACTTTTCTGTGTGTTACCCCCGAGTGATACTTCCTGGGGTCAAGTAACCAGTGACGGTCACTGTTCCTGGGAGAGCCATGTGGGAGTTTTAAGCTTGCTTACGAGGCCTCTTGCCTCCAGTCTTCCCTCCAGCTCAGCCTTTCCCACTCTTCTTACCTGCCCCTGAGCTTTCTCATATGCAGGTCAGCCCTTCATGGGCAGCCCTGGTGTATGCCCACCTCCCTCATACCATACTCCAGCCTCGGAGCACCATTCTCCAACCTCTTGGCACACCCTTGCCTCCATGCCTCCACCAGTAACCAGGCTAGTTCCTCTTCCAGAGCCCATCTTCCCTTTGTCTGGAGAGATCTTGCTTGTCCCTCAGTCCCAACTCATGTCATCTCTTCTGCATACAAGCGGATGTGATAGGCTCCTCCTGGTGACCACAGGACTCTGTGCCCTGGGCCAGGGCCAGGGTCTGATACAGAGCAGTCTTGGTGACACAGTGGGAATCTCAGTTCCTGGGCCACACATTCTGTTCCCAGGCCTAACCCCAAACATTTGGGAGAAAGTGGGAAGGCAGGATGGAAATTCTCCACTGAGAAGGTGAGGTCTTTGTTAGAGGCCTAGATGTGACCACTGTAGTCCAATCCCATCTCAGATTCAAGCTGGGGAGGCAGCAGGACCAGGTGAGAAATTAGTGTGACAGATGGATGTCCAAGCCCCCATCAAGTTTCCTCAGCCTCTTTCCTGAGGACCTGCCAGCCCACCTTTCTGACGGCTGCAGGCAGGGGCAGGCACACGACTCTATACCCACTCGTGGCGGGTGGGGGTGCACAGAGAGGCTGGCTGGTTGAGAATTCCAGGGGTCTCGGGCCCTGGCTGGCCACTCTGGGTCCTCTTAACATACACTTCTTCTCAACTCTGCAGCCCCCGAAGCCCAGTGACCTCTCCATTGTGTGTTTCACAAGCGGCACAACAGGTGAGCTGAGGCACCCAGATCACCAGCCGGGGCCACCTGCAACCTTCTCTGGCAGCCTTGGTGGTGTGACTGCAGGGGTCTCTGGTGCCCCCCTGACCTCTGAGGCATGGGCTGAGCCTTGTCCCATGCCTGATTCCAGTCCATGGGCTCCCAGTGCCCAGCAGGAGGCAGCATGGGTGGTGGGACATGGATAGTGTGGACTGCGAGGTCCAGGGTGGGGGCTGGCCATTTCCTGGAGCTGGGGCCAGAGGAGGGCTGGGTAGCTGAGTCACATCATCCCTTGCTGAGAAGCAGCTCTCACCACTCTCCTTCCTGCCCTGACTTGGCCTTTGTGTCAGGGACCACAGATAAAGTGTGGGGTTTGGTGTCTGAAAGTCTTGATTTGGGTTCCACTTCTACCACTTGCTGGTGGCTAGGAGCCAGTCACCTAGGCATGCTGCCACCTCCTCTCCAGCCTCTCCCTGTGATAGGGTGGTTGAAAGTGCCAGAGAGGGAATGGTGTGGAAAAAGGCAGTGCAGAAACTCTGAAGGATGGGGCTGGTATGCTGTGGGCGTGGATGTCGGATGAGGACAAGCAGAAATGATTCACCCCATGCCTGGTGCTGACAGAGGAGTGCATAGGGCAGCATCAGCAGGGATAGCCAAGGAAGGCTGCCTGGAGGAGGCAGGGTGCACAGGAGGGGTGTGGCCACAGGCACAGCACTTCACAGTCTGCAGTGCCTTTTCCCCCCAGTCACTGAGCTGCTGGGGCCTCAGCACGGCCTGTGAGGCAAGCAGGCATGGATGCTATATGAGTGGATGCCACCGGCAAGTGGAAGCAGGGGACTTGTGCCCTTTTTCCAGAACCCCCGGTCCAGTGCTCTTCCTCTGCTGCTACTCCATCTCATCTATTGACTTGGGAAGTCACTTGTCCTAGCCTTGAATGGGCAAGAAGTTTCCAGCCTTCTTCTTCTGGTTGGAGGGCTGGCCTGCCTTGATGATAACGCTTGATGGGGTGGGCAGTGAAAGTGGAACTTCGCACAGTCTCTGCAGATGCAGCCCCTAAGGCATTTGGCAGGTCCTCCCCAGCCCCATAAGCAGACCCGCCATGAGGATGGATCATGATAAACAAGGCTTTGTTAGATCTAGATGGATTTTTGCCATTAACTCAGTGGGTTTGAGGATTTCCACCCCACGGCTAATTTTTATCAGAAAAGAAATAGCATAGTCCTTGCTCTCCAGTAGCTGACATCTAGAGTCAACGCAGAATTCAAAAACACCCTTCAGGTTTACGTGGGTGTTTGTTTGTTTGTTTGTTTTTTGTTTTTTTTGTCATGAGTTTCATACGTAAAATTTTGGTGATATGTCTCTCCAGCCTGGGTTGGGAAACAGGTTACTATTGTGGCCTTTATGTATTTATTTTTTAAATTTATTTTGAGAGAGAGAGCAAGCAGGGTAGGGGCAGAGAGAGAGAGAGAGGGAGAGAGAGAATCCCAAGCAAGCTCCATACTGTCTCACAGAGCCCAACACAGGAGAAAGAACTCACAAACCATGAGATCATGACCTGAGCCAAAATCAAGAGTCAGACATTTAACCAACTGAGCTACACAGGCGCCCTACTACCGTGGCTTTTACCTTTAGACCCTTGATGTTCAAGAGTGCCCCTAGGCTTTTAATGAGTCACTTGGTCATATTGGCCTCCATATCTGGAGAAGAACTTCATGGAGCAGAAATGTGCTATCACCTAGGTGTAGAGGGCAGGCCTCATGTCCCATGCTTTTCCAAACCATGAAATCACAATTGGAAGCTAAACCATCCTGCCCAAGCTCTGTGTGGTGGAAGATGGTTATATGGAGCCAGGAAAACAGGTTGTGATTTAGTGCCCAAGCCTCCCTCGATAGAAGTGCTGCTGGTGCGAGGGCAGAGCTGGGGGATTGAGCAGACCTCATAAGAGGTGATAACACCCTGCCCGGCTGTACTTGGATTTCCTTGGCATTAGCATGAGCCTGTGCTGTGCCTCTGGTAGCCATCCTGTTTTCGAGCACATCAGCCCTGCCTGTCCTCAGCATCACAAACCCCGGATATAGCTTCTCTTCTGAACTGTGTTCCCAGCTTCATCCGGGGCCCACACTCTTCCTTCAGTGGGGAAAGATGGAACGTATGATCTAAACCTGACATTTGGTTCATGATTCTGGTAGAATCATTCTGGGAAGATTTTCTTCTTGCTATATGATGGAAACATCTGTGGAGATCCCCAGAATAAGCCAGTGCTATGGAACCCCTAGTCAGGCTGTGACAGTCCTGCAGGAGGTGAGAGGATGGGGTTTGTCTACACTCAGGGATGGCTACTGGGTGGGTATATAGTTCGTTGTTCATTTCAAAATGACTATTAGCTGGACTGGAATCTGATAGCCCCTACCCCCACAAAGAGAATTTGTGGGTATAATATAGCCTTGTTTGGGAAATTGGGTGCCATGAGTGATAGTTAGGACGTATACTATGAGTTCATGTACCCTCTCTTTCCAGAGAAGAAAATACAGAGATCTTTTTAAATATATCCTTCTCAAGCTCTATGCTTTTAGCATTCTTTTTCTAACTTATATCGATTCACTCATTCAGCTCATTTATGGAGCATCCAGTATGCATCAGACCTAGTGCTAGGGGCTGAGGTCACAGGGATGGATAAGACAGACCCCTGTCTTCATGAGCTCACAGCTTATGTTACCGGGCAGTTCAGTACAATGTGGTCACTGCCTCAAGAGTCCACATCCCAGAGTGCATGGAGCACTATGCCACCAAGAGGTCAGAAGAGCAGGACAGAAAGGATTCCCAGCGGAGTCCACTGGAGCAGAGTCCTGAAAGATTGGTAGCTGGAGGAGAATAGGAGGAAGGGCATTCTCAGCATGGGGAACAGCATGTGCAAAGGATTGGCTGCAAGAAAGAAAATATTGCTTCAAAGGAGAGTTGAGTGAGGAAATAGCTGTCTGGGAACATGGCCTGGGAGCACTGGCAGGAGAGGAATGATGAGGGCAAGAGTTTCAAGTGGAGGCTGAGCTAGAGGTGAATAGAATCTGTCAGTGTTGTCTGGTGGCTGAACTATACCCAGAGGATGCCACCACAGAAATGCCTGCTGGTGCTCTTGGCAAAGGCTAATCGTGGAGCGGAGGCTGGAAGCAGAAGCTGATTGCAGTGGAATGAGGAGTGAATGGGAGGTGAGGATGTCACATCAGCACATGTGGACAATTTCTTCAAGAAGCATGGCCATGTCACCAAAAGGCATGCTCCATAATGTTGATAAAAATCGCTGTTTGAATAGTCAAAATCTGGAAACAACTCCAGTGCCCATCAGCGATAGAATGGTATACCTCAATAGAATCCTCTCCCTTACTGTACATTGAGTGAAAGAAACCAGACACAAAAGATTGCATGATTTCTTTGGTATAAAATTACAAGAACAATAAACTAGTCTATGGTTTTATAAGCCAGGATAATGGTTGCCGTCCAGGATAACGCTGCCCTGGAATGCTGATGATGTTCTAGTTCTTTAAAAAAAGAAATTGTTTTTAATATTTATTTATTTTTGAGAGAGAGAGAGAGACAGATAGAGTGCAAGCAGGGGAGGGGCATAGAGAGGGGGAGACACAGAATCCAAAGCAGACTCCAGGCTCTGAGCTGTCAGCACAGAGCCCAACACAGGGCTTGAACCCACAGTTCGTGAGATCATGACTTGAGCGGAAGTTGGACGCTTAACCGACTGAGCCACCCAGATGCCCCGTGATGTTCTATTTCTTGATCTGGTGCTGGTTGCCCAGGTAAGTTCGCTTTGGGAACAAAAAAATCTATTGGATCTGTACACTTATTTGGGCAATTTACCACATATGTATGTTATGCTGTAAGGGAGAATCTATGTGAAAAATAGATTAGCTTTGAAGGAATGACAGACCAAGAGTGGAGCTGGCAGAGGCTATGGAGGGGGTGGGGCTCTTGTTATGGAAACACCTCAAAGTGTTTTTTGTCATCGAAAAAGAGCCACTAGAGACAGAGGAAAGGGAGGTGCTGCTCAGTGGAGCAGAGCCCTTAAAACTCTGGTGTGGATTGAGGGAGAGAGGAGGCTTCTGGATACAGCAGGAACGAGATGTACCCTGCCTGGAGAAGAAGGGAGGAAGAGTGGGTAGAGGCCCCTGGAATTGGAGCATCTCTTCTGTTCTAATTGAGGGCACCCAGGAAAGCTCAGTCATCTGCAGTCATTTAGCCGAGGATGTGATGCCCATCGGCCTTACCTCTGTGGCTGCTCAAAAGTGGGATCTTGGGAAAATACTCTCTTTGACCTATTTGTTTTGTGCCATTCAGTTCAAGACTTATGTGACCTTATGCATAAAACTACATCTGGGTATTCCTGCTGTGCAGCTTTAGGAGAATTTCTTAACCTCTCTTAAGCCTCAACTTGCTTGAATATTAAATGAAGCCATCTGATATCTGCAATATAGGCTGTTTTAAGAAATAACTGAGTTACCATGTATGTATGTATGAGATGCCTAGCACAGTGCCCAGAGTCATGGATTTCAGTACCTGGCTGCTATTATAGTTATTATTTGTGTTTCTACCAGCTCTCAAGTCTGATTGTTCCAAAAATTGGTGGATATGGGGTTGATGAAAGTAGGACTCAATCCTGAAGAAGAGTTGGGAGCCTCTAGCAGGGAGATGAACACTCTATCCGCATTATAAAACTTCCAGAGCATTTCTGTCACCGGTGTCTTTTGTAACCCACCTTTGTGTGAAAGTGGAAGCCAGCAGCCAGAGGAACCTCCAGCCAGAGGGCCCGTCACTGCTCCCAGCCCCACTCCCATCCCACCCCTGCAGGAGAGACCTCGAGCTCAGCTTCACCCCATAACTGCTCTCACTTGGAGCCAACATCCATCTGGGGCAGACCTTCAGCTAGTGAAATGCCTTTCTGCAGACCAGCCATGGATGGCCAGCCCAGGAATACTGGTTAAAGCCAAAGTGACATCCGCGGAATCTGAAACTAAGAGGTTTTTTTTCCTTCAGCAGCTGGAGAGAAAATAAATGAAGGGATGGCCAGCCTATGAGTAGAAGGTGGGGAATGGACAGTAGATCTCATGTTGGTAAGATGGTGCCATTGATGTTGCTCCAGATAATAAGAGAAACAGAGCAAACAGTGGTTCTGTCACTTTGCCATGGGTCTAGCTAGGAATGCTCACCAGTTCCTCCATGTGAGCAACTTGAAAAATTTTCCATATCACATTTTTAAAAACTGCTGTCAGATGCATGCACTTGTCCTGAATCAGAGAAGCAAACAGAGCTTTCCAAAGAGTGACCTCCCGCCTCCTAACTCTGACCTTGCATCTTCTCCCAGGATTTGCTGTCAACACGTACTTCTCCTTCGTCCCTTGGGACCACGTCAAGGGATGACTTGAAATCATTTGAACCTTTTCTGGGAATATTTAAAAATCCTTTAGCTCATTAGAAGTTTATGAAACTTCACTTATACCTACAAGAAATCGTTTGTTTCTAAAAGGTCTAAACCTCTCTCATCATGTTGGAGAGGAAAAAGATTTGCCTAAGCAGACTTGGGTAACTACTGCCCTTGTATGTGTTGTGGACTGAACTGAATGGAGGTTTCAGAAAATTTTCATTAATGAAGACAACTTTCTTTTGAAATTCTCGGTCACCCACCCTGAGGTTACATTAGGCATGAGCAAGGCAGCCACCCTCACGGATCTGAAGTTCTATAGTACTGGACCCTATTTTGTGGGAGTTCTGATTTCACATCTAGTATTTTGGTGTTATTCTTTAGAAACATGTAGAACTTGGGAATCCACAGGTGAAAATTCCCAGGTGATACTCTCAGAATTGTTTGTGGGCCCAGAGACTGTAGAATTTGTATGTAGGAGGCAATTCAGGGACATTTCTTTTTTTTTTTTTTTAATGTTTGTTTATTTGAAAGAGAGAGAGAGAGAGAGCGCACATGAGAAGGGGAGGGGCAGAGAGAGAGAGAGAGAGAGAGAGACCCAGAATCTGAAGCAGGCTCCAGGCTCTGAGCTGTCAGCACAGAGACCAATTTGGGGCTCAGACTCATGGACTGCGGGATCATGACCTGAGCCAAAGTCGAAGTTGGACGCTTAACCAATTGAACCAACCAGACGCCTCCAGGGACGCTTCTTAATATGGGGTTGGGTTTGAGAAAAGATGCTGGGTTAAGAGAAGGACCAGCAGAGGTGAAACAGATCCCATGCATCTTCTTCATTTAAAAAAAAAAAAAAAGATGTTTTAATAGTTACCTATTAAAACCCTGTAACCTTCTGTGTCCCCAGAATCATCTCTGTGATTTGTCAGTATGGGGGTGTGTCCCAGAGCATTTGACACAACCTCACCCATCACACATCTTGGTCAGACAGAGATGGAGCCATTACTGATGCTCCTGTTTCTGGCAGATGGAGCCCCAGTAAGTTGAGCAAACAGGCCTAATGGGAGATAATTATGTGAGCAACTTTACCTTTGTCTCCATCTGTTCCTTTAAAGTTGTTCAGTGGGGGTGAAAACATACGCACCTCATGCCTTTTATGGTCATTCTCAGGTCAGTTTCATGGGTGTGGTAAGTCACAGACAGTCTTAATTCACAACTACAAGTGTCGGTCCAAAGTGTGAATCGGTCCACTTTCCTGTGACTTCTTCCCTCCGCACCTTGGGCTGGCTGTGGGCTTGGTGGTCTGCTCTCCTCTCTTTCTCTGGTGTCTCTCCTCCTCCTCCCACTTGCTAATGAAGCTTTTAGCCCTCTCCCACCAGGTGGAAGTGGGAAGGGAGAATAAGGAAGTGGGAAAGGGAAGTTCTCTGATGGTTTGGGGCAACACTTAAAACCTGCTCTTTGTGTCACGGACACTTTCAGGAGTTCTCCTGTTTTGTTTTGTTTTGTTTTGTTTTGTTTTGTTTTGTTTTGTTTTGTTTTTGAGAGAGAGAGTGAGCGAGAGTGAGAGATAGAGTGTGAGTGCACATGCAGGCAGGGGAGGGGGCAGGGAGAGAGGGAATGAGAATCTCAGGTCAGCTCCCTGCTGGGTGTGAAGCTAGATCTCAAGACCGTGAGATCATGACCTGAGCTGAAATCAAGAGTTGGATGCTCAACTGACTGAGCCACTCAGGTGGTGCCACTTAGGAGTTCTCTTTGCACTCCCTCCTCTACATTTTGTGCCTGTGGACAAGATTCCTTTTTAACCCACAGTTCTTGCCATCACCCCCTCAGACTAATGTTCCTTCTGCCAACTCCATATGCAGTCCCTGGGATTTATTATTTTTTTGCAGCCACGGTCTTCTTCACATTTCTCACCAGGATCCCCAGCTGCAGGGAACATGATTGAGCTCTGAGTTAGCTGGGGTTTCAAGTTGGGAGAGAGGATGGGCTAAAAAACTCTGCGTAGCTCTCTCTGAAGAAATTCTTTTCACAAATCCATTCCTCTCCCTCTTCCCCTTCCTCCTCCTCCTCTTCCTCCTCTTCCTTCTTCTTTTCTCTTCCTCTCTGAGGTAAAATTCACATAGCTTAATTAAACATTATTAAATATTTTAAAGTGAACAATTTTATGGCATATACTACAATACTCTCTTAATCTCTAGTCACTTTGTCCTTTTATTACCTCTTTCTGGGTGACGGTTGCAAAGTTAAACATATTGGTTTATTTAATATTTCCTGGGTAAGTTTGCACATGGTCTGCCCTATCACTTTTGGAGTTTCACAGTGGTTGTATCTGCTGCCTTAGTGGAAACTTCTAATAACATCTTTTGCACATGGATTATATTCTTAGACCTTATGAAAGCCCTATGAGGTGGGCATTGTCCCTATTTTACATGTAAGCAAACAGAGAGGAGAAATGGCTTCCCCATGTTATGCTGGCAGTGACGGGAAAGGCCGGGAGTTGAGACCAGTCAGATGTGTCCTGACGCGGCCTGTGTTGTGTCCACCCTGATGTGAAATGGTGACCACTCTGGCCTCCTTCCCCAGCCTCCTGCGCCCTGGGTCCCTCACCTAGAGAATGACTCTTCTGAGTCATTCTAACAAACCTGGGCTTCACTACAAGGAGTAGTGAGAAGTCTTAGGAAGACAAAGCAAGAATATCCATGTCCCATCTTTGACAATGAGCAAGCAGGGGGTCTACCCCAGCGCTCTGCACCTCTAGCCTAGCCTTAACCCCGGGGCCTTTCCTGGTGCTGGATGCATTGAGGAAGTCCTCTGCTAGCACAGTTGGCTGTTGGATTCTGGAGATTAGACCTGCTTAGCCCAGAGATCAGCTCCACATACTGGGTGAAGAGGCAGGGAGCTGAGAACCTGTGCTCCCTTAGGGAGCACAGGCCACAAGTAACCAGCCTGTCAGGCTTTGAGTCACCCTGCCTGTGTGGCTGTGTCACCTGCCTTCTGGTTTAAGCTGCTGGGAGTCTCAAGGTGGGCTTTGAGTGTCTACAGGATGAAAGTCTCTGACATGGCATTCATCTGCCTAGGACTCTGAAGTGGCTGCCAACGAAGGCCAGAGGCTTGGGTCTGGGTCTGGGTCCGACAGTCTGGGGCTGTCAACTTGGGCACTGTTCTCAAGGAGTGGCCCTTGAGCTTCCAACTAATTTGTCTTTTGTGCTTTCTCTTTTCAGGGAACCCAAAAGGTGCGATGCTCACCCATGGGAACGTGGTGGCTGATTTCTCAGGCTTTCTGAAAGTGACAGAGGTGAATAAAGTAGACTCGCTAAAGCAGGTGTCTCTTGAGGACACCCTCAAGCCTCAGAGGTTTTTTTGTTTGCTTTCTTTTTTCTGCCCTGATGTAATCTGAGCTGCCTTTCACAGGCAGGTGTTTCTGTTGTCATTAGTACAATCTGACCTTTATAGATATTTTAACCTCAAACCCTGAAGTGATCCATACCTGAAAAATAGCCAATTTGATTTCTAAAAGTGCTAAGATCCCAGAAAGACCTGTAAAACTCTTTTTCATTTTTAACTGCAAAAAGTGAGATATCTGTGGTTTTTATGTGTACCTATATTTAGAAAGTAATCCTTAATTACTTGTTTTTCAAATAGGTCAGGGTTTAATTCAGTCATTTCGTGTTTAAGAACTACTAGAGTCTGGGAAACAATGGCGACTGCTAATGTGTAAGACTGTACTTAAAAAGGTAAATCTAAAATCAAAAAAAAAAAAAAAAAAAAGCTTGATATCTTGGCCTGACAAAAGCATGTTAGCATTTTATAACCGGCTAAGAAAGAAGGACATTTTTCCACAAGTGGTGAGTATCCATGTCTCCTGCAGCTTCCTTAAGGAGAAAGGAATGTTCCTTTTCACTTAAGTTAGGCTTTTTCTCCACAGTGGAGAAAAATCACTGTCTGCATTCCTGCCAGATAGCATTACGGAGCATATGCCCCAAACACTGATAGATTTTGGTAGAAGACTGTAAGAGACTGTTGGTGGCTGAACCCAAGACAGGAGCTGTTTGCCCAGTTCCCAGGGCTTGTCCAGACTCATTCAAAAGCCAGCCTTGGAAGAATAAAGGCCCCTGTGAAAGGGTGGGGGACAGGGAAGTCCAGCAAAGGAGAGCACCCGAGGGTATGTCCTGCTCCTGGGCACAGGCCTTGTGCAGGCACCCCTGGCTGGAGCAGCCCCTGTCCCTGAGATCAGTCCCATCTGTGAGATGTGGGCCAGGGAGGAGGGGTGCAGCAGGGCTCCCTCTTGGCCTCCCCTACAGGCCCTGTCCCCAGACCTTGGCTTGTGAGGCCTGGTTTAGCCATCTGTTTGTCCTGGGCTCATACCCCAGCCACAGCTGGTATAGACCCAGGGCTCCCTGGGTCCCTTTTCTGGAAGAAGGACTAGAAAGTACTGATAAGCCAAGCCCCTTGGACTCCTGGCTCAGGTGGCCCAGGGAGATGGCGAAGTGGGGTCTGGCCCCAGAGGAGACTTCCCTGCGGAGCTCAGCTCTGCTGGTTTATGTGTGCTTCACTGAGCTTTTTGCTTCTGCAGATAACCTAGACCCACTGGCTGCGCCCTAACACTCCGCCTCCTACGCTGCCCTGTCTCCCTCTCCCTCTCTTCTTCTGCGCCTTTCATCTTCCTCTTTCTCTCACACATTTTTTTCTCTCTCTCATCTTGCCTTTCTCTCTCTCTCTCTGTCTCCTCCCCACCCACCTCCCCATTTCCCTTCCCTTCTTCCTGTTTGCCCCTCCAGGACCATTTTTCTCTGTATTGTTTTATGACTCTCTTGTCGTCTTCCTGTCAGTGTTTTCTTTCCTTTCTGTCTCCCATGCCCGTCACCTGCAGAAAGTGATCTTTCCGAGACAGGACGATGTGCTCATCTCCTTCCTGCCTTTGGCTCACATGTTTGAGAGAGTAATCCAGGTAAGACGCCCACCTGACTGACCGGGCCTTGCCTGGGCTCCTTCTGTTTTCTTACAGAGTCAGTGGGCTCCCACATGTGCGGATGTGCACATTTCCTATTTGCCTTTAGCACACATGTTTGAGAGAATGGTTCAGGTAAGGCCCTGGCTCCAGGGAGGCACATTCTGTGCCCAGAACCCAGAACCCTACCAGAGTGCCACTTGTCACTGGTGCCATGAAATAGAACTAAACTGCCCTGTCCTCAGACAGGTACCACAGGGGTCCTGGGAGGACTCCAGGGAAGACCCCAGGTCTGCCTTGTCTTCCCTGTGGGTGTAACTCCTCTGAGAGAGGCCCCAGGTGATGGCCTGTGCTCAGAGAGAACTATAGCTTTGCAGAAGTATTTTTACCATTCACACTCTGTGCCATATGGCTCCACTTATGGCCAAGACATTTCCATACCATAACTTCCAAAACTCACCAACTCCTGGAAAAGAAAACAAGACAGTAAAGTTGGGGAATCAAACTGTCATGATCCCTCACTCTGGAGATGGGACTGGCATTATGATTGGCCCTGAGATAGGCTTTACAGGAGCGTAGAGGGAGTGGGGGGAGTCCCCATGAGGTAGTGGGAACAAATAATTTTCCACACATGGGTCACTCAGGGGGCCAGCTTATGAATGAGCTATGTCTTCTAGAGCCTCTCACATCTATCTTGGGGGAGGGCTGGTATATTAGGGCAATGCTTTCCAGCTTTTTAGACATAGATTAGAATGCCATAGTTCATTACTATGAACTAGTTTTGCGACTCTGGGCAAGTCCCTTTACCTCTCTGAGTTTTGCATTCCTCATCTGCAAAATGGAGATATAAATGCTGCCTCACTTATAGGGGTGCTGTGAACATTAAAGAAAGGCACATGCATTAGGCCCCTGGAATATTCCTAACCCCACCAAGAACCATCCAGGACACCCCCCCTTTTTGCCCCCCTCCACCAAACAATACCCAGAGCCAGCGTTAGCATTGTCCCACGGTACTCACAGGCACTGCACACCCTTCCAGAGTTGCTGAGGTGTCCCTGGGGCAGATCCACAGATCTGGATCAGATCTACTGATAGGATACAGTATAGCTCAGAGACCTGAGACCCCAGGGAGGTCCTTGCCCAGGGCTTGGGAGTTGAGCATGAGGGAGCAGGAACCAGTGAAGTTGGCTGCTCTGGCATCTCCCAAAGACCCAGGATTCCTCCCTGTCTCCTGCTGCTTCACCCCGTGCCTGAGTGGGACTTAGTGGGAAACGGGGGGCACCCCAGACAGCATTCTTAAGTGTCTCATGGCAGAAGCTGGTGCTGGGATAGGGGGTCACGGGCGCCCTCCATGTAGGGCAGAGCTTTGGACTGCAGCCAGGAGTGATCACCCTGAGGGACTCCTCCCTTCCTGTCCTCTCCCTCCAGTCTGTCGTCTACTGCCATGGAGGGCGCGTAGGCTTCTTCCAGGGAGATATCCGTCTCCTCTCAGATGACATGAAGGCTCTGTGCCCCACCATCTTCCCTGTGGTCCCTCGATTACTGAACCGGATGTATGACAAGGTAAGCCCCAGAGGGGGTCTCTAGCCAGGCTGATGTGCTGTGTGTCTGCTTGACTGTACAGGGTCTGAAGCCCCAGGCAGGCTTTCCATGCCTCCTCCCCCAGGTCCTGGAAGTTCACCTCCTCTCTTGTATTCCTTCACTGTCCCCTTCCTTATCCTGTTTTCTTCCCATTCTCCAAAACCCTGTTTGGACAGATTTTTCTTCAGGAATTTCCATCCCTACAATGTGGCCAGACATTGGTAATGTTCACTTTAGCTGGGTGTCACATCCACTGATGTCCTGCAGGGGCAAAATGGAGCTTCTCTTTTGGTTAGTCTGGGCCTTCTTTCTGGGGGGATCTGTCTAGAGGTAGTACACGGGGCCAACAGCTTCTTCCAACTTCTGTTCCTCAGATCTTTAGCCAAGCAGACACACCATTAAAGCGCTGGCTCCTGGAGTTTGCAGCAAAGCGTAAACAGGCTGAGGTCCGAAAGGGAATCATCAGGAATGATAGCATCTGGGATGAACTCTTCTTTAATAAGATTCAGGTAAGAAAACAAACAGTGTTATTATGGAGTGACACCAAAGTGGCCTTATAGAAAAATTGGAGAAACCCATTCCAGTGGGCTTATAAAATGATAATTCATTTGCTCATGCAGTCAAAGCTTAAACTACCATTGAAATATTAAAGGACTCATTTTTGTTATTTGGATGTGTGTGATATTTGCCAAAAGGCAACCAGCAATAAGGACTCCTGGAAAATAGATCTGTTGGTCTTCCCAGGCATTGGGGCAACTTTGCCCTTTTATGGTCAGGTCCATCAGGAGCTTCTGTGGCCTGAAGTTTCTCTTGCCTTTCCCAGTAGCCTTGGCCATGCTGGCTTCCCAGCAACACTAGGTTCTAGCAAGGTGACCAAGAATCTTCCTTTCCCTTCCTGTTAGCTACATCTTCAACCCCTACCAGTGCAGACTGATCATGAATTACTCACTTCTGTATCCTCATTTAAGTTGTCAAGCTCTGCATTACCCAAAGAATCTATAGCTAATTCATAGCATTACTCGTTTTTTCTTACTACCCTATTTTTAGCTCTAAGAAAATTAATATTTAAACTCTCTTGGCTCAACTTACAGAAACAATTCTTTGTCCTCTGCAGTGCATAGTCAATAGAGTAGAAAACAGTATTGATTTATAAATGAAAAAAGGCTATGCCATTAAGATGGAAGTGGGAAGAAATTGTTCTAAGTAATTGTTTTGGCTGCTGGCAGATGATGGGAGAATGAGAGGAAAGCTGTTCATTTCAAGGAAGGGAGAACCAAAATTACAGAACACTGCCCAGAAGAGTGGCACTTACCTCCAAAGGCGAAGAGAAGTTGGCCATTTTGTGGGTCGAGTTGCAAAGCTGATTGGGTTGATTAATTTGTAAGGAGAAGGGACTGAATCTTCAGCTCACATGTTATAAAGCCTCAGGCCTTCTCTTTTAAACCTGACCTAGGGTCAGGTCGGATCCAACTGTTGAATGGTGACCTTGAAAGAGGCCCAGATGGGTTAGATGCCACCTTCAGCAGCCCAGACTGGCAGGTTCTTTTCTCTTCCCACAGGCTAATCTTGGCGGGTGTGTGCGGATGATTGTTACTGGAGCAGCCCCGGCTTCACCAGCAGTCCTGGGATTCCTCCGGGCAGCTCTGGGATGCCAGGTATTGCCTTTATGTGACTTTCCCTAGGGGCAATGGGATGTGTGTTAAGGCAGAGCAGGGAGCCCACTATACCCTCTACTGTATAGAGGAAGATCCTGGGGGCAAAATTTTAGTGGGACAAAAGCTCCCTCCTCTGAGGATGAAAAAAGGCACAGTGAAAGCCAGGATGATCTTGTGATATCCTGCAAAGTCCAATTGTATCTACTCTAGGAAAAGGGGTCAGATAAACTACATGTGGATCATCATTGTGCTGGAGAACCCATACCACACCTGCAATAGCATCTCTGAGTTCTCCATCCTGCAAAATATCTCCCAACCCAGAAAAAGAGCACTAGAGAGGGGGATCAAAGTTCACTGATGTTTTTTTATTTGATTCAGTAGGTTTTGTCATCTCTAAAATATTCATTTTTTCATTTATCTGTTCAACTAATATTTTCTTAAAGTTTATTTATTTTGAGAGATTGAGAGAGCATGTGTGTGTGCGCATGCTCTGGAGGGGAATATCTAACAGAGTTCAAGTAAAACTTACAGTAGGTTTTAAAATATTTGTCTTTGGGGTGTGTAGGTGGCTCAGTCAGTTAAGTGTCCAGCTCTTGAGTTCAGCTCAGGTCATGATCTCTTACTGGTTGATGAGTTTGAGACCCACATCTGGCTCTGCACTGACAGTGTGGAGCCTGCTTGGGATTCTCTCTCCCCTCCTTGCTCTGCCCCTCCCCTCCTCACTTTGTATCTCTCTCTCTGTCTTCTTCCAGACATATGCTGACAACTGAATTATGTTACACATAAAATAGAAAATAATAAACCCACGGGCTCCTGGGTGGCTCAGTCGGTTAAGTGTCTGACTTCAGCTCAGGTCATGGTCTCATGGTTGTGGGTTCAAGCCCTGCATCAGGCTGTGCACTGACAGTGCAGAGCCTGCTTGGGATTCTCTCTCTCTTTTCCTCTCTCTGCCCCTCCCTTGCTGGTGCTCTCTGTCTCTCTCAAAATAACTAAATGAACTTAAAAAAAAATTTGCCTTTAATACATATCATCCAAATGAAAAATAGAGTCAGTAGTTGAAAATAGGTCAGAAATCTTTAACCCAAACCACATAACCTTATCTACTAAGTGTCTGTGGTACAAATCACCCTTCTTCCAAACCAAGTGGTCACACCTGTTGTTTGTGTTCCGTTTCACCTGGAGAAACCTACCTCCAAAGCACCTCCCTCCCTCTGTCACCAGCATGGAGCAGCTAGATGCTCAGTGGGAAGTTAGCTGGCTGAAAAGGGAAGGCCATCAGCTGTAGGAGCATGTATACTTACAGTGTGGTTTTGTTTTCCATTTGAAGGTTTATGAAGGCTATGGCCAAACTGAGTGCACGGCTGGATGTACCTTCACCACGCCTGGGGACTGGACCTCAGGTAGGATGGCCTGTAGGTATGGGAGGGACTCATGGGGCACTGCTGAGTTAAAAACAGCAGATCTCAAAAAGTGACAGAAAGAGAAGAAACAAACTGATGGTGATTATGTCTGGGTTGTGGCATTATGGATGTCGTTCTTTTTGTAACATGTTTTAGTATTCTCCAAGTATGTTTTGTATTTTCCTATTTCTTTTATAGAGAACTAGAAGTCATTTTAAAAAAGTAGTACATGACAGAATACGGTTCCAGGTAGAAAAATGCTTTCAATATCAGTCAGTATCAGTATATTGGATTTTGCAGGTTCTAAATACCACACAGCCTTGGTTGTGGTTGTTTTATAACAATTTTTTAATGTTTATTTATTATTTTTGAGAGCAAGAGAGACAGAGTGTGAGCAGGGGAGGGGCCGAGAGTGAGAGAGGGGGGGAGAGAGAGAGAGAGAGAGAGTGAGAGAGAGAGAGAATCTGAAACAGGCTCCAGGCTCTGAGCTGTCAGCACAGAGCCTGACATGGGGCTCATACTCACAGACTGCGAAATCATTACCTGAGCTAAAGTTGGATGCTTAACCAACTGAGCCACCCAGGCGCCCCTGGTTGTGGTTGTTTTAGAATGAAGTAAGTAGGCTATGAATTGGATATTATTTACGAAAGAAAGGCAAGTTCATAGTGAATAGAGCACTATTTCTTTTTTTTTTAATGCTTATTTTACTTTTGAGAGAGAGAGAGAAAGAGACAGAGACAGAGTGTGAGCGGGCAAGGGGCAGAGAGAGGGAGACACAGAATCTAAAGCAGGCTGCAGGCTCTGAGCTGTCAGCACAGAGCCAAATGAGAGGCTCAAACTCATGAACTGTGAGATCATGACCTGAGCTGAAGTTGAATGCTTTACCTACTGAGCCATCCAGGTGCCCCAAGAGCACTATTTCTTAAAGGGCCATTTCTGAGGCTCTTTGGGAACTGGGGTGTCCTATGATGTTAATGTCTGGAAGAAAACAGCAACTTCAGGAAGGAGCAGCCCCTTTCCACGCCCTCATTCTGAAGAGATTCACTTTTCAAGGCAAGGAGGAAGCAGTAGGTAGCCCATGTATTGCCCATCACCAAATTTAAACCAAACACTGGAAGAATCTGAGAAGCACGGAACAAAAGAATCCTTGAGGATACCAACTTTCTCTGGGAGCCTGGAGCCACTCTTCATCCTTAAGTTTGCCCAACTACAAACCAGAAAACTTAGGGTGATGCACATGGAAAAGAAATATGCACAGTAATGTAATGCTATTTTCAGAACACCTTGAGGCAGTCAGCAGAAACATGATAGGTGGATTCCAAATTGAAATCATATCTGGCCACATCACGGACAGAAGCATTTTTGTCCACGTTTTATCTCTTCACACTCTAGTTGAATAAAGCCTGTCTTATGTATAAATTCTTTGATCTCTCTATTGCTGGAAAATTTACTGTAAGTACTGTTTTCTGAGATCCTGGAACAGTAGCTCTTTTCTTATTGTTGCCATCGTATTTCCTGATCACTCACACATCCCCTTCTTTCTGAACACTCTCTTCCCTCTTAATGTCATCTTATACATTTTCCTATGTAAGATTTTTGAGGTTTTTACCTTTTTAAATCACATTTACTGCAAAAAGTTGCAAAGCTATTGAATATGAGAGGATAGATATCTTTGCACAGTATTGTAAAAGTTGGCAGCCTGTCATTTAAAAGAGAAACCAGAGTGTCAGCCTCATTTTTCATCTACGTGGCTCACTTTTCTTTCAGGACCTTGGCCAGCACCTGCTTAAAAATCCTCTACCTTGCCAGTGACTTGTGTTAACAACCACAGTTACTAGAAAATGACTTAGATGTAATTTTGTGGTTGGAGTATATATGACCAACAACATTTGAAGTCGTATCTTTCAGGGATGAGTTACCTCATCCTTGTCTCCCATTCCTTTGTTACTCAAAGTTTTATGTGTGGACCAGAAGGATCAGTATCGCCTTGGTGTCATAAGGGACATAGATACTTAGGCCTCATCACAGTCTGTATTTTAACAAGATTTCTAGATGATTACTATGCACATTAATCAATAGTCTGGTGACTGGAGGAAAAGTGTTGATGACTATATATTATCCGAAAACCAAGGGTCTCACAATGGGAAAAAATGTTGAATATGGGCACTATTGTAAAAGGTCCTGATAGTGTGGTTGGTGTGGATATGAACCCCCTACAGACCCTATTCAGGTTGGTGCTGGGCCAGGTGTGCCTGTCTAGCTTTTTAAGACTCAGATGTAAAACAGACCTAACAGAGATTGGCCTGTCCTTTCTCCAGACCTTTTTTTTTTTTTTTTTTTTTTTTTTTTTTATCATCAGTGCTTGCCTGTGACAAATGCTCATCTAAAGGTATATTGCTTTTCTGGATTGTGTGGGTGGCTCAGTCGGTTAAGCATCCAACTTCAGCTCAGGTCATGATCTCGCAGTTCACGAGTTGGAGCCCCACGTCAGGCTCTGTACTGATAGCTCAGAGCCTGGAGCCTGCTTTGGATTCTGTGTTTCCCTCTATCTCTCTGCCCCTCCCCCACTCGTAGTCTGTGTCCCCCTCTCTCTCTTAAAAATAAATAAAACATGTAAAATTAAATAAATAAAGATATATTGCTTTCTTTCCATAATTCCCCACTTTGACCACTGGAGGGGTTCTACATGGCATGGAGCATCTTCAGTGCTGAAATGGATCTGAACACTGACAAATGCCATATTGCTTTGGTGTTGTAGGGCATGTAGGGGCACCTCTGCCCTGCAATCATATCAAGCTCGTCGATGTCGAGGAACTGAACTATTGGACCTACAAAGGAGAGGGAGAGGTAAACTTAGGAATTTAGCTGTGCATGTCTGTGGATGCCACATAGAGTGAGTGAAAGGAATTATTTTTCTTTCACCTTACATGTAAAGTCACTTTAAATTACTGATTTATTTGACTCTGTTTAATTCAGCATTTCGTCTCCTATTTATGAAGCAACCAACCCCCAAGGTTGGGACTGGGCTGGTCTAACTCAAGACTTGAAATTCCCAAACTTTTTTTTTTTAATTCATTTTTTTTTTTTCCTAACTGACTTGGCCTGTTACTATGTTTCTGTCCCAGCAGAAACAGTACCACTTGCAGCTAGGCCAGAAGGGGTAGGTAGTGCTGGCCTGTCCTTGTTTACCGTATGGGAGTAGATGAGAAAGCTGACTGCCTAGTCATGAAGAAGAGGGCTCAAGCATGTCTGGGGAATTAGCCAGTCATCAATACCTGAGGAGACCCCATCCAGTGTCACAAAGCAGCATATGCTAAAGGGAGGGAGGGAAGGAGGCCTGGGATGGCCAGGACAGGGAGAAAAGATGGCAAGGACAGAAGATGGTGTTTAAGAGAAGCAGGAGACAGGTGACAATCTGCTGGTAGCTGCTCCTGTCCTCTCTCTCTGCCACTGCATTCTCCACAGTGCATTTCCTGAGGAATAGGATACCTTATTCTATGTGTGTCTCACACCAGCCTCCCTTCAGGACCCCTCATGCTGTGGGCTGACAGAAACCTGGTGTTTGTCCCCACAGATATGTGTGAGAGGACCAAATGTGTTCAAAGGTTACTTGAAAGATCCAGACAGGACAAAAGAGGCCCTGGACAGTGACGGCTGGCTTCATACTGGGGACATTGGGAAATGGCTGCCGGTGCGTATGTTTGCAACCATGCCTCCTCATACATGCTGGTGGTGCGAGGGTGTGTAATCTGGTTCACTTCAGAGGCAAAAGTCTTCTCCTTACCTGCCCTGACAATTAGCCATTCAGGAACTGAATTAGCCATTCGGGGATTGGGAGGTTCTTCCTTACCTTGCCCCCAAAAGCTTTCTTGTCCATCCTCCTGATAAAGGGGATAGAGATCTTTATGGGAGGGTAGAGCTGGAGTTTAAGATCCACTCCCTACCTTATCTCTTTCTCTGATACAGATCAGACAGTGCTGTGGAATCCAGTGGGTGGAGTGCAAGACACAGGGAGTTCATAGCCCTGGGAGGTCTGAGAAAGGCAGGGCCCAGGAGCCCACAGATGCTGGCCCCTAGCCAAGAGGTTGCACCGAGCAGTGAGAAAAGCTTGGAACTGGGTGGGAGGGTATCTGAGTTCCTTTGGCTCCATCAGCAGTTGCTCTGAGGCCTTTTCCCGAAGTCTCATCCCTCTCTGGGGCCACAGAATTTTTTGTGGAGTAAAAGAGTAAGGCTACATGACATTCTTTGGCTGTGATGCAGCCAGACCCAGTTGTTGGGCCTCATTCTGGCATTTGTAAAGTGGGGATAATGACACTGCTTACCTCTACGGTTGTTGTGAGGAACAAATGAGTTACACCTGCAGAGCAGTTAATACAATGCCTGGTGCACGGGACATATTTAGATAAAAACTCTGACCAGGAAAAGGCTCTGTCACTGGAACCAAGAGCCTCTCCCCTGGTGCAGCCCACCCCACAAATCTCCCCTGTGTCTTTGGGAAGTTGCTAAGGTTTAGGGTGGCCATTCAGAAACGAGTTTGTTGGGCACATGAATGATGCTGAGCCCTGCAGTGGTCCTCTGGGCTGGTGAGCCGATTTGCCCCTGCTTGAATTGAGAAACCCTCATTCCTGTAGCAGACATGGAAGTATACCGTATATGTACCCTTGGCCAGGGACTCTGCTCAGAGGAAAGATGCATCTTTAGACAGTTCACAGGCCAATATGATGGGCATAAGCTGAGGGCCATGCTCACCTGGGGAGAGGCAGAGGAGGACAAGCACCTGCTGGAGTCTTCGGATGTGAGTCATGTTCTGAGGAGAGAGGAGAGAGTGAGGGTGGTCAGAGCAGAAGTAAGAGCGCATGCTGAGTAGAGAGACACTGTAGGTGTGAGGTAGGTGATTCTAATTGAGGCCCCCCAGGTGTGGAGGAGGGGGCCCAGAGAGGCAGCAGGGTCCTGCAGGCCAGCTAAGGGGGGATTGTCCCATCAGCTCAGGAAGCTTGGGCTCAGGGCCCCTCACTTACAAAGGTAACTTCCAAGCCTCTGCCCTTCGTTTCATCTTATTTTTCTGAAAGAAGGAGGACCCTCAAGTATGGAAACTGCTTGAAGCTCTGCAGAACCTTGGATATGCTCCTGACTCCCTATAATTTGGATGCAACCACCCACCTTGCAGGGTGTTATAAGAAGCAAGTAAACTAATTCATGTGGAGACCTAGTGTTGTGATTCCACTAAGAGCCTAAGACAGCAGGCAGGCGGTCTGGAGGAGTCCATTTTTTAAAAATTATTATTGTTTTGAAATAGTATTAGATAGATTAAAGAAAAGAGATAAACTTCTGATGCAGAAAGACTTAATTCAAATCCTGGTTTCCCTACTTTCAAGCTGTGTGACTTTGGAGGAATTAACTAACCTCTCTCATCCTCACTTTCATCATCTGTAAAATGGAGGTGATGACAACCAGCTGAGGGGATGCCAGGAGGGCCAAAGAAACCAGTATAGGGAGAGTGCCTAAGGTCCAGCCTGGGTTTTGAACGACACAGAATCGGTTGGCTTTTTCTTTTCTGGAGAGATTGCTCTGCTTTGGCTAATCCAACAGATAGAGGGGAGGGACAGAGTGTATGCAGAAGCCCGGCCAGGAAGTGGTTTTGATGGGAGAAGGAGGGGGTGTGAGAGGGATTTATGATTGAGGACAATGAGCCTGACTGTTAGAAGTCCCAGGAGAGGCAAATAGCAAGGCCATCTCCCAAGTTTGGGGCATGGGGGCTGGGACAGGCATGAGGAAGACAGAGATGGGCTTCCTTAGTGGCCTGTTTGTAACGTGCAGGGCAAACGGTCTGGTTTCTGAAGCGTTCTGAGTGTTAGGTTCTGGGCCTGCAATTCAGTGAAGAAGTTTGGCTGGATGGTTAGGCAGAAGTGGGAATGGCCAATGAATGAAGAAATAAATGGGGGTTATTTCAAGTAACATTGTCAGTGGAGGTAAGGAGGGTTGAGCCAAGGAAAGAGACCCACCTCTTCACCTGAGAAACTCAAAGAGGTTGAATAGAGTCAGTGAGGTGGGGGGAAAAGGGGTTCTAGAAGCCAGGGCCACAAGCACTCACTGACCAAGGGGTGGCCTGCCTGCTGCAGAGGCCCTGGAATGGTGAGGACTCCTGATGCATCTTGTCTGTCAGGTAGGAGCCTCTACCAGGCTGTGCTGTATGCTGGGCAAGGGAGAGGCCACTCTTTGGGAGTAGAAGCAGTAACTGGGCAGAGAAGCCTAGGCTTTGTTTGAAGGAGTGAATTTGAAGATGGTGGTGAGAAAAGGGACAGTTGGAGCAAGGGCCTGGGTGAGAGGGGAGCCAGGATACAGGTAGATGGGCCTCCTGAGGACGGGGACACCTGTTGTTGGGCATGAGGGTGGCAGGCATGGGAACAGAGAGTTGGGGGAGGGAGGTAAGTGCTGAGGGTAGGCACTCAGGGTCCAGCAGATCTTGAAAAGCATCAACCTGTGGTGCAGGGTGGCCCTCTCCAGCCACACAGGGGACATGTAAGAGCAGAGACCTCAGATGAAGGAGCAGATCCAGGTGGGGTTTGCAGGGTGGGATGGGACAGGGGTGAGGGGCTATGGCACCATTGAGTCAGGGGTTTCGGCTCAAGAATGCTATCTTTTCACGAAGCTGTTTGTCCAACTCCACAGGCAGGAACTCTTAAAATTATTGATCGGAAAAAGCACATATTTAAACTTGCTCAGGGCGAATATATTGCACCCGAGAAGATTGAAAACATCTACATACGGAGTGAGCCTGTGGCACAAATCTTTGTTCACGGGAACAGCTTAAAGGTGAGTCTCCTGTGCTTCAGCCCTTCCGTGTGTACTGGGCCTGCTGAAAAATCTAGAGTTATTTGGGAATAATTTCATAAATCTTTGGTACTTGATTACAGTGGTAAACATTAATTTCCAGGCAGACACTGATATTCTCCTACGTATTAGATCATGAGAGAAAATTCTTTTTTTAAAAAAAATAAATGTTTATTCATTTTTGAGAGAGAGAGCATGAGCTGGAGAGAGGCAGAGAAATGTGAGATCATGACCTGAACTGAAGTCGTATGCTGAACTGACTGAGCCACACAGGTGCCCCATAATTGCTTTTTTAAGATGTTTATTTATTTATTTTGAGAGTGAGAGATCAGGGGAAGGGAAAAAGAGGGAAAGAGAAATCCAAGCAGGCTTTTCGCTGTCAGTGCAGAGCCCAACATGGGGCTCCATCCCATGAACCACAAGATCATGACCTGAGCTGAAATCAACAGTTGGTTGATTAACCAACTGAGACACCCAAGTGCCCTGAGAGAAAATTGCTTTTAAATGAGAAATCTTACTTGCTTATAGTTTGATAAATTGCAATTAGGTAAATAAGTTGCTTGAAATAGTAGTAATGAACATTCCCATTACTTTTAACTTAGGCTCCACCTACTTCCAAGAGGGATTTTGAGGTAAGATGCCAAAGCAGGATTCAGGGTTTCTGCTGTTTAGATTTTGAAATATGCAAATGAACTTTACAGACAAATGGGTACAGTATTGCAAATAATGGTAATGATGATAACATAGCTTAATATATTGGCTCAGTATATTAAACTATTATGTTAACATAGTTTGGGATTAAATTATTTGCAGAGGATTTATATTTATTCTCCTTTCAACATCATTTACACTTGAAGTCAGCAAGATCACTGTGAACATATTCTGTGCTATCATTGCATTTATATAAACAACTATTATTAAATTATTTTTTAAGACAATGCCCTTAAAAATTAAAATGGAATTCTTCATGACTGGGGACCATATCAATAAAACATTTTCAAACTGGTGAGAAACCCTGAGAAATACATGTGTTTTGGTTCATAGAATTTTTTGAATGGCATCCTAAAGGTGTTCTCATTTAAGATGAGCATGAAATGATCTCATGGTTCGTGAATTCAAGCTTTGCATTAGTCTCTGTGCTGACAGCATGGGGCCCCCTTGAGATTCTCTCTCTCCTCTCTCTCTGCCCCTCCACTGTTCTCTCTCTCTCTTTCTCTCTCCCTCTCAAAAAAAAGAAAAAAGATTGGCATGAGAATCAGATACATGTAGGTCTAACTTTACTGATTCTTAATCACATTAAGCTTATCCTTTATTAACTTTTTAAAAAAACTTAAGGGGGGCACCTGGGTGGCTCAGTCGGTTGGGCATCAGACTTCAATTCAGGTCATGAAGTCACAGTTAGTGAGTTCAAGACCCGCATCAGGCTCTCTGATGTCAGCTCACAGCCAGCTTTGACTCCTCTCTCTCCCCTGTCTCTCTCTGTCCCCCACCCTCCCGGTCCCCCCAGCTCGCTCTCTCTCTAAATAAACATTAAAAAGAAAAAAATTTTAAAAAGTTAAGGAAATATATCAGAAAATAGTCAAGATGTGTGTTGTTTTGATGGAAATGTATCATAACATAAGGATGTACTTATTTTTAGAAAAGGGTGTGGGGCGCCTGGGTGGCGCAGTCGGTTAAGCGTCCGACTTCAGCCAGGTCACGATCTCACGGTCCGTGAGTTCGAGCCCCGCGTCAGGCTCTGGGCTGATGGCTCGGAGCCTGGAGCCTGTTTCCGATTCTGTGTCTCCCTCTCTCTCTGCCCCTCCCCCGTTCATGCTCTGTCTCTCTCTGTCCCAAAAAAAAAATAAATAAAAAACGTTGAAAAAAAATTAAAAAAAAAAAAAGAAAAGGGTGGAATTTGAGAATACCAAGAGATTATTTTTAATGCTGGACCACAAATAACCACTTTGAAAGCATTTGTAATGACTGTGTTTTCCTTTGGTTGGGATTGCAGGCCTATTTGGTGGGCATTGTTGTGCCTGACCCTGAAGTCATGCCCTCTTGGGCTCAGAAGAGAGGAATTGAAGGGTCATATGCAGAGCTCTGTGCAAATAAGGTCTGTACCTTGGCTGCTGGACCTCTTATGTTACTGTATAACGGGAGGACAGAAACACAGGAAAGCAGTGGATTTTGGACATGTAGGGAAATTTCTGACTTGACTATATAAATGGTAGAAATCCTAAACTAGAGGTTCATCTTTTCATTATTGTTGTTGAAAAAATGCAGATTTCTTCTTAGAGAGTTGGATAAGCTGTTGAATTTTAGAGCTGGGAGACATCCCAGGAGGCTTGTCCCACCCTGCCATTTTGCAGCTTGCAGGAGAGTCCAGAGAGAGAGGGGGTTTACCAGAGGCCACACAGTTGATAGAGCTGCTTAGCAGCAGTATCCAGTGTGACTGTAGGCCTTCTAACTCATTGACCTTGCTCTCTCCAAATGTGAGGTGGCTTTTGTGTGCACTGAGCTTAGTCAGTCATGGAATTGAAAAAGTAACTCAGTTCTTCCTGCTTAGAGCTTTACCACTCACACCTTCCCGAAGCCTCTTGGGCACATGTAGGGTCCTAGAGAAGAGATCCCTGTGCTCTGAGATCTCTGTGCTCTGGCTCAGCATCATCTCCTCCAGGCTCATAGCCCATTTTTCAGCAGCATCCATTGATCCTAGTGCTCCCACTGGGTCCTGGGCTCTTCTGGCGGTGACAGGATCCCTGGGACTCAGTAGGCTGAACAAAGAGCCACCTTAAAAAATGGATGGTCCCCTAGTCTGTTCATGGCCACTCCTCTGGCTGTGCCTGGCACTTACTTGCCTGATGAGAGGTGGTGGCTGTGTGTGGCCTGGAGCATCAGCCCCAGTGAGGGGGGTGGGGATTGGGGTGGGTGTTGGCACAACCATCAGCTGCATTTTGCTCAAAACTCGTTGTTTCCTGTACCTCCATTTTGAAATGTGTTTTTGCCTTGTAATTTTTCCTATATGGTTCAATTCAGGAGCTGAAAAAAGCCATTTTGGAAGATATGGTGAGGTTAGGAAAAGAGAGTGGACTCCATTCGTTCGAACAGGTAACTATTACCTTCCCCATGCCTTGTTATAGCCCTTTGTGCAGTGACAAAGATTAAACCAGCCCATGGTGACCCTGACCTACATTCTCCACCCTCCATGCTGCAGCCCGTGGGCAGGCTATGTACCGACAGACCCCTGAAGGCCTGTTCCACGCCAACTCTGTGGCAGCCTCTATCCTGAGCTAAAATAGGTCATATGAGACTGCACTTGCTGTCCTCCTGATCACAGGCATTGGTAAAGCTGAAATATTACCCTCACTGTCACTAGCCGAGTATGTGCACACATGGTTGGCCTGTCTCCACACTGCCTGCAATACTTAAGACCCGAGTTCTTATTTTTATTTTTATGGAGACTGTCTTCTTGCCTGTGGCAGGCAAACTTAGTTGTTAGGACATTGGAAAGATCATGTTTCTTGGGCCCATGATCTATCAGCCCAGCGTGTCTACCACAAAGGGGAGGAAACATAGAATATGCTGGGAGATGAGACAACAAGCAATACTCTAAGACTCTGTCTTTGCAGGTTTGGGGTTCTTACTGTAACTGAGTTCCTAAACAATGCAAGCTTGGTCCTACTCACCTACACCATTTATACATCCTCTCTAGTAAAAAAATCTAAAGAGAAAAATTTATCAAGTAGAGAAATATTAATATTCTGAATTTTAAAAAAAATTTCCAGGATGTCTTTAACATAATCATTTTTAATAAAATTATATTTCTCCAATAGGGTTCCCAAATACAGTGTTAGGGATCTGGATGGGTTGTGAGAATTTGGAGTTTTGTATGTTCATTTTAATGAAAACCTGAAAACATTTTTAAGTCAGTTTCCAATATAAAACTCTAATGGCAAGTATTTGCAATCAAAAACCATTTCTGCAGAATCAGACTTTAGTTTCTTAAGTTTCAAACTGATGAAATCTAAGCATAGTTTCAGAATTGTTTTCTTTTGAAATGGATCTTTATATAAATCAAGTTTGAGAAACACTCCTTACCCTCATCTGTCAGTATCTAAGGCATAAAAGGTTTGTATGAATAAATCTTCATTAAAAAAAATTATAAAATTGGAGGCACTCAGGCAAGGTATTTCTGGCATAATTATTTCAATTTCTAAATTTGCTAGGATGGACCTCCGTGTCCTTCCATTAAGGGGAGCTGTGTGACTGGATCATATGATGATGTAGAGCAGGGGCCACATATGGGTGGTCCACAACCCATTTGTTCTGGGCCTACATGTTGGTCTGAATGGGGAGCTATAAGGGCCCTGGGGATGCACTGCCTAAGGGGATTAGTTCTGGCCACTACCTTTGTGATTTCCGAGGCCAGCACGCCCCCTGCTGGGCTTGGGATGCATGACCTGCCCCAGGACTTGAGAGTCTTAACAGTTAGATTCTTATTCATGGATTGTCAACTCTTAAGATTATGCTGAAAGGGGACCTTTGGTTAGGTTTCAGATGTTAACCACTGTCAAATTAGAGCTTTACTGAGAGGAGATGTGTTCTTGTCTTCCCTTATTCCTTAAGCAGTTTCTGCTCTAATAATCTGCCCTCACCATGGTAACTTCAAATACAGGGAAGTCATGTGGGTATCCCAAAGGCCTGAGTTTTATTGCCAACAGTGTCACCTCTTCATTTTCTCTGTCCTCCTTCTCCTCTTTGTCTGTGTGCATCTTCCCCTCCACAACCAGTGTGTAACCTCAGCTGACCACAGGAGAGCAAAAACCAGGCCTTCATGCCTGAGGAGGATGTGTGCTCCCAGTTGTGTTCCAAAGATCAGTATAAATTCTTTCAGTTAATCTACGATTCACTGTCAGCTTGTCCTTTTCCTTTTTCCTCAAAAATGAGTGATCAGTTAAGGCTTAACACTAATTTTTTTGAAAACCACGCAAATAGACAACCAAGCCTAAGGCTTAAATCATTCACCAAAAGCTTTAGGAGTTCAGGCTTACTGAGCAGGGTTGATCTGAATTAACATTTGAATTAGATTAAAAATTAATGTAATTTAATTTTCAAAAACAGTTCCTAGAATGAGACCAATTATTATTAATTTAAGGAGATCTTTGGAAGATATATTTTAATGAGTAGATAGGAAGCATTTAAAATAACTCTATCAGTAATTAAAAATGTAGGTGCCTGGGAAGTTTCTGAGCACATCTAACAATGATATAACCATTTTATTAACATTTATATGCCTTATGAGTTTGTATAGATGATGCAAAGTGAACTTTGACACTTGATAGATAGATTTTCCAAATTCTGGTGTTTTCACTGTCATTCAAAATATGTTATTGTATTTCCTGTCACTGAAATGAATACTTACCTAACCAATTTGACTTTAAATCAGGAAAAAAAATTGAATTGAGCATTTCCCTAATTAATTTTTTTTACTTTATCTCTTCTGTCCTAAATTATTCACTCTGTGTTTATTATCTCCAAGCAATATTATGTGTTTCATTCACTAATACCATTTAAAAGCTTAAATACCATGTTTCTTCAAAATTATGGGAAGTTTTGTGCTTTAATGAGTTGGCACAAATTGACACTTTTGAAGTATTTTATTCCAGTACAATATTTAAATGTTACAGTATTTCTAAATTTTAAAAAACCCTGTAGAATCACTTTTCAGTGACAAGAGTGTAGTTCCAGAAAGGAAGCTAACATTAAGCATCTCCTTCCTTCCTTAAGAAAAATTTTGCTTATTACAAATTGGAAAATGAGTTTCATGTTGTGTTAGGCATAAAGGGAGAGCAAATCCCTTTACAAATCAACAGTTTGGTTTTATTAGAAAATATGTAATTATTTATAGAAAATGAAAATTTGTTTTATCATTTATCATTAAAATTTTTTTTAATGTTTATTTACATTTGAGAGAGAGAGACAGAGCGACAGAGCCTGAGTGGGGAGGGGCAGAGAGAGAGGGAGACATAGAATCCGAAGCAGGCTTCAAGCCCCAAGCTGTCAGCACAGAGCCCGACGTGGGGCTCGAACCCATGAACCGTGAGATCATGACCTGAGCTGAAGTTGGATACTTAACCGACTGAGCCACCCAGGTGCCCCTTATCATTGGTTTGCTTCTAAAAAATACTATACATTTGGGACCCACAGTTAAGGTTAGTATTAGTTAAAAAACTGATTTGACCCATTTTTTCCCCACTTAACTGACTGGACTTTTAGTCACTCAGGCAGTCTGTGTCGTTATTTTCACGGAAGAATTAAAATAGACCCAGAGCTGCAGGTCAGACTGGAGCAGGAACTGGCAGCCTGGCAGCAAGCCCCTAATCTACTAACTAAGGGAGTTAAAGGTGAGCCAGGTGCCACATCCCTTGGCTTCCTGCAAGGCTGTATTTAGTGATACTCCCTGTCCTCAAACAGAGGGAGTATCACCAAATACTATTTTGTAGGGAGCCACACCGAACTGCAGATGCCCCCATCGGCCTCTAGGTTTGCTGGCAGATCTACCTGTTGATTCAGTCCTTCGTTCCTAAGATAATGTTTTCTTTTATAGTCTATATAGCATCTAAATAGCATTAGGTAGCCCTCCCTGTGTAATTCATCTGCCCTGTACTTTATTGTTTGTAGCTTCTGCTTGTCATTGCTAGATTTTCAAAGGTGCTCACCCCAAGTCCCTGCGCTGAACATGCACTCTTGTCCCAATTACACAGTGTTCTCCATGTTGGTTTTAGGAGCTAAGATGAGCTGAAACCCAGGCTCCAGGGACACGGCAGATATCATATCTTGGCATTTGCTTCTCCTTTTACCATTGTATTATTAATTTCATTTACAAAAGAAGGTGAATAGATCATTTGCACTTACCAAAAGTCTTTACATGATGTCATTTCTATCAGAAGAGAACTTCAAAAAAAAAAAAAAAAGGAAATTAGCATTGTCAGTTTTCAGCTTTTCATCTTATGACAGTGAACATGAGTTACGAAGTTAAATCACAGTATCTAAGATTAAAGTATGATTTAGATTGTGTTCCTATTTTCTTCAAGTTAATTACTTTTGTTGTCAAGTGGTGATTTCCAAACTTCTGTAAGTAGCAGAGCTTAGATGGCATCTTATCTGAAAATGAAGCTTGCACCAAACATAGATCAGTGGTAGCTCTGATGGGGTTGGGGCTTGAACGAGAGCCTTTCTCCTCCCTGCCCCCCAACCCAACCACTTCCCTTAATCCCACCTCCACCCCACCTCCACCCACCTCTGCCTCTCTCCAGCTACATCCCCCCCCACCCCGGCTGCACTTTACCTCCACCTCTGCACCACCCGAGCAGTGACCTCCACAGGAGCCCTACTTCTCAGTGTACTGTGTCTGAAAATGTCTCCTTTGGGACCTGTTTCCAGGGAATTTGGAGTCCTCTGGAATGGTTTCTGTTTAATAAAAACAAATTAGGGGGGGAAAGTATATCCAGAGGGTACAAAACATGGCAGACCTGTTTCTTCCCAAATCTTTGCTTCTTTGAATATCAGGAACACTGAGACAGTTTTCCAACAGACATTTTTTACAAGAGCCTTTACTAATCTTGAAGCATGTGAGAAGACCCCTTTTTAGCCAACAGCCTCAGATTTCCAGCTATTTATATTGGCTATGCAAGTAGAGATCCTTTCAGTATGTGAAGTGAAGTGGAGGCAGTTACCAAAAAAGCTCGCTCTAGTGTTGGCCTAACACCCCCTCCTCACCTTTCCCTACATACACAAATCCCTTCAAATGCTATTCTTTTCATAGCAAAAGTGAATCCTTCATTTGGACAAATGTCTAAAAACAAAGTGAATCTGACTTGTTAATGCTGTGCTCATTTGAAAACTTTCACATTTTTGAATTATAAGCCTGGGTTTAAAAATGCCAGAATTTGTTAGAATGTTTCTTTAAGGATTTTTCCAGACATTGGAAATATAGCCATTTTAGGATTCTTCTTTGTATATTGAGTTTTTGATCTGAATAACCAATGAACATAATGCAGAGATTTCTGAGCAAAGAATTCTTTGCCATCTCAACATGCCCACCTCCCAGGACACAAGACTGTTAACATCAGAAGTTTTGAAAACAGTCATTGACATATTGAACATCTTGCAACTGTTTGCATCCTCTGGTTTTTTTCAATTTTTTAAATTGTGGTAAAGCATGTATAACATAAAATTTACCATCCTAACCATTTTCAAGTGCACAGTCTAGTGGTATTAGATGTATTTGTAATGTACGATCATCACCACCATCCATCTCCATAACTCTTTTCATTTTATAAAACTGAAACTCTGTATCCATTAAACAGTAACTTTTAGTCCCCCCACCCCACTCCAGCCTCTGGCAACCACCATTTTACTTTCTGTCTCTATGACTTTGACTACTCTAAGTACTTCATGTAAATGGAATCATAATATATTTATCTTTTTGTGACTGGCTTCTTTCACTTAGCATAATGTCCTCAAGGTTCATCCATGTTGTAGCATGGGTCAGAATTACCTTCCCATTTAGAGAGAACAATATTCCATTGTATGCATATAATCACATTTCGCTTATCCATTGATCTGTCAGTGGACCTTTGGGTTGCTTCCATGTTTTAGCTACTGTGAACAATGCTGCTATGAACATGGATGTACAAATAATTCTTTCCAGATCTTGCTTTCAATTCTTTTGGGTATATACCCAGAAGAGGAATTGCTGGGTCATATGATAATTCTATTTTTAATTTTTTGAGGAACTGCCATATTGCTTTTCCACAGTGGCTGCACCATTTAATGTTCCCATCAACAGTGCACAAGGGTTTAGATTTCTTCACATCCTCGCCAACACTTGTGTCATTTTCTGTTTTTTGGATAATAGCTATTCTAATGGGTGGGAAGTGGTTCATAAATTGATTTTTGAAATAAGTCATTTCCTGATTGTGTCCACTGATCTTATTAGCAGATTTTTTTAATGTTTATTTTTTTATTTTTGAGAGGGAGAGAACAGGGGAAGGGCAGAGAGAGAAGGGGACAGAAGATCTGAAGTGGGCTCTGTGTTGACAGCAGAAAGTGCTATGGGGGGCTTGAACCCACGAACTGAGATCATGACTTCAGCCGAAGTTGGACACTTAACTGACTGAGCAACCCAGGCACCTTGATTCTATTAACACTTCTTATATGGACAGTAGCATCTGAAAGAGTGCCCTCTCGTTTTTGTTCTCCTGCCTTTTGTAACCTGCACTCCAGTATCCAAAAACCACGTGGTTTTCCCAGAAGCATTTCAGACTTGAACATGAACATTTGATCTTCCCTCCCCCAAAGCATGTTTCTGTTCCTCCAGTTTCTCTGCTCAAGCAAAAACCTAGAACCATTCTTACTTTTATTATCTCTCTTTCTTTACCACTTACCCACACAAATTCTAAGTCCTGTCCTTTCCAGCCCCCAAATTCATTTCCATCTCCACAGCCAACTGTTATAGCTCAAATCACCATCAGTCTTGCCTCTTGGCTGGTCTTCCAGCTTCCATTTTTACCTCAGTTCAATCTATTCTTAGCAGAGTACTCTTTCCAAAGAACCATTCTGTTTCTTGTTGCTTAAAAATTGTTTAAAGAATCATGTCCAAACTCCCTACTTTGGTCCTTTATAATTTGGCCCCAGTCTACCTCTCCAGCCCCATTGCTTGCTTCTTCTTCATCTATACCATATGCTTCAGCCTACACTTATAATGCCCTGAAGGTGCTTTGGCACATGTTGCTTCTACCTAGAGCACCGTCCTCTCCTCAGGTCATATAGCAACCACTCCTCCTTCTCCTTGCTGTCTTCATCAGCCTGAAGCTGACTTATCATACAGAGTTCAACTCAGGCATCTTTTTTCTTTTTTTCTTTTTTTTTAAGTTTATTTATTTATTTTGAGAGGGGACATGCGAGGGGTGGGGAGGAGAGGGGAGGGAGAGAGAGAGAATCCCAAGTAGGCTCCACACTTTCAGCATAGAGCCCAATGTGGGGTGTGAACCCACAAACTGTGAGATCATGACCTGAGCTGAATCCAAGAGTTGGATGCTTAACCGAGTGACTCACCCAGGTGCCCCAGGCATCTCTTTTCAATGAACCCTTCCCGAGCCTGGGTTAGGTGTTATATCAGAAATGAATTCAGCTCTAACAGAAACACATAGTGTCTTAAACACATAGAGTGTTGTTGTTTTTTTTTTTTTTTCTCACATAAGATGTCCGAAGGTAGACAGTCCAAAGAAGGTACAGGTCCTCAAAGACCTAGGCTCTACTATCTTTCCACTCTTCATTCTTAGTATGTTGGCTTATCACAAGGGCACTGTTATAGCTTTGGACATTGTCCATATTCAAGGAAGGAAAAAAGAACAATGGGTGGAGAAATCTATGTCTGAACCTTATATTAGGAAAGCAAAAACTTTCCTTTATCACTAGCCAAAAATGGATCTCATGGCTATCCCCTAGCTGCAAGGATAGCTGGGAAATCAGAGAACAAGATTGCCCTGGTAGACATAGACATAGTTTTGGTTTCATTAGCATGGAAGAAGTCAGGAGTGGGTATTGGCAAAGCAACTGATTCTGCCTGCAAAAGGTGACCCTCTCTGGGCTTGCCCCTGTGGTAGCAATGTCATACTGCAGCATCTGTCATTAGATTGTAAATCTATGAGGGCAGGGACTGTGTCTTGTTATTCTTTGTATCCCTGTTGCCTGACACATATCTGGCACATAGGAGTTGCTTGATAAATACCAAATACATAAAACAACAAATGAATGTGTATGTGTATTTAATACATAGGTTTTGAATTAATATTCTAAATGTCTATGACAGTTGACTATTGAACAACATGAGTTTCAACTGGAGGGGTCCACTTGGATGTGGTTCCATATATATATATATATATATATATATATATGTATGTATATATATAGTTCAGTAACTATAAATGTATTTTCTCTTCCTTATGATTTTCTTCATAACATTTTCTCTAGCTTACTTTATTGTAAAAACACAGTATATAATACGTACAGCATACAAAATATGTGTTAACCAACTGTTTACGTTATAGGTAAGTCTTCTAGTCAATAGTAGGTTATTAGTAGTTAAGTTCTGGGGAGTCAAAAGTTATATATGAAATTTCAGTTGTGCAGGCGGTCAGCTTCCCTAACCCTGTTTTGTTGTTCAAGGGTCAATTGTACATACCAATGGAGTAGTTAGGACTTGGTGCACTTCTTACTGGTGCTACCTGGGCTTCTCTGCCAGAGGATTCTGAGAAAATACTTATTTCAGCTTCAAAATTGTATTTTAGACTTTGAATAACATGCAGGACAAAATGGCATGAATGTTTAGCAAATGGTATCTGTAGTCATATTGTGTCTCTGTGCCTCAGGTTCATGACAGTTTTATTTTTTCAAAAATGTAATAAAAATTGTTATTAAGAAGTCTATTACAGCAATCCATAACCCTGTTTGCTATTTAATGATATGGGCCTATTATCTCAACAAAAATCATTTAATTTAGACAATTGTCAGTCCGGACACGATTTCCAGTATCACTCAAGGATTCAGCTCAAGCCCATATGATAAAATTCTCATGAAACTGTCAGAGACCCTTTCAGATAGAGCCCTACGTGGGAGGAGTCGGCCCAGGCCCTCCTACATTAGTTCATCTGTCTCTGGTCAATTCATCACTGCAAAGGGACTTTGCATGAGGGGGCCTAGGATCTGCCTCATAGAAATAGGAAGTGTGAATGCTAAACCTGACCCGTACATCCCTCCTTCCGGTAGATATAAAATTCCATGGTGATGGGGCGCCTGGGTGGCGCAGTCGGTTAAGCGTCCGACTTCAGCCAGGTCACGATCTCGCGGTCCGTGAGTTCGAGCCCCGCGTCAGGCTCTGGGCTGATGGCTCAGAGCCTGGAGCCTGTTTCCGATTCTGTGTCTCCCTCTCTCTCTGCCCCTCCCCCGTTCATGCTCTGTCTCTCTCTGTCCCAAAAATAAATAAACGTTGAAAAAAAAATTTAAAAAAAAAATTCCATGGTGAGACTTTTTTTTTTTAACAGACTCATCATGTACCCTCAAACTTTATATTCCTGCTCTGAATTGCAATACCATCCATGTACCCATTCAAATCAGAAACCCAGGGGTCATTGAGGCTGCCTCCCTCTTTACTACCTCTTGTCCATGGAATGGGTCTTAGAACTGCTTACTTGTCTCTGTCTCTGCCCTGAATCTAAGTGTAGGTGCTTATCTGGTCCCCTGTGGATTGGCCAGATCCCTCAGATTGGTTTCCCTGTTTCTAATCTTCATGTTCTCAAAGAACATTATCACATTTCTCTTGGCGAGATCTTTCTAAAATGTGTATTTAGCCATGCCACTGCCCTGTATGAAAACCTTAAGTGCCTTCTTACAGACTCCAGCCTAAAGTTTGAGCTCCTCTGTAAACTGTTGCATTAACCACTTCAGCTTCATCTCTTACCCCTTTACCTCCTACTTCATGTATCTACACCAAAAAACCACTTGGATTTCCATTCGCATGTTCTGTCTTTTCTCATTCCCACAGCTTTGTTCTTGGAGTTGTCTCTGCCTAGAATGCCCTCCATTACCCACCTCTCCTCCTTTGCTGGTTAACTCTTACTCATCTTTTAACACTCATCTAATTTGGGAAGGCTTCCCTGGCTGCTCCTCCTTTTCCCCTACCACCACTGCCTTAGGCGCCTGTCACTGTGCATACCACGCTGTCTGATAATTGCCCGGTGTGTCTGCTCTGCTGAATGCTAGTGTGCACCCGCTGAGGGCAGGGGCACTCATGATTCTTCTTTGTGTCCTCAGTGCCTGGGTGCACAGAATAAGCACCCAGCTCATTTCTGTTGACTGGCTAAATGAAGGAGTAGGAAGGGAGAAAAGGTGGCTTGCAGACATGTTAAATAGGCTGAAATGTTACTAACCTAACTTTGACTTTTAAAAAGAGCATAGTGTTTTAATATCAATATATCTATTCTTGTATGCCTGTTACTTTTATCATGTGTACTATAAATGCTATGTTATATTCCTGATAAAGACATATTCTGCATTTGGTTTTTAGGTTAAAGCCATTCACATCCACTCTGACATGTTCTCAGTTCAGAATGGCTTGCTGACACCAACATTAAAGGCTAAGAGACCTGAGCTGAGAGAGTACTTCAAAAAACAAATAGAAGAGCTTTACTCAATCTCCATGTGAAGTTCAAGGAAAGTTCTTCTCAGTATAATGGACTGTGTAGCAATATTATAGTTACTCTTGAAAGTAATGAATCAGAATGATGCAGCTGAAAATGAATAAGCACGTGATCTTATGACCATGCCTTTTCCTGTCCCAAGAGGTCTTTAACAATATTTTCTCTATCATCACTGAGTACACTTTATTTTTATTAAAATGATATTGTAACAAGCTGCTAAAAATATCACAAATGGCAATGTAAAAATCAAGACTTTTCTCAAGGACTGTGTACCACTAAAAGTAATATATTCTCAATGTTCACAGAACTCTTATTAAACATAAAGGAAAAACATAACTGATATACTGTACTTCATTATTTGTGGAATAGTAACCTGATATAGCAAATATCTCAGCAATGTGGACTACCTCATTAGTAACTGATTGTCAAAATCCCAGTTAAATCAGACTTAAAAAATTAAAATTAGGTGTACAGAATCATGCTAAAACAAGATATAATGCACATTCTACATAAATTCAGATTCTTTATACATGACAATTCTTATTGATGTGAACAAGTTTTCCCTGTCATTTTTACTTTTATGCATGAAAAATGCGATTTCAGATACTATTGAAACAAATGTTATATTTATATAACATTTTACAAAGATCTTTCAACATATTTTCTCATTTATTAAGCTCATTAAAATATTCAGGAACTACTTAGAGACAAATGTACGACTACTTCAAGGATAAAATGTGTATATCCATGGACTTCTTACCACATGAATTCTAAAAGATGTCTGTTGACTCTACAATGAATGGACCTTTGGGGAAGACTTGGGAAAAGAAACCCAGAATTATTTCTCAAGATAGACAGCAATTAATGTACCTATATTCCTTGCTGGGCTCTTCAGGCCTCCCATTCATAGTATGTCCAGGCCAGGCCTGGGAAACCAAATATGGCTGTAATCCTGAACAAGGGGAGGAAGGGATGTTATTTCCAAAGAAAACAGTTTTTCAACAACTTAATTTTGAAGTACCTCTTCAAAACACCGCTATGAAAGTTTTTAAATCCATCATAGATGAATATCTCATAGGGCATAATTCCATTCAAAAAATCTTTAAATGCTTTTAAGCTTAACCATGGAAACCTCCTTTTTTTGCATTATGTATTTAGACACTCCTTGCACCCGAGTACCAACAATTTCTTATAATTAAAACCCAGCATGGACAGCAGTTAGGTTCCAAGCTACAGACTGTGCTTCTGAAGAAGGAACCATCCCTAGGCAAGTGTTTTCTTCTATAGAGACAGGACTCTGAAAGCAGACATGGGGAAAGCATTCACAGTCCAGAAGTTCCTTTCCCCTGGAGCAAATCCAAGCTGTAAATAAATGCTATTGGTTAAAAAACTGCATCATCACATGGGCCTACTGGATGAATCTGTATCAGTGATTATATACACTTATATTTCAGTATTGGCAAAAGTGGATCACACCTTCATCTGATGCGTTTATCCAATTCTTTTTTTTTTTTTTAATTTTTTTTTTCAACGTTTATTTATTTTTGGGACAGAGAGAGAGACAGAGCATGAACGGGGGAGGGCCAGAGAGAGGGAGACACAGAATGGGAAACAGGCTCCAGGCTCTGAGCCATCAGCCCAGAGCCCGACGCGGGGCTCGAACTCACGGACCGCGAAATCGTGACCTGGCTGAAGTCGGACGCTTAACCAACTGCGCCACCCAGGCGCCCCGCGTTTATCCAATTCTTTACACATTCCTTTGGCATATTTCTGTCCGCAGATCCTCTACTTACACTTACAAATCTGACTTTTAGTATATGAGCTAGTTCCATGCATATTCCTTCTTAAAGGCATTTCTGAATAAATAAATTCTAAAAATTTCCAAGGCCATATCTACATAGTATTAATTTTTTATATTTAATGTTTGACTAAAAGAGAAAATCATTATCTGAATTAGATATTCATACTCTTTTAAAATAAGGCAAGTAGCTTCACATCTTGAAGAAAATGAAGCTGACTCCCATTGTCCTTCCACTCAAAAAAATTTCAGTTGTCTCTTATTTTCAAAAGGATTTTGGACAATATAACATAAGCAAATAATGTAACACTTATTTTGGTTGTATTTTTACCTCATAGTAGTTAGATATGATTGATTATGGACAGGTAAAGATCTCTTGTTTTTCTCACTTTAAAGATCTTGTGTTTCTTCTGGCCTTCCTGATCTGTGTGTAAAGCACCACACTTGGGCCAATAAATAGGTTACAGCAAATGTGCTGAGAAAAGTAAACGGTGGGCCCTAAATATACTGCAGGTACATTTATCTATTCCTCTGTTTAACTCCACTGAATTTTTGAATAAAGAAGAAATAAAACAAGATGTGTTAATGGAAAATCCCTCTTGCTTCAGATTCCCCAACTTTATTTTGGGGGGAAAATTTTTGTATTTCTCTTTAACCAATATAGGAAAAGGCTATGTACTTAAGATGTTCACATTTGTAGTGGACATCAGATCCGACAGAAGTCTAGAGACATAACAGATGAATTATTTTTTAAAAAATCATGTTCCTAAATGTTTGGCCTTTTATCTGTTTTTCATTCAAATGTACATTATTAATGTAATTAGGAATATAAATTAGTAATTTTCACATTTTAGAAGCCAATCCTGTGTATATTTTCAAATAGAATATACACCTTTTTTTTTCTTTTGCCATAAAAGACATCTTTATATTGTATTATGATTCCCCCCAGGTGAGAGAGGAAACTCTGACCAGGTGTGGCATGGAGGCCTAGTTCCACATTTATTAGGGACTCACAGACTCAGAAGTTCAAGGAATAAACATACTATGTCTCCCTCATATGAGCAAGTTAACCTTTCATTCTACATTTGAGTAAAACTGCAAGCATGAGGAAAATAGAACTTTCCACTGCAATTTTTATAGTCAGGTAATGTTTTAGCAACTCGAAGTTTGCACTTAATTAGGTTGTATTACCCATCTAAGAACTGATAATCTTTTATTTTTTCTGCAGTAAAGAAAATGGATTATTCTTCATTTTCCAAATGTGTAAAGCACAAAGTTGATATAGTTATTTAGGATACAAAATACTATGAGATGAATGTAAACAATGGAAAACTGTATTTTTTGCATGAAAACAGACTACTTACAAACTTGCTTAATATCTCAGGAGAAAAAAGAATGAATAATCATATATAAAATTGATAAATTATATGTTGAGCTAAGTTGCTATATTTTTTTGCCTGTTTTTTTTTATTTTAAGGAAGCATAAACATGAAAAGAAAATGATCCTGATAATTTGAATTGTCTCTCAAGTATGCTGCACAGTCCTTTCTGTGATTCTACAATTAACTGCAGTTAAGAATGGGATTAGCATTCAAGTGAGGACAAAGCCCTAAATGAGAAATTCTTGAGTTAGAACAATGAATGGTTATAACCCAGAGGCAGTAGATAAATACCTGGAATATAAGCAATTCTAAACCTTGTCCCAAACTGAAAAGGTTCTGATGAGGTGATGGTGGCTTTTAGACATTTCATTTGACTGATTAATTTTCCTTCTAAGTCATTGCAACAATTGCACGGGGTGGGGAAAAGGGGTATTTTTTGAAGAATTGCTTATTCTACATTAAATTTTTAAAACTTGAGGAAATTAAAATATTACCTTTTAAATATGCATACAAGTATCTTAACTGTAATTATCTTTTTAGTTGCTTTGTTATAATAGCATGCCTATCAAATATAAAATGCATTTATGAAAACTTTTGTAAAAAATAAAGATTTTTTCGTTTCTCAAAGTTGCTTATAATTACTATTTTATATATTTATATAGCACAGTCCCCTGATGTTAGTATATTAGTAATTATTGATCATAGAGCTTATGGTAAACATTATATCAAACTTTACCACTAGTCAGCATACTCTGCACTCTCCGTAAGTGTCCCCAAACTCCAAAGATTTACAGTCCTCCCCCACCCCTGAGGTGCTCCTTTTCTTTGTGCATTTTCTGTTACCAAGTGTGTCCTGGATTTAAATGTGTACTGAATTTAAATCATTTTTATACTTTTAAAAGAACAACTGTATTCAAATTTTCCATTGTGATGCCCCTGAAACAGTATTTCCATGTTTTTTACCCATATACAAGCTAATGGTTATACTTTCTTAAGATGGTACATTCTGCCATGCCTAAAGTTATGCAGATTCTGCCTTCTCTGTATATTTGCTATTATCTATTCCTCCATTCTAATGGCTATTAGTATAGTTCAGGCCATTCTCATCTCTTGTCTGGAATATTACTGTTCTTTCTTAATTAGTTTTCCTGTTTCTACCCCAGCTTCTTTAAATGTCACCATCCACATTTTAGTCAGTGTGATCTTTCTAAATTGAAAATCTGGTCATGCCACTCTCCTGCTTAATATTCCTTCCATGACTTCCCAGTTTCCAGGATAAAGTTCAGACTCCCTGGTTCAGCACACAAGGCGTAGCATCTCTACTCCTGCGCTTCCTCCATTGGAGCCTTGGTTCCAGTCATATCAACCACTTTATGTAGTGCCCTAAAAGCATCATGCTTTTCTGTGCCTCCATGTGGCACATATGGTCCCACTTTCATGGAATGCCATAGCCTTTAATAGCTCTGCTAACTGCCACCACGCAGCTCTTAGAACAGCTCAGTTATCCTTTTATCTGAGAAGATTCCCTCTGCCCCACTCCCACTCACGCTGTGAGTTGCTTGAGGTTATAGCCCCAGTGCAGAAGGACTAGCCCATACAGGATGCTCAAGAAATAGCCACTGAATGAAAAATCCCCTTGGCTGTTTTTCATGTGTTGCATAGCATTAAGATCACAACACCTGAAGATACATTTCCTCTGTCACTGTGGTTTTGTACAGTCTGGTCAAGTAAGCAGAAATAAACTGGTTTCCAGTTAGACCCTGAAAATTGTGGTTAGTAACACAAACAGAACTGCTCAGTGAGTCACTCCAAAAGAAAACAGAGAAGGATTGCATCTGGGCTCCAGGGAATGCTAAACCCACAAAAGAGCTACTTAAAACAAAACAAAACAAAACAACAAAAAAAAAACTTCTTCAGAAATCTCTTCAAAATTTGGAATTTGTTTTACCATGGAAGTTAGTTTCTCCATTACTGTTCCAAACCTAGTCAAACCCATCGTGTGACCCATCGTGTGAACTGAAACACTGCTAGCAGAATTCTGAGTCTAGATATGGGAGGAGTACAAAGGGAAACGGGAGAAGTTCAATTTAACTTGATGAATGCTTGCACTGGCATTTGTGTATCTGGGGATAGAATGAGGAGATACAGAGAGATAATTGAATTGAGACGTCTCTGCTCATCCTTTTGTATGGGACACAACTCCTTCCCTTTTATAGGCTGGCACTGGGTGAAGCTTTAAACAGACCAAGTGTGTAGGGCACCTAGGTGGCTCAGTCAGTTAAGGGTCTGACTTAGGCTCAGGTCATGATCTCACAGTTCGTGAGTTTGAGCCCCACGTCAGGCTCTGTGCTGACAGCTCAGAGCCTGGAACCTGCTTTGGATTCTGCGTCTCCCTCTCTCTCTGCCCCTCACCTGTTTGCTCACTTGCTCTTTCTCTCTCTCTCTCTCGCTCTCTCTCCAAAATAAACAAAACATTAAAAAAAATTTTTTTAAACAGACCAAGTGTGTCTATAGTATCTTTCATCCCCTTGCAACTGAGGGCTTCAAACTCCTTTCCTTGCTCCCCTGACCCCTTTCCCAGCCATGTGTTAGGAAACACAGGGCCATGACAAGCCCACTAGCCAAATGCCAGGAGACTCATGCCACCTATGCCAATCGTCTGTCATAACGAGCCTCCCTAACCTGTAGTTTCCTCAGCTGCAAAATGAGGGGTAAATTAGATCATCTTCAAGGACCCCTTTTGGCTCAAGAAATCATTCCAAAGTTTATTTCCAGTTTTGAAACCCTATGCATTAACTTCCATAAACCTTTACTTGATGGCATTTCAGTAAATGGAGATCAGTATAGCGAGACAATTAAGGAATAGGGACACCAAAGCACAGATCAGCTTTTGCTTTAAGCTCTTTTCCTTTTTCATTGTTTCTTCCCTTTCTAGGTGTAAAGCATGGAAGGACCCACATCTCCCACAAGTCATTTAAGAACTCTGAGTTTTTTTCACAACAGCCTCCAAAGAGAGAGAGGAGAGCCTGGAGACCTGACTTGTAAACTAGAGACTGCTTGTCAGCATGTTATGGATGTGACTAAAGAAAGGAGGTTGAAATATGATAATTGCTTTGTGTTGCAACAAGACTTTGAGATCCTAGACTGAAGGACCATTTCTAACACACTTCTGTATCCCCAGGACCTACCAGAATGCCTAACACAGACTAAGGTGCTAAGTAAGTATTGATTCAGTGACTCAAAGCACTATATCTAACTAGGTAGGAATTCCTACCTTCTGTTCTTTATAAAGCTAAGTTTTAATAATTAATTGTATATTAAATCGATTGTTGTGACTTTCTATGAGCAAATTTTCAATTTTAAAAAGTTCAGAGGAATTTAATTAGGAAAACATTGTGGCTATATGTGTGCTATAGTCACACATACAATATTGGAACATCACAAGTCTTTGAGTTTTTGTAATTTATATCTACAAATGCATTTTTTAATGTGAAATGTCATTTTAAAAATATGAAGATGGTTATTATATGCACAATATGCTTATCAAATGCAGCCAGGTGGTTCAACCAGGATGTATGGAGAGAGGGAAGTCATTCCTACGTTCCTGCAATGAGGCAGAGCAAACAAGCTGAGCCCCAGGACACTAGGAGGTAAGAAATTCTCTACCTTGACCATAAAGCTGCCCAGATGTCCAGGAGATAGCTCCTGGATGGGGCGAAGGGATTCTTCTTATCCTTAAGAAGAAATCTCCTGGAAGCAAGGTCTTTGAATGCTAACTCTCAAATGCCACGGCTCCCCAATAAACTGGTGGCCCCGGAACTGAGGTTGATTGCTCAGGAGGATATTCTCTTCTGGTAACGTGCTTTGGTTGCTGTCTGACTTTCCCTGCACTGAGTCAGGCTGACCACCGCACTCCGCCCCCCCCCCCAAGACTCCCTATGTTCGGAGACCTAAAACATTACTGAGGCATTAATGCAATGTTGATAATGAGATGGGCTAAGCCATCGGTAGCACGCACGTGATGAGCTCAACACATTAAGGGAAAAATAAAAAGCAAAGGTTGCAACCACCAGGAAGATTAAAAGGCTTTTTCCCATAAGTTTCTCTTCAAGCGTGAGATGAGACAGCCAGCGCCACTGGACCTGCAACCACGCGGGCCTACCGCCAAATACCCGGACGCCGCACCTCCAGGGGGGCGGGGCGGCCTTCACGTCACTCCGTTTCCCAGAAGCCAGCGCATGGTTTGGACGAGATAAAAAAAAAAAAAAAAAAAAAAAAAAAAAAGGCGGGAGCGAGGCGGGCTGCTCCAGTCAGTCCAGTGTAGCAGTTGGTTCCGTGGGCTGTTGGCTTTTCTCCGCCCAGCTCTTGTTATACTGCTCCGCAGGCAGCTTCTGTGCGTTGACGCTGAAGCACTCAGACCCTAGCTTTCTTCCTCCGGAAGGCGACGAGAGAGGCTGTGGAGGGCCAAGAGGCCCCTAACGCCTTGGGGGTAGGGTGGCAATGTGGTCGCTAAGGGTGTATACCCGCAAGAAGCGGGCTGGCCAGAGGCTCAACCTAACCCCGACGCCAGAGCTAGGCCCCACCGTGAAGGCGGAGGCCCCTCCAGGTCCAGACAGAAGGCACTCTGCGCACTGTAAGCCCGGGTGGGCAAGCCTGTGGAGCGGCACTCGGGGTCGGCAAACGCGAAGGGCGGGGGCGGCTAGGCCTCGGCCCAGGGAAACCCGAGGCCGGCAAACGGGCCTCAGGGCTTCTCCCTGAAATATGCCGCCCTCTTTTAGGCCTGAAAGGAGAAGCGCCCTGTTTGCCGAAGATCTCAGAGAAAGCCGAGTGGAGTGGGCGGGGAGTTAGCCGCTCTAGGCCGCCGAGGTGCGTAGCCACTAGTGCCAAGCCCATGCCTCTGGCCCCCCTCAAAATTTTCATCCTCATTTTCTGCCAATAGCCAACTTCTTCCGAGAGTCAACGAAGAAAATAGGTGGAATACTGTGATTTCGCTCCTCCCACAACATAGGCCCAGAAGTTTTTAAAGAGCAGTTTTGCCAAGTTACCTAAAAGCAAGTGAGCTCAAATCTTCAGAAAGCATTCGCACCATCAGTTGGGTATTGGTACAATTAACCCACTGGGGTCTTTTTCTTAATGGCGTCCCCACATGGCCTTTCAGATTCTGAACAGTATGAACAGAGACGTGGAAAGCCAAGTCCTGACCGTGCAAACTAATTGCGTTGTTTGTTTGTTAGCACTCAGTTAAGAGTTACAGGACAGAAAAGCCTGAGTGGAAATAGCACTAGTGAAGAGCCCTGGGATGAGAAGATTGCTCCATTGAGTGTATGTATATTTCTCTTACGGACCTTGGGTATACTTACAGCAGAGACCAGCGGTAACTGATGCGCCTGCAGATTAAAATGTAGTATAGTCTTTGTTTAATAGAGAATACATGGCTTCGTAGCATTTTTATAAACGTTGGTGTTTTCTCTTTAGACAGGGCCTTGAATTTCTGATTCTGGTGGATTCATAGCCACATTTTTTATTTTTAATTTCCCTTGACAAAAATTTGAGAAATGCCCATTACTGAGTATATGTAAGTTTTTCTTAGTAACTCCCTTATGTTGAGAAGCACTTAAAAGCATTTCAAAGTCATTTTCATGTTTTCTTTTTGACTTTCCATTAACAACTAGAAACAGTGTTCGTTACCATTAGTATATTATATAATTTCTTGACCTACTGTACTTAATATGGATTCTGTACAGTATTTTAAAGATACATAGCAGTAGTTTGGAGAAACTCAGATTTTAAAAATTGCTTGTGACTCATCTACCATTAGCATTAAATAGTCATGTTCCAGTGCTTTAGCTTACATATATCTCTAAAACATGTGTTTTGGGGGTGGGCAGTTTCAACAAAGGCATTTTTTTAAAGGATTTTACCCCAGATTTTAACACTGTTAAGTGTTCGTTGTAGATGATCCAGACTATGCCAAAAAAACAAGTGTTTAAAAAGTTTCTTCTACTTTTTATATATTTTTTCTACATTCCTTTTTTTCTGTGCCTTTTTTTAAATTTAAAAGTTGTTGTCTGATTGTATATTCCTCTAACATTAAGTGGTCTCTAAAAATATGATTTTTAGTGTCTGCATAGTGCTTTGTCTTATAGATATACTGTAATTTGTACGACTTTTTCCTGTGGTTGGAGGATTGAAATTGTTTCCAAGGTTTTGCCATTTTAGATATCAATGGGCATTCTACCACAGAAGTTTTTTGTGTACACTCAAATTGTCACTCTAAGATAAAAAATTTTGCAGTGGGTCAAGGGTTGAATCATTTTTAATTCATGTTGGGCAGTTGGCACCATTTTATCTGATAATTTGAAAACACATATATTTGATAGATGAAAAGTAACATGTTATCTGTTTTCCATTTCTCTGAATACTAGTAAAATTGATACTTTTTTTCTCATTTTATTGGCTATCTGTGTTTCTTTTTTGGTGAAATGTTTATTCGTTATATGTTGAAGGGAGTTACACTTTTATACACATATATAACAAATACTCTTATATTTGTTTGCCTTTAATTGTATTTCTCATATTTTATTTAGACTTATCAGTCTTTTGATTTATTTTGCCTTCCTATCTAGAGAAAGAAAAACTTTTCCTACCTAGGTGGTCAGAAGACTGTTCACCTTCTAGGTGCTGGTTTAACCTACAGTAGTTAGTTGACTAGTATATTGCTGACTCTGTAGATGTGCCCACATTATTATATTTCAGTATTTATTTTTAGATTTAATATTAAATATCAGATTACATCTGTGATCAGGAAACTGAAAGAATCTATTATACATATGAAGCTGATACACAAAGTTCAGTTTTTCGTTTCAAAGTAACCAAATCAATGTGATATAATAAAATATAAAAATATTCAGTGTCATAGTTTGTGCTATACCTTTAATTCTTATTTCACTTAGGAGTCAATGACTGATGACCTCCAGGTTGACAGTAGTTCATCGAGTAGTGAGCTAGTATCAGGTAAGACTGCCAGATATGAACTCTCTCAACTTTCTTTTTTCTGAACATAAGCATCCATTTGTATTTTTGCTTCATCTTCCCATCTTAGTGGAAGAGGTATCTTTCTCCTAGTCCAAGGTGAATCCATCTGCCTGTGCAATGGACCTCATCCTCATAGCTTTCAAGTACACACCAGGAAATTAAAATTGTTATAAATGCTACAAAAGAGATTGATTTGAATGTAACAAATTGAGTTTAGCTGGAGAGATTAGGGAAAGCTTCTATGAAGGAACAGCAATTGAATTGCGTTTGGAAGAAAAGGAGAAATTAGCTATGCAAAGAGGTGAGTTAAGAGCCACCCAGGCAGAGGGAATAGCAAAGACCGTAACTTGGGATTAAGCCTTACGTGTTCAATGAACTGAAAGAAGTCCAGTGTGGTTGTCGGTCAGAAAGGAGGGGTAAATGCAATATTAAGGCAAGGTTGAACACACACAGAGGCCTTGCCGAGCCTTGTAGGCCATGTCAAAGATATGGCTGTTTATATTTGGAGCAGCAGGAAGCCACTGGAGTCTTTTACTTAGGAAGATATATGATCACCTTGGCTACAGTATGGAAAGAAGCATGAATGGATGCAAATAGACCAGATAGGAGGTTATTACAGTATTTTAGGGGAGAAATGATGGCACTTTGTACTAAAGGATGACATTGAAAATGGAAAGAAGTGAGCCTAGCTCATGACCATTTTAGGAAGCGAAACTGACAGAATTTGGCAAATGAAGAATGAAGGAGATGGAAGTATCAAAGATGACACCTGTTTCTGGCTTGCATAACTGGATACAAGGTGGTGCCATTTACTGAAAAAAAAATCTCGTTTGAGGGAAAGGTCATAAATTATGTTTTTAATATATTAGGTTATGGGTGCTTTTAAGATGACTAAGTAGAATGCCAAATAGGCAAGTTGGATATGGATTATTGCTGATAGAAATTTATGAGCCATCTACATATTGGTGTAATTGAAGTTATTTTTGAATACAAGAAAGGATGCCATCAGCACACCAGAAATACTGAGGAATTCTTAAAAGCAGATGAGATCAGATTGCTGAATATTTGAGAATATTTGAAGAGCAGAGAAAAACCACTGCAGAGATAAGAGCTCTAGAGACATTCCAAATAGTTGGTGAATAAATGCAAAAAAACAAAACAAAACAAAACAAAAAAAAACCCCTATAATGAAAAGGACCCTGAAGGAATTGTCAAGGTGATAGATACATTAAGCACTGCATTTTGCCACTATGTGACCTGGTTCCTCTGCCTCATCCTTTGCTTATTTTGGAAACATTGGCAGCTGACAATGCATGCTGCCAGGATAAACCCTGAGAACTACTCCTAAGGAAAGTGAACTGAGGGTTTAGTTCTTAAGTATCAATGCTGGGACTGGGGTGAGAAGCAGAAGAGAGTCTGTAGTAAATCCAGATTACCACAAGGATAGCAGAGGGAGAGAAAGGTAAAAGAGATAGATTATGCTTGTTAACCCCAGGATAAAGATGTAGTATGGCTCTCTGAAGTGGAAATTCTGATAAAGGAGCCTTCTAGTGTGTACAGTAGCCAGACAATTAAAATAGTGCCCCATTTTACCTACAGTACCTGAAACTGCAGGAGGACATCACCATGTAGAACATGGGTTCTCAGCATGTCTCATTACACTTCTAAAAAATCTCCAGAGCTAGGCTGCTGTTTCAGAATTTATACACACTGCTGTAAAAATACATATTTTCAAGCAGAGATATGAACAGACAACTAGGAACACCCAAACCTTTGAATAAAACCAGTGACACAGAAGAGAGGCAATAAATCAAACAAACAGAGTAACGCTTGAAGAACTAGAGAAAAACTAAATACCTCTTTAAAGACAAGAGGCCCCTGGATCCATAATACAACAGTCCTATTTTAAAAAATTAATGGTCCTTGGAAACTAAAAATATCATCAAATTTAAAAACTCAGTAATTGGGGCGCCTGGGTGGCGCAGTCGGTTGAGCGTCCGACTTCAGCCAGGTCACGATCTCGCGGTCCGTGAGTTCGAGCCCCGCGTCAGGCTCTGGGCTGATGGCTCAGAGCCTGGAGCCTGTTTCCGATTCTGTGTCTCCCTCTCTCTCTGCCCCTCCCCCGTTCATGCTCTGTCTCTCTCTGTCCCAAAAATAAATAAACGTTGAAAAAAAAATTAAAAAAAATAAAAAATAAAAAATAAAAACTCAGTAATTGAGCCTAATATTGAAATGAATTCAGCTCAAAATCAAATTAGCTAGCTAGAAAATAGAATAGAGAAATATTTTCTAGAATATAGTGCAAAAGAGCAAGGGAGCTGCCCAACAAATGCTTTTCCTTACGTCTTTCTTCTTTGCCTGGTTAATATCTACTTATTCTTCAAGAAAAAAAAAAATTCCGGTGCTGTCTCTACTGGGAAGCCTCTCCTGACCCCTCTTCTTTGTATATGAGTTGTTTTTTCTTGGAAGTTCTGTGGCACTTTTTGTATACTTCTATCAGGACTTAAAACAGCAGTATAATTGCTTTTCTTACTCTTGGATCTAAAGCTGTTGAGAATAAGCACTACCTTTTATGTTCCTATCCCATATTTGGGACATCATATAATTTCAAATGCTTGTTGAATGAGTTTTATACTCTGTTTAGAGAAAATAAACTAACCATAATTATTATTTTGTAAAATTGTAGTTTAAATACACAATATATGTCCTTGGTTACTAGATTTATAAAGTTGATGTGTGAAAGATATAAGGAAATAGAAAATAGTCTCTAATTTACAACTGGTTGTATCCTTTTTTAAAATTTATTTATTTAAATTGAAGTTAGTTAACATACAGTGTAGTATCAGTTTCAGATGCAGAACCCAGTGATTGATCGCTTACATAGCACACCTGTTGCTTATCCCAACAAGTGCCCTCCTTAATTTCCATCACCCATTTAGCCCATTCACCCACCCTCCCCTCCAGCAACCCTCAGTTTGTTCTCTGTATTTAAGAGTGTCTTATGGTTTGCTTCCCTCTCTGTTTTTATCTTATTTTTCCTTCCCTTCCCATATGTGCATTTGTTGTGTTTCTTAAATTCTACATGGGTGAAATCATATGCTATTTGTCTTTCTCTGATTGACTTATTTTACTTAGCATAATACACTCTCGTTCCATCCATGTTATTGCAAATGGCAAGATTTCATTCTTTTTGATCACCATATATATATATATATATATATATATATATATATATAATGGAATATATATATGTGGTATATATATATATACCACATCTTTTTTATCCATTCATCATTCAATGGACATTTGGGCTCTTTCCACAAAATGGTTATTGTTGATAGCACTGCTATAAACACGGGGGTGCATGTGCCCCCTTGAATCAGCATTTTTGTATCCTTTGGATAACCTAGTAGTGCCATTGCTGGATTGTAGAGTAGTTGTATTTTTAATTTTTTGAGGAACATCCATACTGTTTTCCAGAGTGGCTGCACCAGTTTGCATTCCCACCAACAGTGCAAAAGAGTTCCCTTTTCTCTGCATTCTCACCAACGTCTGTTATTTCCTGAGTTGTCAATTTTAGCCCTTCAGATAGGAGTGAGATGGCATCTCGTTGTGATTTGTATTTCTCTGGTGATGTAGGCTCATTGATTTTTAAATGGAATAACTAGAATTACCCTTTATTCTCAGCTTGTTAGTTTTCAGTTAGTGAGTTACTTATATATAAAACTTGTGTTTTGGGGTAAAAAATCACAATTGAAGCTAAGGAGCATAAGGAATAAATTATAAAACTTGGGAAAGCAATGGAAAAGATTATAATGCATTTTTCTACATAAAAAACAAGTTATTTTCTAAGGTTTAAGTTAAAGTGGTGTACAATTGTATGCTTTTTCAGTCATTTATATAAGTAATTTTACATTCTCTGTATAAAACTGCATGTATATTTCTACATATTTGAATTCTTAGGATTTTGAGTGTGTTTACTGTTGAAACATTTTACCTTTTTTGTTTGTTTATTCTATAGGACAAAGTTTGCAGCATGATATTTCTAGTTCTCTTCTGAGCTATTCATTCACAGACTCTTACACAGAATGCAAGAGTTTTGAAGAGAGTTTAAGTAGTTTCCCATCACCTGAACTCTTCAGAGGATCAGATTATTTAGGTGAGAAAACAATTTCAACCTTAAGCTGACCCACTATAGAAATTGTTCCTTTGTCCACAAATCCTCCAATGAATAATGTTCCTTTTGAGAAGGTGTGCTTGTCTTCCTCATTAAAACCTCCTGCCCTCGCTCACTATCCACCGTATTTCAGGCTCAGTCACATAGGACTGTACATCAAAAGCCACCAGATAAGAAAAGGATGAAGACATTAGGGAATGACCCAGAAACAAGCCAATTTGCATTATAGTATCCCAGAGAAGCTCACAATTTGGATGCCCCAATACTTGTAAAAAGATATATCTGAAATGTAGAAGATGTGGTGACTACTTACTTAAATAGAGCATGGAGATTTATTCTTTTGGGTATTTTGAAACTGAGGAACTCTGGAATGGAGGATACTAGGCACTGTTAATAGCAAGGATCGTGGAATTTGAAATGCTGATCCCAATTACTCATTCCCCTGGAGTAGTATCATATGTTCACACCCTTGCCATATCCTTGTAGTGGTGGAATGAACTTTCTCCCTGTTTGGCTTTGGTACAGTAATGGAAATGTGACTTGCTTTGGGCAATAAGATATAAACAGATCTTTGAAATATGCTTAAATGGTTGGGCTTGTCCTCTTAAACTTTTAACATTGTGAGATAAATATATCCTAATTAGCTTCTGCCTCCCCTGTGGGGACCCCAGAATGAGAGGTATGGGACAGAATAGTCCCAGACAACCTGCAGACTGCAGGGAGCTGCCCCATCTGATCAGCGGGTCTGTAATCTGAAGCAGACCTGCCTGAGCCAACCAGTACACATGGGAATAAGAAGTAAATGCTTTCATTTCATGCCAATGAGATTTGGGGGTTATTATACATAAAAGGCAACTGTCTCAGATACTGTACTGAATGAAGAAGAGGGGAAATTAAATGAAAATGTACATCTGAATTGTGAGACCTTCTCGACTAATGCCTATTCCCATCCCAACCCAACATCCCATTTCTCTGCTCAGCTTCCAAAATACTAGCACCCAGACTTGAACTTTCTAGGCAGGAGAATGGAAGATTCTTTCCTAACAAATCTGAGCAACCATAAAGAAAGTACCTAAAGATACTGGCCTCAGTACCCCTTCAGTGAAACTGACAAGAACACTCTGCACTGAAACCAACTCTGTGACAAGCCCAAACAAGTCCAGAGATTCCACGTAGCCTTTTAGGCTCCCTCTTAAATAAGAGGAGAGCCAAGGATCATCAGTCTTCCTGAGGAAGTCTTCTAACAAAACACATAGTGATCAAAACAAAGGAAAATATAGAGAGAGTGACATCAGCAAGATGTTGGAATAAGAAGCCCTGATCCATTCTTCCCCCCATGGACACACCAATTGAACAGCAATACATGGACTTTTTCCTTTTGTGAGAAATCTGAAACTGGTTAAAGGGACTCCTGCACCTCAGGCATGTATGGGACCAGCCATATCAAAGCCAACAGGAATTGGCAGGAAACCCCTAAGTCCCATCTTCTCCCTGGTTAGGGAAGAAAAGAACTGAACCATGCATGAAGTGTTGTAAATTTTCTGGGACCTTCCCAAAGGATTGGCTAGTCTCTTGCCTGCCTCAGAGTGCTACCCAAGGGAATGACTTCTTTCTCAATTGTCTCAAAGTGCTGATGGGACCTGGTATATTCTAGATGCCTATTGGCCACTGACAACAAATAAGGTGTGTGAGGAAACCTTAAGAGACTCATAGAACACAATTAAACAGAGCAACTTTTAACTTTAAACTTTATAGGAGTCTCAGAGGGCGAAGAGATGAGGGAGGGAGAGTGGGAGAAAAAGAAAGAAGGGAGGGATAAGGGTAAAAGAAAGAAAACGAGAGAGGGAGGAATAGGGAGAAAGAGTAAGGGGCTGAAAGGAGGGTGAGGGAAAAAGAAAGAGAGCCTGCCAGAAAGTTTATTCACAGAAATAATAGCTGCAAACTTACCCAATTTGGGGAAGGAAATGCACGTGCAGACCTAGGAAGCCCAATGAATCTCAGATAAGGTAACCAAGTAAATCCACACAGGGACTCATAAATTATCAAAAGTCAAATTTTGACTTTTAATAATTTGACTGTTTAATAATTTTTACTTTTTTAATTTTGAAAGCAGTAGTAGAAAAGCAACTTGATATGTACACGGGAACCCCTATTAAACTATCATTGGGTTTCTCAGCAGAAACCTTGCAGGCCACAAAGGGTAGAATGATCTGTCAAAGTGGTGAAAGTAAAGAAACTGTCAACCAGCAAAACTATCAGTAGAAACAAACAACATCAATGGAATATTGTTCAGCCATAAAAAATGAAATTTTCCACTTGCAACAATATGGATAGAGCCAGAGGGTATAATGCTAAGCAAAATAAGTCAGAGAAAGTCAAATACCACGTGATTACACTCATAAGTGGAATTTAAGAAACAAATCAAATGAACAAGGCGGGGGGGGGGGGGAAGATAAGTCAAGAAACAGACTCTTAACTATAGAGAACAAACTGATAGTTACCAGAAGGCAGGTGGGTGAGGGATGGGTGAAATAGGTAATAGGGATTAAGGAGTATATTTGTCCTGATGAGCACCAGGTGGTTAAAATAAAAACTCAAAAAGAAATGAAGAGATAAGGAGTTTCTTTTTTTTTTTTAATTTTTTTTTTAACATTTATTTATTTTTGAGACAGAGAGAGATAGAGCATGAATGGGGAGGGGCAGAGAGAGAGGGAGACACAGAATCGGAAGCAGGCTCCAGGCTCTGAGCCATCCGCCCAGAGCCTGACGCGGGGCTCAAACTCACGGACCGCGAGATCGTGACCTGAGCTGAAGTCGGACACTCAACCGACTAAGCCACCCAGGCGCCCCAGAGATAAGGAGTTTCTTAAACGAAAGCTGAAGGAGTTAATCACCACTAGACTCACCTTACAAAAAAAAATGGTAAAAGGAGTTCTTTAAGTTGAAATAAAGGACTCTAAACAGCAACACAAAAGCATATGAAAATATAAAACTTGCCAATAAGTATATGGATAAATATAAAATAATACTGTAACAGTGGTATTTAAATCTCTTTTAATTCTAATATAAAAGACTAAAGTATTAAAAATAAAAATATGTTAATGGATACACAACATAAAAAAATGTAAACCATAACATCAGTAACACAAAATGTGTGTGAAGGGAGAAATAAAAGTATAGAGTTTTTGTATATAATGGAAGTTGCTATCTGATTAAAATAGATTGTTAAGACTATATTTTATATAAGCACCATGGTAACCACATTAGAAATGCCTATAGAAAATACACAAAAGAAAAATAGAAAGGAGTCAAAGCATATCAGTATAAAAATAATCAATGAAACACAAATGAAGATGGCAAGAGAGGAAAAGGGGTAAAAGAACTATAAGACAAAATAATTAACAAAATAGTAATATTCTTTCCCTATCAATAATTACTTCAAATGTAACTTGTTTAAATTCCCCAATCAAAAGACACAGAGTGGCTGGATGGATTTTGAAAAACAAGGTCTATATGCTATCTAAAAAAGACTCTACATTTCAGGACACACATAGGCTGAAAGTGGAGCAATAGGAAAAGATAATCCATATAAATGGTAACCAAAAGAAATCAGGAGTGGCTCTACTTATATCAGATAAAACATCCGTTAAGTCAAAAACTATCACAAGACACAAAGACATTATATAATGATGAAAGGGTCAATTAATCAGGAACATGTAACAAATATAAAGAAATATGCACTCAACATCAAAGCACCTAACAGATAAACACTGACAGACCTGAGGGCAAAAATAGACATCCATACAGTAATGAAGACTTCATTACTCCCATTTTCAATAAATAGAAAAACCATACAGAAAATTGACACTTTTTTGAATTCAAAATATATTGCAAAACTATAATATAATATATTATAACAGTATGGTACTGGCATAAAGATAGACATGTAGATGAATAGAATAGAGAGAAATGATTTTAAACAATGGTGGCAAGAATACACAGTGGGGAAAGAATCATCTCTTCAACAAACAATGTTGGGAAAACTGGACTTCCATCGCTTCTTGGCCTTTTGTCTAAGATCAAGTGTGGGAAAACTGGACTTCCACCTACAAAAGGATGAAATAAGACCAATACCTTACATCATACAAAAAACCCAACTCAAAATGGATTAAAGACTTAAACATAAGACCAGAAACCATAAAACACATGGAAGAAAACATAGGGGAAAACCCTCATGATACTTAATGATTTCTTGGATGTAACACCAAAAGCACAGGCAACAAAAGCTAAGTTAGACAAGTGAGATTACATAAAACTAAAAACCTGCACAGCAAAATAAACAACAGAGTGAAAGGGCAACATACAAAAAGGGAGAAAATATTTGCAAAACACTTATCTGATAAGAGATTAATGTTAAAAAATATATAAGAAACTCCTATAACTCAGGGGGAAAAAAATGAACAAATAACCCGGTTACAAAATGGCCAAAGGACTTGAATAGACATTTCCCCAAAGAAGATATACTGATGGCCAACAAGTATATGAAAAGATGCCAACATCACTAATTATCAGGGATATGCAAATCAAAACCACAATGAAATGTCAACTCACCTGTTAGGATGATTATTATTTTTAAAAAAAGTGGGGGGGATCCTGGGTGGCTCAGTCGGTTAAGGATCCACCTTCAGCTCAGGTCATGATCTCACGGCTCATGAGTTCAAACCCCACGTCAGGCTCAGAGCCTGGAGCCTGCTTCAGATTCTGTCTCTCTCTCTCTGTCCCTCCCCCACTCATGATCTGTCTCTCTCTCAAAAATAAGTGTTGACAATGATGTAGAGAAATTGGAACACTTGTACATTGTTGTTTGGACTGTAAAAGGTGCAACTGCTATGGGAAACAGTGTAGAGGTTCCTCAAAAAATTAAAAATAGAACTACAATGTGATTCACCAATACTACTTGTGGATATTTATCCAAAGTAATTGCAATCAGGATCTTAAAGAGATGTTTGCTCCCCATATCTATTTCAGCATTATTCACAATAGCTAAATGTGGAAACCATCTATGTTTTCATTGATTTATGAATGGATGAAAGAAATATGGTATATGCAGATGATGGAATATTATTCAGCCTTAAAGGGAGGTCCTGCCATATGCAACAACCTGGGTGAACCTTAAGAATACTATGATAAGTAAAATAAGCCAGTAACAGAAAGATAAATACTGTATCATTCCACTTGCATGAGATATCTAAAATAGTCAAATTCATAGAATTAGAGAGTAGAATGTTGGTTGCCCTGGCCTAGAATGAGATAGACATGGGAAGCTGCTATTCAACAGGTATTAAGTATCAGTTTTGTAAGATGAATAGGTTCCAGAGATCTGCTATACAACACTGTGATACACTATACTAAACAATATTGTACACTTACAAATTTGAGAGGGTAGATTGATGTTAAGTGTTCCTACCACAATAAAATTAAAAATTAAAAGTTAAGAAAAGGAACCAAGCAGAAATAGAAACACAAGGAGAAAAAAATATATTGAAAAAATAGTCTCACTGACATAAAATGTATATTGTGTTCATTAAATAAGAATAGGGTGCTATGAAAAAGGGAATATTCAGATCATGAATGCAATAGCAGAGAGAAATTTAGTAGAAGGATTAGAAATTAGGGTTGAGGAGGAAAAAAAAGGAAAATAAAGATGAAAGGTTGCTACTCAACAGAGATAAGTTAGTGGAGGAGTATATGATATCCAATATCAAATGAAAGCAGTTTCAGACAAAGATGGTGAAAGAAACAAGAGGAAAATTACCAATGCTATAATGCAAGAACAGTTTCCTAGCGTTAAAGAATATGATTTCTGTGTTAAAAGGGTCACACTGTGCCTACCACAATAGATGAAAAACACCAAGATGAAGCATTGTGAAACTTTAGAACACTAGAGAATGGAATGAAAAGGATGAATTTATAGAACTTGGTAAAGTTTGGGATTAAATAGATGTAAAATACAGAGAAACCTAAACTAACAAAAAAGACTGACTGACTCCAGGGGGTAGAAATGATTGTTATAGTGTACAAGAGTAAATAGCATTTTTATGGCAATTTATTATTATAATGTCTATACCGAATATTGATCTAACTAAATATTTAATATAATATCAGGATAATGGGAAGTGTGGAAAAGGTGGGGACAGGGATGTAAGAGAGAATAACCTCATTCTTGTGTAGTGGGAAGTTAATGGAAAGTTTAAAACTGACATCAAGTAATACTAGCATGTTATTTAATGGGACGTAGGTATAATTTATACATAAAATATTAAAAGGAACCTCGTAGGTATGCTGTCTGTCTCTTATGTCAATAATGTTTATGGGCCAAAAATCCATGAAAGAAAGTAGGTTACAGTACTGAAATAGGCCAAAGAATATTTACTATTCTGATGCCATCAAAACTTGTCTTTTTTCTCTGTCTTACCCAAATCTTTAATTGCCACAGCTTAGTATGGCTGGGACCTTTGGAGTTGGGGGAGGTAACCTACTACTTGTGTGCTGTTGTTCAAAGTTGTGTGCCATTTCTGCCTGCTGTTTTAGATTGGAAATGTCCCAGGTTGGAAGAACATATGCAATGCAAGAATTCAACTCTTCTGGATACCAGTAAAGCAATAGCAATAGAGAAGGTACCACAGTTTTCAGACCTCTCTGCAATTTTAGGTGAGTTTTCACATTCTTTTTTCTTATGTCACAGAGGAAAACCCTCATCTATATCAGAAAAACAAAGTAATTTTTTGAATGATTTATAGCTTAGTTTATCAATTAGCATTATCTTTGGCTACAAATAACATAGGGGTCTCCTGTTTTATAACTTTTATTTTGAAGTAATTTTAGACTTGCAAAAAAGTTGCAAAAATAGAGAATTCCCATATACATCTCACCCAGCTTTCCCTAATGCTGTCTTATATAACATTAGTACAATGATCAGAATCAGAAAATTAACACTGGCATAAAACTACTAATTAAACCTTATTTGCATTTCACCAGTTTTTCCACCAATCTCTTTTCTTGTGTTTCAGGATCAAACATTGCATCTGATTGTTACTTCTTCCTTAGTCTACTACAGTCTGTAACAGTTTCTCAGTCTTTGTTTGTTTTTCATAATCTTGGTACTTTTGAAGATTACTCATCAGTTATTTTATAGAACGTCCCTCACTTTTGAATTTGTCTAATGTTTTCTTATGATTAGAATGAGCTTATACAATGTTTTAAAGAACACTGCAGAAATGATGTTATGCCTTTTTCAGTACATTGTATTAAATTCTTGATGTCAGTATATCATATTACTGGTGATACTAAACTTCATCACTTGATTAAGGTGGTGTCTGTGGTTTTCTGAATAGTTAAGTTACTAGTTTGCCTTTGTGGTTAATAAATATCCAGAGAAGATAGTTTGAGACCCTATAAATCCTGTTTCTCCTCAAATTTTCATTCACCGATATTAGTATTCATCAGAAGAACTTGACTATAACAGTTATTATGCTGGTGTTTGTTTAATGGTGAGTTTCTATTTTTTGCTTCCCTGCTACATTCACTAATTGAAATTCTACTGTAAAAGAATTGTATCTTTTCTGCTGTTTATTTATTCAGTTGTTTATAGCAGTGTTAACTCATGAATATTTATTTTATGTGTTAAAATACAATATTTTATTTACTTATTTATATAATTCAAGCATACACAAAGTTATATAGGTTATATATATTTCAGTGCATTTTGTTAATCACTTGGAGTATAGTTAGACTGATTTGCTAGTGTCAGATTCAATTTTTGGTTTTCCATCCTGATTTGTTTCTTTATTTGGGGATAAGGGGCTATGTGAAGGTATGTGAAACATTGCTATGGTTCTAAGAGTCAAAGCTATAAAATATATATATGTTCTCAGGAAAGCATCACTTCTCCTTCCTGCTACCCTGATCCTATTCCCCTCTTCTTTCTACCCCTTTCCCACCCAACCCTTATGGTTTATCTTTCTTATATTTCTTTTGTATATATTTTCTTATATCCTCTTCTTTATTTCCTTTTTTTTTTTTGAATGTTTCATTTATTTTTGAGAGAAAGAGCACAAGCAGGGGAGGGGCAGAGAGAAGTGGGGGACAGAGGGTCCAGAGTGGGCTCTGCACTGACAACAGCTAGCCCAATGTAGGGCTTGAGCTCACAAAACGTGAGATCATGATCTGAGCCAAAATCTGATATTCACCAACTGAGCCACCCAGGTGCCCTATATCCTCTTCTTTCGTGCATGAAGGTCAGCATATTTATATATACTTTTTTATTTTGTTTTTTTTCCACATATTAGTATGTATTAGAAATCACTCCAGCTAGTTTTAAGGAGCTCTTCCTCATGTTTTTTCAATAGCTGCATGGTACTCCACTGTATGGATGTATTTTTGTTTATTTAAGTACTCTCCTATGAATTAGATATCTAGGGTTTCCCCCCAGTATTTTGCCACTACAAACAGTGTGTAAATGAACAAACTTATTCCATCAATAATATGAAAATATATCGTAAAGATAGATTTTCAGAAGTAGGATGCTGGGTCATAAGGTAAGTGGATATATAGTTCTGTTGCGTATTGCCAGATTTTCCTCTAGAAAGATTATACCAGTTTGCATTCCCATCAACATATTCTCATATCCTGTTTCCTCATACCCTCACCAACAAAATATATTGTCATATTTAAAAATTTTTGCTACTCTAATAGGTGAGAAATGGTATCTCAGTGTTATTTTAGTTTGCATTTCCCTAACTTTATGTGAGCTTAAATATTTTTCATATGTTTGAAGGCTATTTTTATTTTCTGTGTGTGCGTGTGTGTGCATGTATGTGTAAATTTTCTTTTCATGACTTTTCCCCATTTTTTCACCTGTTTTTTTATTCTTTACCCTCCATTTCTTTTTTTTTTTAATTTTTAAAATTTTTACTTAGTTTTGAGAGAGAGAGGGACAGAGTGGAAGCTGGGGAGGAACAGAGAGAGAGGGAGACACAAATCCGAAGCAGGCTCCAGGCTCCAAGCTGTCAGCACAGAGCCTGATGTGGGGCTTGAACTCACGAACCGCAAGTTCATGACCTGAGCCAAAGTCGGATGCTTAACCAACTGAGCCACCCAGGTACCCCTACCCTCCATTTCTAAGTACATTAGTTATTAAGAATTTTAGCCTTTTCCTAAATGCTCCAATAAAAAGATATAGGGTGGTAGAGTGGATTAAAAAACAAGACATATCTATATGCTGCCTACAAGAGACTCATCTCAGCCATAATGACACATACAGACTGAAATGAAGGGATGGAAAAACATTTACCATGCTTATGGAAATTAAAAAAAAAACTCCAGGGTAGCAACACTTATATCAGACAAAAAGACTTTTTAAAACAAAGACTGTAATAAGAGACAAAGAAAGGCATTGCTTATTATAAAGGGATCAACCCAATGAGACAATAACAGTTGTGTATATCTATGCACCCAATATTGGAGCACCTAAATACATAAAGCAAATATTAATGGACATAAAGAGAGAAACTGATGGTAATACAATAATAATAGGGAACTTTAACACCCCACTTAGATTAATGGACAGATCATCCAGGTAGCAAATCAATCAGGAAACAGTGTCAGAGTTCCTGGGTAGTTCAGTCGGTTAAGTGTCCGACTTTGGCTCGGGTCATGATCTCATGGTTTGTGTGTTGGAGCCTGGGATTAGGGTCTCTGCTGTCATCACAGAGCCGGCTTTGGATTCTTGGTCTCTCTGTCTCTCTGCCCCTCCCTGACCCTCACATGTTCTCTCTCTCTCTCCCTCTCTCCCTCTCCCTCTCTCTCTCTCTCAAAAATAAATAAACATTAAAAAATATATATAAGGAGGGATGCCTGGGTGGCTCATTCGGTTGAGTGTCCAACTTTGGCTGAGGTCATAATCTTGTAGTTCATGAGTTTGGAACCTGTCAGCTGTTCTGACAGCTCAGAACCTGGATTTTGTTTTGGATTCTGTGTCTCCCTCTCTGTCTGTGCCTTCCCCACTCATGCTCTATCTCAGAAATAAATTTGAAAAAAAATTGAAAAAGATATATATATAAGGAAACAGTGTCTTTGAATGACACATTACCCCAGATGGTATGACAGATATATACAAAACATTTCATCCAAACAACAGAATGTACATTCTTTTCAAGGGCATGTGGAAAATTCTTTAGAATAGATTAAATGTTAGGCCAGAAAGCAAGTCTGAATAAATTTAAGAAGATTGAATTTATACCATGCATCTTTTCTTCTCACAGCAGTATAAAACTGGAAGTGAATCATAAGAAAAAAAAACTGGAAAAAAGCACAAACATGTGGAGGCTAAACAACATAATACTAAACAACTAATGGGTCAACATATAAATCAAAGGGGAAATCAAAAATTACATGGAGACACAAGAAAATGAAAATGTAATGGTCCAAAACATTTAAGACACATAAAAAGCAATTCTAAGAGAGAAATATATAATGATACAGGCCTACCTGAAGAAACAAGAAGAAGCTCAAATAAATTATCTATCTATTTATAATTATATATCTGTTTATAAACCGGGGCACTTGGGTAGCTCGGTTGAGCATCCAACTCTTGATTTCAGCTCAGGTCACAATCTCCTGGTTCATGGGGTTGAGTCCTGCATGGGCCTCTGCACTGACAGCACAGAGGCTGCTTGGGATTCTCTCTATCATTCTCTTTCTACCCCTCCCCCACTTTTGTGTGCTTGCTCGATCTCTCTCTCTCTCTCTCTCTCTCTCTCTCTCTCTCTCTCTCAAAATAAATAAACATTAAAAAAAATTATCTAACCTTAAACCAAAAAGAAATAGAAAAAAGAACAAACAAAGCCCAATGTGAGTAGAAAGAAGGAAATAATAAAGTTTAGAGCAGAAATAAATGACGTAGAGACTAAAACAAAAACCAAAACCAATAGAACAGTTCAACAAAAGCAGGAGCTGGTTCTTTGAAAACAAATAAAATTGATAAGTCCTTAGGCAGACTCTTCAAGACAAAAAGAGAAATGACCCAAATAAGTAAAACCAGAAATGAAAGAGGACAAGTAACAACTGACACCACATAAATATAAGATTGTAAGAGTAGTTTGAAAAATTATATGCCAAAAAATTGGACATCCTAGAAGAAATGGATAAATTTCTAGAAACACACAATCTAACAGACTGAATCAGGAAGAAATAGAAAATCTTAAAGAAACCATTAGTAATAACAAAATTGAATTAGTACACAAAAGACTACCAAAAAATAAAAGTCTAGGACTAGATGGATTCACAGGTGAATTCTAAAAAACATTTAAAGAAGAGTTAATGCTTATTCTTCTCAAACAATTCCAAAAAAATAGGAGAGAGAGGAAGGAAAGCTTCCAAACTCATTCCATAAGGCCAGCATTACCATGATACCAAAGCCAGACAAATACACCAATAGAGAGAGACAGAGAGAGAGAGAGAGAGAGAGAGAAAAGAAAACTACAGTTCAAAATCCCTGATGAACATAGATTTAAAAATCCTCAATAAAATATTATCAAACCACATTCAACAATACATTAAAAGGATCATTCACCAGTACCAAGTGGGATTTATTCTGGGGACGCAAGGATGGTTCAATATCACAATCAACATGATACTCCACATCAACAAAATGAAGGATAAAAATCATGATTATCTCAGTAGATGCAGAAAAAGCATTTGACAAAATTTAACATCCATTCATGATTAAAAAAAAAAAAACTTTCCCTAATGTGACTTTAGAGAGAACATACCTCAACATAATAAAGGCCATCTATGAAAGAAAAAAAAAGCACAGTTAATATCATACTCTATGGTTAAAACCTGAGAGCTTTTCCTCTAAGATCAGGAACAAGATAAGGATGTCCTGTCTTACTACTTTTCTAACACTACAGCATAGTGCTAGACATTCTAGCCACAGCAGTCAGACAAGAAACAGAAATGAGACATCCATATTGATAAGGAAGAAATTAAGCTATCATTGTTTGCAGATGACATGATACTGTACACGGAAGACCCTAAAGACTTTACCAAAAAACTATTAGAAGTAATAAATAGGGGCGCCTGGGTGGCGCAGTCGGTTAAGCGTCCGACTTCAGCCAGGTCACGATCTCGCGGTCCGTGAGTTCGAGCCCCGCGTCAGGCTCTGGGCTGATGGCTCAGAGCCTGGAGCCTGTTTCAGATTCTGTGTCTCCCTCTCTCTCTGCCCCTCCCCCGTTCACGCTCTGTCTCTCTCTGTCCCAAAAATAAATAAACGTTGAAAAAAAAAAAAATAAAGCACTATCAAGTGTTTCTTTAAAAAAAAAAAAAAAAAAAAAAAACAGAAGTAATAAATAAACTCAGTAAAGTTTTAGGATACAAAATTAATATCCAGAAATTGATAGCATTTGTGTGCACTGATAACAAAGTAGCTTAAAGAGAAATTAAGAAAACAACTCCATGTGTAATTGCGCAAAAAATAATAAAATACCTAGGAATAAACTTAACCAGGGGGGTGAAAGACCTGTATTCTGAGGACTGTAAAACACTGATGAAAGAAATTGAAGAGAAATGAGAAGGTATTTAGTGCTCATGAATTGGAAGAATTAATATTGTTAAGATGTCCATACTACCCCAAACAATTTGAAGATTCAGTGCAATCCCTATCAAAATACCAATAGCATTTTTCACAGAATTAAAACAAATAAGTCTAAAATTTGTTTGAAACCACAGAAGAGCCCAAATATCCAAAGCAATATTGAGAAATAGTAAAGCTGGAGATGTCACACTTCCAGATGTCAAGATATATTACAAGCTGTAGTCAAAATAGCATGGTTCTGGCACAAAAATAAACACATAGATCAATGGAACAGAATAGAGAGCCTGGAAATAAACCCATGCTTATATGGTCAATTAATCTGTGACAAAGAATGCAAGAAGATACAATGGGGAAAAGACTGCCTCTTCAATAAATGGTACTGGGAAAATTGGATAGCTACATGCAAAAAAATGAAAGTGGACCACTTTCTTATACCATACACAAACTCAAAATGGATTAAAGGCCTAAATGTGAGGTCTGAAATCATAAAAATCCTATGAGAGAACATAGGCAGTACTTTTTCTTACATCAGCCATAATGACATTTTTTTCTAGATATGTCTCTTTGTATGGCTTCAGCTCAGGTCACGATCTCACGGCTTTGTGGGTTCGAGCCCTGCATCCGGCTCTGCACTGGTGGTGCAGAGCCTGCTTGGGATTCTCTGTCTCTCCTTCTCCCTCTGCCCCTCCCCTATTTGAACTGTCTCTCTCAAATAAATAAAAACTTAAAAAAAGAAACTTTAAAAAAATGGGCAGAGTACCTGAATAGACATGTTTCCAAACAAGACATGCAGATGGCCAACAGCCATGAAAAGATGCTTCCATCATTAATCACCAGGAAACTGCAAATCAAAACCACAATGAGATACCACCTCACACCTGTCAGAATGGCTAAAATAAAAAGACAAGAAAAAGGAAGTGTTGATAAGGATGTGGAGAAAAAGGAACCCTCATGCACTGTTGGTAGGAATGTGAATTGGCACAGCCACTGTGGAAAACAGTATGGATGTTCCTCAAAACATTAAAAGTCGAAATACTATATGATTCAGTAATCCCACTACTGGATATTTACCCAGAGAAAACAAAAACACTAATTTGAAAATTTATTGTAGTATTATTTGTAATAGCCAAGGTATGGAAGTGGTCTAAATGTACACTGATGAACAAATGGATGAGGAAGATATGGTACACACACACACACACACACACACACACACACACACACATGCACGCACACTATTACACAGCCACAAAAGGTTAAGATCTTGCCATTTGCAACTACATGAATGCACCTAGAGGGCATTATGGTAAGTGAAATAAGTGAGGATGAGAAAGACAAATACCATATGATTTCACATGTGTGGAATCTAAAAAACAAAACAAATTAAAAAACAAAAAACAGAATCAGACCTGTAAATACAGAGAACAAACTAATGGTTCCCACAGGGAAAGGGAATGGGAGTGTGGGCAAAATGGGTTAAGGGGAGAGGGGATGAGAGACTTGGAGTTTTGGAATGAATAAGTCACAGGAATAAAAGTCACAGCATAGGGAATGTAGTCTGTGGTATTATAATAGCATCATATGGTGACAAGTTAGCTACACTTGTGGTGAGTATAATATAATATTTAGAGAAGTTAATTCATTAGGTAGTACACATGAAACTAATACAATGTGTTTCATCTATACCTAAAAAAAATTTTGTAAAGAATATTAAGGGCTCCTGGGTAGCTCAGTTGGTTAAGCATCCAACTTCGGCTCAGGTCATGATCTCACGGTTCATGGGTTCACGCCCCACATCAGGCTTTGTGCTGACAGCTCAGAACCTGAAGCCTACTTCGGATTCTGTGTCTCCCTCTCTCTCTGCCCCTCCCCCCACTTATGCTCTGTCTCTCAAAAATAAATAAACATTGGGGAAAAAAAGAATATTAGTCTTTTGTCTGTGGCTTATATTGTGAATATTTCCCCAAGTTTGTCAGTTGTCTTTTTGTGTATGTTGTTTTTGTCGTGCAAAAAAGGCTTGTTTTTGTTAGATTTACTTCTCTTCCCAGGCCAGAGTTAGTGTAGCATCTCACTAATAGCATTAAGATCTTATACTCTTTCTGTCTTTCTACTACCAAGTGTGTTGGCTTGTTACCCCATAGTTGTAGGATGGTTGCTAAGCCTTTAGGCATCACAACAGTGTTCCAGGGAAAAAGAATTAGAAAAGGCAGTACTAGCCACATACATCTCTTTTTATCAGAAAAGCAAAAGCTTTCCAATTAATTCTCCGGCAGACTAGGTCTATTGGCCAGGACTGAGTCCTGTATCTCCTGACTACTTGGAAGTCTTCTTTGATAAAGTTTATAAAAACCCAAGTATTTTATTCTTCTAGTCTCTATAGTGGTAGAAAGGGGAAAATGTATAAGAATAGAGAGGGGGAATAGCAATGGATGTTGTCAGCTCATCTATCAGAGCCTCACAAAAAGGAGGGATAAATAATATCAAAGAATTAAGCATTGGTTATGGGGTCCCTTATGGGAGAGTTGGTATCTATCTGGATGGCAGTATTTCTGACAGTTTGAAAACCTTGTGTTATGTTTACTTTGGCAACTCCTTTGCTGATAATGAAGTGCCCAAAGAAGCAGCCTGTCTCTTTAACAAATGTTTCAGTTAACTTCTTTGTCCACTGTAAGTGATGACAAAAAAGAAAAAGAAAGAAGAAAAGAAAGAAAAAAATTTAAAAAAAATCAATCCTACCTCAAACTTTATTAGATTAAAAAATGAAATTATTACCACATATACCTGAAAAATCTAGCAGTATATCATATGCAATTACAACTTGATCCAGGCTTTCTTTTTTTAAAAAAAATTATTTTTAATGCTTTTATTTATTTTTGAGAGAGAGAGACAGAGTGCCAGCAGGGGAGGGGCAGAGAGAGAGGGAAACACAGAATCTGAAGCAGGCTCCAGGCCCTGAGTTGTCAGCACAGAGCCTGACGTGGGGCTCAAACCCACAAACTGTGGTTTGACCTGAGACAAAGTTGGATGATTAACCAACTGAACCACCCAGGAACCCTAATTCAGGCTTTCAAATGGTATCAGTAGGACCCAATTCCTTTCCATCTCTCAGCTCACGGCACTAATGTGCAAACTGAACTCTCAGCTAACCTCCCTTCATATAGTAGCTCTTGTTAGGTCCAGGCCTATATACTCACAGCCTCAAATCCAGTGAACAAAAGTGCTTCTCTTTCCCAGTGATTTGAACAAAAGTCCTGGTCTTATACCTTGGCTTAAATTATTTCATATGCTTATCCTTGAACAGTCACTTTGGGCAGAGAGATGCAGGGCTCCCATTGTACTGAGTCACAGGCCCTGTCTTGATTATCACAAGGAAAAGCAAGAGACTATCATCAGCAAAAGCAGAAAGTAGATGCTGTTCACTGTAGTCCTTTATATTTTGGGAACCTCCCTTTCAGAGAAATACTTCTAAATGATTAGTAGGCATCATTCACTTCACTTTTACTAAACTGTAAAATTCTAATTAAATGTAAGCAGAGTTCTGCAGCTTATTAGGGTCATATTCTTCAGAAGACTACTCCCACAGTTCTTTATATACCTAGTAATATAGAGTGCCTAGACAGCAAAACATTGACTGGTAGGCATTGTCTTGACTAATAAGTCTACTAATATGTGTATCTATATTTGTACTGGATTAAGAACCATGATATCTGAGTTTAAGTTCCAGGTAGGCAGCTGTTGGTTTTATCACTTGACCAGTTATTTTGTATATGTATTGTAGGAATAGTAAATTGTTATATTTACCTTGTGGGACTGTTGTAAGAATCAAGTAGATAAAAGATTGGAAAGGACTTCAAAAATTATAACTAACTATCCAAATACAGGCAGATGGATTCCTGCATCTCATAAAATTTCCTAACAGTTTTGTTTTATTTTGGTATTTTGAAAATACTTCTACATAATTTAAGTGGCAGATAAAAACAATACAAAACAATAAAATTATAAAAATAAACTGCACTCTCACCATATATTTTAGAGAAAATATTTACTTTTAGCTAGAGTAATTTTGGCCTCTGGTCTGTGCTTGAATTATATTTCTAATAGATTGGTGTTTTGTTTTGTTTTTTTCCTTTCCTAGGTCCCTCTTCAGAAGACTATCAGAAATGCCATAGAGAAATGTAAGAACTAATATTTTGTTTTAAAGTTGTCGAGCTTTTGAAAACCCTGTGTTATAATAGTTATATAGCTGGAATGATTGTTAGCCCACAAATTTAGGTATTCATTTTTTCAGTGTTTGTTGAGGAATCATTATGTGCCAGAAGTATTCTTACAGGTAGAGATACATTGTAATTAATGAAATAGATTAAAAACAAAATCTCTGCCCTCAAGTCCACATTCTACTTGGATGAGATAGACAATAAATGAATGAACAAATTCATTCTGTTCTATGTGGTAATGAATGCTATGGATAAAAAGCAAGATGGGGGCTAGAGAGTATTGGAAGGAAGGTTCACTATTTTAAGTAGTATGGTCAGAGAAGTCATAAATGAAATTTGAGCAGAGACATAAAGAAGGAAACAGAGAAAGACATGTAATTCACAGGAGAAAAGAGGATTCCAGGTGGAGGGAATAGCTGAAGCAAGGCTCTGAGCCAAGAAGGCCTGGGCTCCTGGGATGGAGTGTGGGAGAAGGAAAAAGAAGATGAAATGAGAGAAAAAGCCATATCATATAAGGCATGGTAGCTGAATGTAAGTGGATTGGAAAGCCTTTGAAAGGGTTAGAAGGCTAACATGATATAGCTTAGGTTTTAAAAGAATCACCCTGGCTACTGCGTTGTTAATAGATTATGAAGAGACAATTATACTTATAGTGAGATATAGTTAGGAGACTATTGTCCTAATCTAGGCAAGAGATATTGGACCAGAGTGGTAAGAGTATAGGTAAGAACTAGCTTTTGGAACCAAATCCAAAGGATTTTGGATATATTTTGAAAGCAGAACTAACAGGGTGGTCTGTTATTCATTGATGGAATGAATGGTGGAGTATGAAAGTAGTCAAGGCTGACTCCGCACTTTTGGCTTAAGCAACTAGAAGATGGGAGAGACTGAGGAGAAACATTCCTGAGCAAAGATCAAGAGCTTGGTTTGCGGCATGTAGACTGAGGGTAGGGTGTGTGTGAGAGCGACAGTATCTAAATTCAAGGAGGTGGTCACAGTCTGGGGCTGGTGTCATTTCTAAAATAGAAAAGGACATTAATTTTTAAGAAGTATTATCTTTCCTGTTACTTGAGATTCTTACCTCAAGAATCCTAGGAAACAAGATTGCCATTCTGTTTTGCATAAATGAGGGAACCAAGAATCAGGACAGGTTAAGTAACTTTTCCAAGGCCAGTAGCAAAACTGGCCTTTAAACTCAGGTCTTTCTGATTCTAAACATTCTACCTTGTCCTCCATATGTACTGTCTCACACTGAAAAGTATATAAATGTATTACCTTTTATTAAACTATTTGTTCATATAGATATGGTAACATTTTCTTAACCAATTGTGTTCTTTCTACAGATATTTAATAGTATATAAATGTTATTATTGTAGGGACACCTGGGTGGCTCAGTCATTTGAGCGTCCTGACTTCGGCTCAGGTCATGATCTCACAGCTTGTGAGTTCGAGCCCTGCATCAGGCTCTGTGCTGACAGCTCAGAGCCTAGAACCTGCTTCGGATTCTGTGTCTCCCTCTCTCTCTGCCCCTAACCCACACGCATTCTGTCTCTGTCTCTCTCAAAAATAAATAAACGTTAAAAAAATTTTTAATGTTATTATTGTAAAGATTATTTGAGGATTCTCTACAGTTACTGAAAAATTGAGACTAATCATTAATTTGTTCCTATTATAGAGTGATGACATTAACCGACCAAAATATTTCTCAGAAACCAAAGAGTACTTTGCATTCAGAATCAGGTAATAAACAGTGAAACTAATCATTTTCATAATTCTGTATTTCTTTATTTTTGTTATAATGCAGTATATTTTTAGAAAATTGGTAGCCCAGGAAACTGAGTGCTTTTTAGCTTGGTTATATTTTAAAAAATGAAGATATGTGAAGTTAGAAAGATATGTGTGTCTTTAACTATCACTAAAATACCCATTATTAATTCATTTCATAAGCATTTACTGAGTATATACTCTGTATTAGGTGTTGCTATATATACCAGTAAAGAGTAGTATTAAATCCTTGCCTCCTAAGTTTCAGTCATGGGAGAGGAAGATAATCAGTAAACATTTATATTGCAATTATGTGTGATGATTGAAAATAAAAGGATAAACACAGTGTCTTGCATTATAGGCACTCTATAATTTAGTCTATTATTGGAATAAACTTAGACATTTCCAACCTTATTAATTCATGCTGTATCTCAGATTTCCATTTTTATTTCCTGAATCAAGTTTTACAGCATTTATTTGTGGGTAAACAAAGAATTGCTGGTTTTATTCTTAATAGGCAAGTTTGTATGAACTAAAAGAAAAAAATAGTTTTTTGCATCATTTTCACTGTGAGAAATACTGCTACTGAGTATTTTCTAAATGTCAAGTATTATGTTAGGATTTCTGGGTATAAAAATGATGAAAATAGTTGCTCTTTTAAGGGAAATTAATCAAGTGATAAAAAATAAACTTGTAAAAGCACCCATCTTTCAAAGGAGTAGCATCTACTACGCTGGAGGGTGAGAATTAGAAGAGGAATTTTTGTATAAATCTAAGAGTAAGGGAGCTTGTGAACAAGAGAAGAGAGGCTATCAAAGTGAAAGTAGTAAGGGTTCCAAAAGCAATCATGATTTTACTTAGGTCTTGTCCAATAAAAAGTTTTCTTTGGCTGTGGAAAATACTATTTATAAAGGCTGATAGTGAGTCAGAACAGTGATTCTGGAATTATGTATGCTTTTGTATTCTTACTTCTATGTGGTTGATTAACTTGAAATTTAAAATTAAATGACTTCTTATTCAAGAATTACTTTTTACTTCCTTAGTTCAACAAATCCAACTGTGTTCCTATGTCACGTTCTTTACTAAGTGTTATAAACTTGTCTAGTCATAGAGACAAGCATAAACAGGTAACTACTTCCCAGGTAACTCCTGCACAGTCTCCTTTGCAGTCTAATCTGCCACTATTAGCCATTAAATGTGGAAGTTCTTCAAGGCCAGTTCCTAGATTTTAATCTTTTTAAAATTTACCCCTAATATGTACAGGTGTTCTATAAAAAGCAGGGTCTCCAAGTTTTCTCTCAATCTAGACTTTCTTCTGAGAATAAGACCCTTATATGTAGCTGCCTTCTGGACATTTCCCCTTGGATGTTTCAGAGATAACTTATCACACCATTCATTAATTCCATTCATTCAACAGATATTCTTTAATCACCTACATTGTGACACAAAGTTTCTTAGTTGCTGGGGAACATGACAGAGTCCTTGCCCTAACAGAGCTGCTATAGTGGAGGAAGAAAGATAATAAACAGATAAACAAATGAATATGCATCAATATTAGAATAAAAATAAAGCAGGGTAAAAACAGGGTATGAGTAGGGATGCTATTTTATGATTTTTTTTAAGTTTATTTATTTATTTTGAGAGAGAGTGTGTGAGCAGGGGAGAGGCAGAGAGAGAAGGAGAGAGAGAATCCCAAGCAGGCTCCATCCTATCCGTGCACATCCAGACATGGGGCTTGATCCCATGAACCACAAGATCATGACCTGAGCCAAGATCAAGAGTTGGACCCTCAACCACCTGAGCCACCCAGGCGCCCCAAGGGATACTATTTTATTGTATTTTTAAATTTTATTTAATTTTTTTATTTTTTTATATAATTTATTGTCAAGTTAGCTAACATACAGTGTATATGGTGTGCTCTTGGCTTTGGGAGTAGATTCCTGTGACTCATCACTTAACATAAAACACCTAGTGCTTACCCCATTAAGTGCCCTCCTCACTGCCCATCACTCATTTTCCCCGCCCGCACCCCCTTCCACCCTCAGTTTGTCTCTGTATTTAAAAGTCTCTAGGATAAGCATCTCTGAGGAGATGATATTTGTACAGAGCTTGAATGTGGGTCATGTGAAAATCTGTGATAGAGTATGCTGGCAAAGGGAACAACAAGAGAAAAGGTCCTAAGATGGGAATGAGTGCAGCACGTTTGAAGAAGAGAAAAGAGGTTTGTATGACTGGAGCAAAATGAGTTTAAAAAAAATGAATGACTGCAGTTGTGTTGAGGGCTAGTCAAGTAGTATGATGTAGAGTCTCCTATGCCATCGTAAGGAGTAAGAATTCTCTTCTAAATGTGCTGAGAAGTGGGATGATGTGATTGGATACATATTTTTTTATAATTTTTAAATGTTCTTATTTATTTTTGAGAGACAGAGAGAGACAGAGCATGAGTGGGGGAGGGACAGAGAAAGAGGGAGACACAGAATGTGAAGCAGGCTCCAGGTTCTGAGCTGTCAGCACAGAGCCCAACATAGGGCTTGAACTCAAGAACTGCGAGATCATGACCTGAGCTGAAGTCAGACACTTAACTGACTGAGCCACCCAGGCGCCCCTTGGATACATATTTTAGAATAATCACTCTGGCTGCTATGTGGAGATAGACTAAGAAGGCAAAGAGACCCTGTTAAACTATTGTAGTGGTCAGGTAATGGTATGAGACTAACGTGGTAGCAGTGGTCTGATTTGGAATATATATATATATATATATATATATATATATATATATATATACCTTTAGTGTTTTATTATTTTTGAGAGAGAGACACACACACATTATGAATAGGGAGGAGCAGAGAGACAGGTAGACACAAAATTCAATGCAGGCTCCAGGCTCTGAGCTGGTAGCACAGAGCGCAATGCAGGGCTTGAACTCATGGACTGTGAGATCATGACCTGACCGAAGTTGGATGCTTAACCAACTGAGCCACCCAGGTGCCCCCGGAATATATTTCAAAGCACTAGGATTTTCTGATTAATCTGTATGTTGGGTAAGAGAAAAATAAATGTCAAGGATGAGTCTAAAATTATTGGTTTAAGCAAGTGGATGAATGATGGTATCATTTCTTGAGAAAGCACTGGAGGACAGAGCAAGTTGGGAGGATGATTAAGAGAATTTGGTTTCCTTTTGGGATGAGCACTGGGTGTTGTATGGAAACCAATTTGACAATAAATTTCATATTAAAAAAAAAAGAGAGAATTTGGTTTCAACATTGAATTTTATCTCTCTACTCCTGTACCTAATGTTTCATGAAATGATGCAGACAAAAACATGTATGTGTTGTGTAATTCCATATATATGAAGTTCAAGAACAGGCAAGACTATTTTGGGTAGTAGAAGTAAGAATAGTGATAATCTTTGGAAAGGGGGTGCTGAATGGGAAGGAACATATAGGAAACTTTTGACGTGTTGGAATATTTTATATCTTGATTTGGGTGGTGATTATATGGGTGAATACATACATATTTAAGATTTGTGCCTACTATTGTGTACGTAGAGTTCTTCAATAAAATATTAAAACATTGAGAGACTTATTAGCCTTCAAGTAGAGATGTAATGAGAGCAGTTTATGATACAGGAGTCTGGAGTTTAGGGCAGAGACTGGAGCTATAAATAAATATCTGGAGTCAAGAATATAAATGTTTTAAAGTCATAGGATCAGATGAGATCACCTAGGAAGTGGCATAGAAAACAAACATGCAAAAAGAATGTAAATGAAACACTTCAGCATTTAGAAGTAGCTGTAACAAAAGTTACCGAGAGAATAAATAAAGCAGGAATTGAGGACTGAGAATCGTCACAACCAAGACCTAACCTGGTCTTCCACTAGTGTCTTCCATCTATCAAGTGTAGCTTAGCAGACTGGAAACATCGGGATCATTCTTGACACCTTCCTCTTTGTTACTTCTTAGACTTAATCTATTACCAAACCTTGGTACCAATTTTATCTCTTACAGAATTCTGAAACCTACTACTTCCCTCTACTTGAGGAGATGAAGATGAGTGAAGTGGTTAGTCTCAAGGGTTGCCAGATTTAGCAAGTAAAGATGCAGAATGGTCAGTTAATTTTGAATTCAGATAAATAATTTTTAATATAATTATGTCACAAATATTGTATATACTTGTACTATTACATGGCATATACTTATACTAAAAAATTATTTGCTTATCTGAAATTCAAATTTAAATGGGTATCCTATTTGTATCTAGAAACCTAATTAGCCTCTGCAACGAGGCTGGGAATGTATATGTATTATAGGCAGGCATCACAAAAATCAGGATTTTATATGCTAAGTTAAAAAGCTTGAGTTTTAACTGGAATGCAGTGGAAAGCCTTGGGAAAGTTTTAAGCAGATGATATTAGACTTGTATTTTAGGTATGTAACGGGGGTAGTGGAGTACAGAGCTAAATTGAAAAACTACTGAAATAATCCGAAGGGAAATCTCTTGTTGCCTTAAAGCAAGGTATTAGTGTTAAGAATAAAGAAAAGCCAAATTTGCATATTAAGTACATATTCTAGGTAACATTGGCAGAAAGCAGACAGTCAAAAGATTTTTGTTGCTTTTTGGATTGAGTCTGGAGAGTGAAAAAAAAAGAGAAGAGTCAGGACTGAGTAGGAGCCATGAAAGGGACCAGAGGGAAAATGTTCATGCTTGTTGTACTGATGTCCAATAAGGTAGGGCAGGAAAGGTTTCTGCTCATATTTGTGGGACCTGAAATTAGATTGCTGTGGGTTTGGGAGTAAACAGGAGGAGAGGAAGTTATGTTAGTATATGTGGACATGCCTGTGGATAAGAGGAGAGAGGGGATATAGCATGAAGGGGTATTGGGTACAGATAAAGTTTTTGGTAAGATCAAAGAGTCCTGACTATATTTTAAATGTTGATAGAAAAGTTGCAGTAGAGAAGTTTCAAGAGAGCCTGAAAATACAGGAATATGGAAATGAAAGGATGATTAATGAAGAATTTTAATCACACACACCTTTCTCTATTAATTGAAAAGTAAATATTTTACATAGAGCTTATTTACTCCTATGAAACCTGGGACTCTTATCTGTAGCAAGTCAGATTATTCAACATATATTAAGTTTTTCTTCTGAAACTATTACAGAGATGCAGTCATTGAAATCAGGGTTTTGTTTTTCAAATTTGAGTTCTATTTTCTATACTTATAGTTAAGGAGAGGTTAAATAATTAAAATATTGAAGTATCTTTTTCTTTACAGATAATGCAGCTTGTGAAGTTTTACTTGCTGAGAAAATTTACCCTTCAGCACCTGAAAAAACAAAGAAAAAAGCAAGTATTAAAGCAGAATAACTACATAAACCATAAATTTAATTAATATAGAGCATATTCTTAACTAACAGTTTTATAGGAATTATTTTTCAGTTATTTAAGTCAATAATTTCAAATATTTTTTGAATTTAGTAGTTAATATTATTGTTACTTGAATATATACTCTATATAGGTTTAGTGAAAGAGAATTGAAATTTACAGATTTTCCAGATTTCTTTTGGATAAGTGGATGTCTATTAAACATTCATTTAAGGTGAAAATAAGACATTTGCTGTATGTCCACAGCAGTGTTTTCTGCTGAGGAGTATTTGTGAATTAGTACTTTAGTCCTAGAGTCTAGAGGTCTTTGGGGAGGAAATTGAATTTTGTTTTGTATGTAATAGAGCTACTATTTGAGTGAGTATTCAATGCTAAGCATTATTCTAAGCACTTTTTTATAAATTGTATCTTTTCCTTATAGCATTCCTATCACCTCAGTTTTTGTTTTGTTTTATTTTGTTTCCACCCATTTTATAGCTGAGAAAAATGAGATCTAGATATTAATTAGTATGTTTGCAGAGTTTGTGGCAGGTCTTTCTGGATCTAATCCTGTATTCTTTACACTACACTTTACTGTCATTGTATACATTGGGGATAAAATTGGAAAAGGGCAAGACTGTCAGTAGGAAGACTCCGTAGCATGAAGTTGCAGATATTTTAGGTGCAAGATTGTGGTGGCTTTGGGGCGCGTAGGTGGCTCAGTCAGTTAAGCGTCCAATTTGGGCTCAGGTCATGATCTCGTGATTTGTGAATTCAAGCCCTACATCAGGCTGTCTGCTGTCAGTGCAGAGCCCACTTTGGATCCTCTGTCTCCCTCTCCCTCTGTCCCTCCCCTGCACGCAATCTCTCAAAAGTAAACATTAAAAAAAAAAAAAAAGATTGTGGTGCCTTTGACTAGGGTTTTTTGTAGGAGAGATGGAAAAATAAGCATGGATTCAAGATAATTATGCCTGTAGAGTTCAAGAATCGGATATAGAGGGTAAAGGAATGAGAGGTGTCAAAAAAGACATCTAGGTTTCTGTCTTAACCAGCTTTGGTGGATAAAGGTGCTATTTACTGTGATAGGAAAGGCAGGAAGTTTGAGGGCACCTGAAAATGAAAATGTTGGAAGGACCATTGGCTACAACTCTGCAGGTTAGGACAGAAAAGAACTGTACAGTGTTTTAAATTCATAGAAATAGATGAAAGCACGTTAGAAAGAATGAGTATCTATCAAGTGAGGAAGAGACAAGAGTCCAGGATCACTCCTTGGAAAGCTTTATGGTCAGGTACAAAAGTAAGAATGGACAGAGAAAAGGAGGGAAATAAACAGAATATGGTATCATAGAAGACAAGAGAGGAGAGCATTTACTCCTAAAAGAGGGAGTGGTTAACAATGCTGAATGTTGCTTGGAATCCCAGTGTTATAAAGAACTTTATAAAATTGGAGGGCTTCAAATTTCTGGTCTAGCATGTAAGGAACTTAGAAGTCATCTCTCTGTCCTAACAAGTAAAAAGCTGAACAAAGTGAAAAATCAACAACTCTTTTTAGGCATGTCAGAAAAATAAGGTCATAGGCTAAAGTGCTGCAGTAAAACTTGGAAAGACAGGTCAGTGGATATAGAGAATCATGACTTACTGGAACAGAAATGTGTGAACAGAAACCTCCCTGAGAACCAGTGCTGGAATGGGAACCAGTGCTAGTGTGATTGGTGAGTTGCTGGAGGCTCACTGAGGACAACACTGAGAGTTAAAAACTCAAGAGGAACACAGCCATCAGGGGGCCTCAATACTTTTATGAGTTTTACCTCTAGGAGGACCTCTACCAAGTCCTCACAGTAAATATCAAAGAAAAATCCCCTCATGCTTTTAGTGGTGAGAAGGGAAAAAGAACCATTTGGAAATACACTAGAATATTATGTTCTTTTTTAATGTTTTTTTAAAATTTTTATTTATTTTGAGAGAAAGAGACTGCAAGCAGGGGAGGGGGGGGAGAGAGAGAGAGAGAGAGAGAGAAAGAGAGAGAGAGAGAGAATGAATCTCAAGCAGGCTCCATGCTCAGCATGGAGCCCAACATGGAACCTGATCCCACAAACCTTGAGATCATGTCCTGAACCAAAATCAAGAGTTGTTTGCTTAACCAACTGAGCCACCCAGGTGCCCCTGGAGTATTTTGTTCTTAACAAAGCCTTCCATCAGAAGAAAATATTTTACCAGAGCCTAATTTGCTGGTATTTTAGCAGAGGCTATCCTACCTGGGGGAAGGGAAGTACCCAACTCCAGCCAGCTCTGCTTTTTCAAATGAGGAAAGAAAAATACTCCAATTCTAGCTTCCTCTAACTTCCACATGGGGGAATGGAAATACCCAACTACAGGGGAGCCTGGGTAGTTCATTTGGTTAAGGGTCCAACTTTTGATTTCAGCTGAGGTAATGAGCTCACAGTTTGTGAGTTCAAGCCCCGCATGGGACTCTGCACTGACAGTGTGGATCCTGCTTGGGATTCTCTCTCTCCCTCTCTCTCTGCCCCTCCCCAACACGTGTACACCCTTGCTCTGTCTCTCTCTCAAAATGAATAAATAAACTTAAAAAAAGAACAGGAAATACACAACTACACCTCTCTCTAGCTGTGCTGTCCCACCTAAGGAGGTGTGAGAACCAAGAAACACTGGTGAATTTTACCATCCAGAAGCACAGGCTAAACAATAAACAAAAAAGACGTCATCACAGCCCTATGACTGCTTCCCCTCCCCCCACATCTTACCACTACATTACTATAGGCCTATTTACCACAGTTCCTATTAACCAGTACGTCTTGTCTACCTTTTAGCAAAAAATTACAAGGCATATTAAAAGGCAAAAAAAAGTTTGAGAGACTGAATAAACATCAGAATCAGAGTCAGATGTGGCAGTAGTATTAGAATTATCAGACCAGAATTTTTAAATAACTATGATTAATATGCTAAGGACATTATAGTAAAAAGTAGACAACATGCAAGAACAGATGAATAATATAAACACAAAGATCGATGTTCTAAGAAAGATCAAAAAAGAAATGCTAGAGATTAAAAATACTATAGCAAGAATAAAGAATGACTTTGATGGACTCATTAGTAGACTGGACACAACTTAGGAAAGAATACCTAAGTTTGAGGATATGACCGAAGAAACTTCCAAAACTGAAAAGCAAAGAGAAAAAAGACAAAACAAAACAAAAACCAGACTATTCAAGAACTGTGAAACAACTACAAAAGGTGTGACATACACATAATTGGAATTCCAGAAAGAAAAGAAACAGAAAAAGGAACAAAAGCAACATTTGAAGCAATAATGAGTCAGAATTTCCCAAAATTATTGTCAGATACCAAATCATAGATTCAGGAAGTTCACAGAATACCACGCAGGATAAATGCTCCCAAAACTACATCTAGATTTATTATATTCAAACATCAGAAAATAAAAGAGAAAGAAAAAAATTTTTAAAGAAGCCAGAGGGAGAAAAACACCTTACTTATAGAAGAGCAAAGGTAAGCATTACAGACCTCTCCTTAGAAACTATTAAGAAATAAAAGACTGAAGTGAAATATTTAAAGTGCTGAGAGAAAAAAACCACCAAGCTAGAATTCTATACCTTGTGAAATTCTCCTTCAAAAATGAAGGACAATTAAAGATTTTCTCAGACAAACAAAAATTTATAATTTGTTGCCAGTAGGCCTTCCTTTTAAGAAATATTAAGGGAAGTTCTTCAAGGAGAAGGAAAATAATATGCCAGTATAAGTTTATCTGTCCTAATAAATGTAACACTGTGTTGCAGTACGTTAAATAAGGGAGATTGTGCATGGGTACGGTCAAGGGGTATATGGGAACTCTATGCATTTTGCTCAATTCTTCTGTGAACCTCAAACTTCTCTAAAAATTTTGTTAGTTTTTTAAAAGTCAGTTGCATTCACAATCAAGAAGGAAACCAATGACTCTAGCATGAATAATTTTAGTGGACTGGTGACAGGCAAGCCAGATTAGAATAGATTGAAGAGTTATAGAAAAGAAGGAAATATAACATATAAAAAGAAGTAAATTGGGACACCAAAAACATAAAACATATGTGGAGGTGGGGAGTAGAATATTTTTGTGCAGTTGAAGTTGATTTGTTATCATCTTAAAATAGACTATTACAAGTATTTTGAAAGCCCTATGGTAATCCCAAAGCCAAAATCTTTAAGAGACTCACAAATGATAAAGAGAAAAGAATCAAGGCATACCACTATAAAAATCATCCATTCATAAAGAGGGGCACCTGAGTGGCCCAGTCTGTTGAGCATCCGACTTCAGCTCAGGTCATGATCTCACAGTTCATGAGTTCGAAAACCGCATCAGGCTTTGTGCTGACAGCTCAGAGCCTGGAGCCTGCTTAAGAATCTGTGTCTCCCTCTCTCTGCCCCTCCCCTACCTGCAGTCTGTCTGTCTCTCAAAAATAAATAAAACATTTAAAAACATTTTAAAAAGATCATCCGTTCATAAAGAAAGACAGCAAGAGAGGAAGAAGGGAACAAAGGAACTATAGAACAATCAGAAAGTAATTAAAAAATGATAGTCCTTACTATCAGTAAGTTCTTACCTATCAAAAATTACTTTAGGGGCACCTGGGTGGCTCTGTCGGTTAAGCGTCCGACTTCAGCTCAGGTCACGATCTCACGGTCCGTGAGTTCGAGCCCCGCATCGGGCTCTGGGCTGATGGCTCAGAGCCTGGAGTCTGCTTCCGATTCTGTGTCTCCCTCTCTCTCTGCCCCTCCCCCGTTCATGCTCTGTCTCTCTCTGTCTCAAAAATAAATAAACGTTAAAAAAATTTTTTTTTTAAATTACTTTAAATGATTAAAATTCTTCATTTAAAAGACATAAAGTGGGGGAATAAAAAATAGCGCAACTATATGCTGCCTACAAGAGACTCACTTAAGCTTTAAAGACAATTAAGCTTAAAGTGAAAGAATGGAAAAAATTATTCCATGGCAATGGAAACTAGAAGAGAACAGGAGTATACTCCTGATGATAAAAGGTATACTTTTATCGGACTAAATAGATTTTAAGTTAAAAGCTGTAATAACAGACAATGTTATTACATAATGATAAAGGGGTCAATTCATCAAGAGGATATAACAAGTTAAATATATACAGACACAATACTGAAGCACCTAATTATATTAAATAATCATTAACAGGTCTCAAGGCAGAAATACACAACAATGCAATAATAGTAGAATACTTCGATACCCTATTATTCAACAATGAATAGATGATCCAGAGAGAAAATCATGGAGGAAATAATGGATTTGGACAACACTTTAGACCAAATGGACCTAACAGACATATACAACATTTCATTTAACAACAATAGAGTCCACATTCTTCTCAGTGTACATGGAACATGCTCTAGGATAGATTACATGTTGTGGCACAAAACAAGTCTTACCAAATTTAAAAAGATTGAAATTATATCAAATATCTTTTCTGAACACATTGGCATGACACTAATAATTTGTAACAGAAGGAAAGGGGGGAGGGTGTCTGGGTGGCTCTGTCAGTTAAGCTACTGACTCTTGGTTTTGACTCAGCTCATGATCTCATGGTTCATGGGTTTGAGCCCCATGTCTGAACTATCAGAGCCTGCTTGGGATTCTGTCTCTCTGCCCTTCCACCACTCATGCTCCTTCTCTCTTTCTCTCAAAATAAAGACACTTAAAAAAAGGGAAAGGGAGAACATTCACATATATGTGAAAATTAACACATTTGTGAGCAACTAATGAGTCAAAGAAGAAATCAAAAGAGATACCAAAAATATCTTGAGACAAATGAAAATGGAAACACAACATACCAAAACTTAAGGGGTGCTGCAAAAGTAACCCAAGAGAGAGCATTATAGTGATAAATACTGTCCTTAAGAAGAAATTAAGGTCTCAAATAAGCAACGTAACCTTATACTGCAAGGAACTAGAAAAAGAACAAAGTCCAAAGTTAGCAGAAGGAAGGAAATAAAAATGAAAGAAGAAATAAATGAAACAGAGATTAGAAAGACAGTAGGAATCATTAACAAAACTAAGAGTTAGTTTTATTAAAAGATAAACAATTGAAAAACTTTTGTCCAGTTTAAGAAAGAAAGAGGGGTGCCTGGGTGGCTCAGTCATTTAAGTGCCCAACTCTTGATTTTGACTCAGGTCCTAATCAGTTTGTGAGTTCAAGCCCCATGTGGGGCTCTGCACTGGCAGTGTGGAACTTGCTTGGGATTCTCTCTCTGATCTCTCTCTCTCTCTCTCTCTCTCTCTCTCTCTCTCTCAAAATAAATAAATAAACGTTAAAAAAGAAAGAAGGATTACTCCAATTAATAAAATTATAATGAAAGAGGAGACATTACAGTTCATACCACAGAAATACAAAGGAACATAACAGTACCATGAGTAATTATACATAAACAAATTAGATAACTTAAATATAAGGATAAATTCCTAGAAACAGATAGAAACTTACCTAGACTGAAAAATTAAGTAATAAAAAATGTGAACAGACAAAAAGCAAGGAGATTGAATCAGTAATAAAACATCTCTGGCAATTAAGAGACCAGATGACTTCACTGGTGAATTCTACCAAATGTATAATTTAAAAAAAAAAAATTATTTTAGAGAGACAGCATGAGCTGTGGAAGAGGGGCAGACAGAGAAAGAGAAAAAATCTTTTTTTTTTTTTACTATGAAATTTATTGTCAAATTAGTTTCCATACAACACCCAGCGCTCATCCCAACAGGTGCCCTCCTCAATGCCTATCACCCACTTTCCCCTCCCTCCCACCCTCCCATCAACCCTCAGTTTATTTTCAGTTTTTAAGGGTCTCTTATGGTTTGGCTCCCTCCCTCTCTAACTTTTTCTTCCCTTCCCCTCTCCCATGGTCTTCTGTTAAGTTTCTCAGGATCCACATAGGAGTGAAAACATATGGTATCTGTTTTTCTCTGTATGACTGATTTCATTTAGCATAACACTCTCCAGTTCCATCCATGTTGCTACAAAAGGCCATAGTTCATTCTATCTCATTGCCAAGTAGTATTCCATTGTGTTTATAAACCACAACTTCTTTATCCATTCATCAGTTGATGGACATTTAGGCTCTTTCCATAATTTAGCTATTGTTGAAAGTGCTGCTATAAACATTGGGGTACAAGTGCCCCTATGCATCAGTACTCCTGTATCCCTTGGGTAAATTCCTAGCAGTGCTATTGCTGGGTCATAGGGTAGGTCTATTTTTAATTTTTTGAGGAACCTCCACACTGTTTTCCAGAGTGGCTGCACCAATTTGCATTCCCACCAACAGTGCAAGAGGGTTCCGATTTCTCCACATCCTCTCCAGCATCTATAGTCTCCTGATTTGTTCATTTTAGCCACTCTGACCGGCATGATGTGGTATCTGGGCGTGGTTTTGATTTGTATTTCCCTGATGAGGAGTGACATTGAGCATCTTTTCATGTACCTCTTGGCCATCTGGATGTCTTCTTTACAGAATTGTCTGTTCATGTTTTCTGCCCATTTATTCACTGGATTATTTGTTTTCAAGTGTGGAGTTTGGTGAGTTCTTTATAGATTTTGGATACTAGCCCTTTGTCTGATATGTCATTTGCAAATATCTTCCCATTCTGTAGGTTGCATTTTAGTTTTGTTGATTGTTTCCGTTGCAGTGCAGAAGCTTTTTATCTTCATGAGGTCCTAATAGTTCATTTTTGCTTTTAATTCCCTTGCCTTTGGAGATGTGTCAAGTAAGAAATTGCTGCAGTTGAGGTCAGAGAGGTTTTTTCCTGCTTTCTCCTCTAGGGTTTTGATGGTATCCTGTCTTACATTCAGGTCCTTTATCCATTTTGAGTTTATTTTTGTGAGTGGTATAAGAAAGTGGTCTAGTTTCATTCTTCTCCATGTTGCTGTCCAGTTCTCCCAGCACCATTTGTTAAAGAGACTGTCTTTTTTCCATTGGATGTTCTTTCCTGCTTTGTCAAAGATGAGTTGGCCATACTTTTGTGGGTCCAATTCTGGAGTCTCTATTCGATTCCATTGATCTATGTGTCTGTTTTTGTGCCAATACCATGCTGTCTTGATGATTACAGCTTTGTAGTAGAGGCTAAAGTCTGGGATTGTGATGCCTCCCACTTTGGTCTTCTTCAATATTACTTTGGCTATTCGGGGTCTTTTGTGGTTCCCTACAAATTTTAGGATTGCTTGTTCTAGCTTCAAGAAGAATACTGGTGCAATTTTGATTGGGATTGCATTGAATGTGTAGATAGCTTTGGGAGTATTGACATTTTGACAATATTTATTCTTCCAATCCATGAGCACGGAATGTTTTTCCATTTCTTTATAATCTTCAATTTCCTTCATCAGCTTTCTATAGTTTTCAGCATACAAATCTTTTGCATCTTTGGTTAGGTTTATTTCTAGGTTATTTTATGATTCTTGGTGCCATTGTGAATGGGATCAGTTTCTTTATTTGTCTTTCTGTTGCTTCATTATTAGTATGTAAGAATGCACCTGATTTCCATACATTGATTTTGTATCCTGCAATTTCACTGAATTCATGTATCAGTTCTAGTAGACTTTTGGTGGAGTCTGTTGAGTTTTCCATGTATAATATCATGTCATCTGCAAAAAGTGAAAGCTTGACTTCATCTTTGCCAATTTTGATGCCTTTGATTTCCTTTTGTTGTCTGACTGCTGATGCTAGAACTTCCAACACACTATGTTAAAGAACAACGGTGAGAGTGGACATCCCTGTCGTGTTCCTGATCTCAGGGGGAAAGCTCTCAGTTTTTCCCCATTGAGGATGATATTATCTGTGGGCTTTTCATAAGTGGCTTTTATGATGTTTAGGTATGTTCCTTCTATCTTGACTTTCTCGAGATTTTATTAAGAAAGGGTGCTGAATTTTGTCAAATGCTTTTTCTGCATCGATTGACAGGATCATAAGGTTTTTATCTTTTCTTTTATTAATGCAATGTATCACATTGATTTGCGAATGTTGAACCAGCCCTGCACCCCAGGAATGAATCCCAATATATCATGGTGATTAATTCTTATATGCTTTTGAATTCGATTTTCTAGTATCTTGTTGAGAATTTTTGCATCCATATTCATTGGGGATATTGGCCTGTAGTTCTCTTTTTTTTGTGGGGTCTCTGTCTGGTTTGGGAATCAAAGTAATGCTGGCTTCATAGAATGAGTCTGGAAGTTTTCCTTCCCTTTCTATTTTTTGGAACAGCTTGAGAAGGATAGGTATTATCTCTGCTCTAAATGTCTGGTAGACTTCCCCAGGGAAGCCATCTGGTCCTGGACTCTTATTTGTTGGGAGATTTTTGATAACTGATTCAATTTATTTGCTGGTTATGGGTCTGCTCAAGTTTTCTATTTCTTCCTGTTTGAGTTTTGGAAGTGTGTGGGTGCTTAGGAATTTGTCCATTTCTTCCAGGTTGTCCAGTTTGTTGGCATATAATTTTTCCTAGTATTCCCTGATAATTGCTTGTATTTCTAAGGGATTGGTTGTAATAATTCCATTTTCATTCATGATTTTATCTATTTGGGTCCTCTCCCTTTTCTTTTTGAGAAGCCTGGCTAGATGTTTATCAATTTTGTTTATTTTTTCAAAAAACCTACTCTTGGTTTCATTGATCTGCTCTACAGTTTTTTTAGATTCTATATTGTTTATTTCTGCTCTGATCTGTATTATTTCTCTTCCTCTGCTGGGTTTGGGTTTTTGCTGTTCTGCTTCTATTTCCTTTAGGTGTGCTGTCAGATTTTGTATTTGGGATTTTTCTTGTTTCTTGAGATAGGCCTGGATTGCAATGTATTTTCCTCTCAGGACTGCCTTCGCTGCATCCCAAAGTGTTTGGATTATTGTATTTTCATTTTCATTTATTTCCATATATTTTTAAATTTCTTCTCTAAGTGCCTGGTTGACCCATTCATTCTTTAGTAGGGTGTTCTTTAACCTCCATGCTTTTGGAGGTTTTCCAGACTTTTTCCTTGGTTGATTTAAAGTTTCATAGCCTTGTGGTCTGAAAGAGTGCATGGTATGATCTCAATTCTTGTACACTTATGAAGGGCTGTTTTGTGACCCAGTATGTGATCTCTCTTAGAAAATCTTCCACGTGCACTCGAGAAGAAAGTATATTCTGTTGCTTTGGGATGCAGAGTTCTAAATGTATCTGTCAAGTCCATCTGATCCAATGTATCATTCAGGGCCCTTGTTTCTGTATTGATTCTGTGTCTAGATGATCTATCCATTGCTCTAAGTGGGGTATTAAAGTCCCCTGCAATTACCACATTCTTATCAATAAGGTTGCTTATGTTTGTGATTAATTGTTTTATATATTTGGGGGCTCCCAGTTTTGGTGCATAGACATTTATAATTGTTAGCTCTTCCTGATAGATACACCCTGTAATTATTATATAATGCCCTTCTTCATCTCTTGTTACAGCCTTTAATTTAAAGTCTAGTTTGTCTGATATAAGTATGGCTACTCCAGCTTTCTTTTGACTTCCAGTAGCATGATAGATAGTTCTCCATCCCCTCACTTTCAATCTGAAGCTGTCCTCAGGTCTAAAATGAGTCTCTTGTAGACAGCAAATAGATGGGTCTTGTTTTGTTATCCATTCTGATACCCTATGTCTTTTGGTTGGAGCATTTAGTCCATTTACATTCAGTGTTATTATGAAAGATAGGGGTTTAGAGTCATTGTGATGTCTGTAGGTTTCATGCTTGTACTGATGTCTCTGGCACTTTGTCTCACAGGATCCCCCTTAGGATCTCTTGTAGGGCTGGTTTAGTGGTGGTAAATTCCTTCAGTTTTTGTTTGTTTAGGAAGACCTTTATCTCTCCTTCCTTCTATTCTAAATGACAGACTTGCTGGATAAAGGAATGTTGGCTGCATATTTTTTCTGTTCATCACATTGAAGATTTCCTGCCATTCCTTTCTGGCAGCGTGTTTATTCCTAGCTGTTTTGAGAATTTTCTCTTCATCCTTGTATTTTGCCAGTTTCACTATGATATGTTGTGCAGAAGATCGATTCAAGTTACGTCTGAAGGGAGTTCTGTGTGCCTCTTGGATTTCAATGCCTTTTCCTTCCCCAGACCAGGGAAGTTCTCAGCTATGATTTGTTCAAGTACACCTTCAGCCCCTTTCTCTCTCTCCTTCTGGAATTCCTATGATATGGATATTGTTCCATTTGATTGTATCACTTAGTTATCTAATTCTCCCCTCATACTCCTGGATTTTTTTATCTCTCTTTTTCTCAGCTTCCTCTTTCTCCATAATTTTATCTTCTAATTCACCTATTCTCTCCTCTGCCTCTTCAATCTGTGCTATGGCTGCCTCCATTTTATTTTGCAGGTCATTTATAGCATTCTTTAGCTCCCCATGACTATTTCTTAGTCCCTTGATCTCTGTAGCAATAGATTAGATTCTCTGCTGTCCTCTATGCTGTTTTCAAGCCCAGCAATTAATTTTATGACTATTATTCTAAATTCTTGTTCTGTTATATTGCTTAAATCGTTTTTGATCAATTCATTAGCTGTCGCTACTTCCTGGAATTTCTTTTGAGGAGAATTATTCCATTTCATCATTTTGGGTAGTCCCTGTGGTAACTCCAAACTGCAGGGCACTTCCCCTGTGCTGTTAGGAGTAACTTGTGTCAGGGCCACAGTCAGACCTGATGTCTGCCCCCAGCCCACCACTGGGGCCATAGTCAGACTGGTGTGTACCTCATCTTCCCCTCTCCCAGGGGCAGGACTCACTGTGGAGTGGTGTGGCCCTGTCTGGGCTACTTGCACACTGCCAGGCTTGTGGTGCTGCTTAGATGGGATCTGGTCAAGGGCGTATTAGCCAGGTGGTTCTGCAAGGTGCACAGGGGCGGGAGGGGCAGGCTTAGCTAGCTTTGCCTTCGGTGGTCCCTTGTGGGAGGGGCCCCGCAGCACCGGGAGGGAGGCAGGCCTGTCGGAGGGATGGATCCACAGAAGCACAGCGGTGGGCGTTTGCACGGTGGCAAGCAAGTTCAGTGACGGGAATTGGCTCCCTTTGGATAGAGAGAGAGAGACAGAGAGAGAGAGAGAGAGAGAGAGAGAGAGAGAGAGAGTCTTAAGCAGGTTCCACATTCAGCACAGAGCCTGATGTGGGGTTCAGTCCCACATCCTTGGGATCATGACCTGAGCTGAAATCAAGAGTTGGATGCTCAACCAACTGAGACACTCAGGTGCCTCATCTAATGTTTAAATGTTTAAAGAAGAATTAATATCAGTCATTCTCAAACTTTTCTAAAAATTGAAGAGGAAGGAACACTTCCAAACTCATTTTACAAGGACAGCTTTACTGTGATACCAACTCCAGGAAGGAACACTAAAAGAAAAGAAAATTACGGGCCAATATTCCTGATGAACGTAGATAACAATCCTCAACAAAACACTAGCAAACCAAATTCAAGAGCGAATTGAAAACATCATATTTCACAATCAAATAGGATTTATCCCTGGTATGAAAGTATAGTTCAACATAAGAGAATCAGTTAACGTGATACACCACATTAACAGAATGAAGGATAGAAAGCATATCATTTCAATAGATGCAGAAAAGCGTTGGACAAAATTCAACATCCTTTCATAATAGAAACTTTCAACAAATTAGGTATAGAAGGAACATACCTCAACATAATAAAGGCTACATATGACAAGCCCATAGCTTATATCATACTCAGTGGTGAAAAGTTAAAAGCTTTTCCTCTAAGATCAGAAATAAGAAAAGATGTTCACTCTTGCCACTTATATTCAGTATAGTACTGCACATTTTAGCCAGAGCAAATTGATAAGAAAAAGAAGTAAAAATCATGCATATAGGAAAGGAAGAAGGGAAATTATCTCTTTGTGGATGGCATGATATTATATATTGAAAACCCTAAAGACTCTACCAAAAAGACTGTCAGAACTAATGGATAAATTCTGTAAAGTTGCAGAATACAAAATCAACATACAACAATTTGTTATGTTCCTATACACTAGCATTAAACTATTTGAAACAGAAATCAGAAAGCAATCCTGTGAGATAAGAGGAAATATATATTTTGGTCTCTGTCCCCATTTCCTGGCACACAGCTCCTAAGTGCTTGTAATTTCCTAAGTGTTAAGAACACCAGGAGCATCTCTTGTTTTAATATTTTTTTTGACCCCATCCCTGACACAAGGCTCCTAAAACCCTTGTAAATCCCTAAGTTATAAGAATACTAGAGGATCTTCTGTTCATGAGACAACTCTGGGTGGACTCCTTTGTGGCTCCTAGATGGACCTGGTCATCAGGAAGCCCACGCCATAATTAAAAGCTTGAAATTTTCAACCCAGTCACTCCCTTCTCCAAAGAGGGGAAAGGAGCTGGAATGAAGTTAGTAATTGATTATGCCTACATGAGGAACCCTCCATAAAAATTCTAATAGAAGGAGATTTGAAGAGCTTCTAGGTTGGTGAACACATCCACACCAGGAGGTGACAGATCACAACTCCACTGTGGTAGAAGTTCTTATGCTTGGGACCCTCCCAGACCTCACTCTATATTAGTATATATCCTTTAATAAATTAGTAAATGTAAGTGCTTCCCTGGGTTATGTGATTTGCCCTAGCAAATTAATTGAACCTGAGGATAGGGTGAAGGGGGCTTCCAATTTGTTGCCAAATTGTATAGAACTTGAGGATAACCTGGGGACCTACTACTTGTGATTGGCATCTGGATTTGTATGGGAGCAGTCTTGTGGGACTAAGCCTTTAACCTGTGGGATCTGATATTATCTGCAGGTAAACAGTGTTAGAATTGAGTTGAATTGTAGGACATCTAGCTGGTGTTGCAGAGAAATTTTGTTGTGGGAAAAACTCCCAATACATGTAGTGACCAGAAGTATCAGAAGTGTGAGTGTTTTGAATGAGTAGTAAAGGAGACTCGCAAGAGAAAGACTCAGTGGAGGAAAGAACTGTGTTTTTTCTTTAAAAATCCCATTTAGAATCTCATCAAAAACAATAAAATACTTAGAGATAAATTTAAACAAGGGGGTAAAAGACCTGTACACTATAAACTCTAAGGCACTGATGAAAGAAATCAAAGAGGACACAAAGAAATGGGAAGATATTGCATGTTTTTAGATTGGAAGAATTAATATTGTGAAAATGTCCATCTACCCAAAGCAATCTACACAGCCAATGCTGTCCTTTCAAAATTCCAATCACATTTTTTCTCAGAAATAGAAAAACTCTCCTCAAATTTGTGTGGAACCATATAAGACCCCCAAGTAGCCAAAGCAATCTTGAGAAAGAAGAACAAAACTGGAGATATCACATTTCTTGATTTCAGTATATATTATAAATCTGTAGAATGGAAATAGTACAGCACTGGCACATAGACCAGTGGAACAGAATAGAGAGCCCAGAAATAAACCCACATATATACAGCCAACTGATTTTTGACAAGGGTGCCAAGAACACAAACTGGGGAAAGGATAATCTCTTCAATAAATGGTAATGGGAAAATTGGATATCCACATGCAGAAGAATGAGACGGGACCCCTATCTTATACCACTCACAAAAATTAACTCAAAATGGGTTAAGGATGTAAATATAAAACATGAAAATATAAAACTCCTAGAAGAAACTTAGGGAAAAACGTCCTTGACATTGGTCTTGGCAATGATTTCTTTGATAAGACACGAAAGGAGCACACAAGAAAAACTAAAGTGAGACAACATCAAACTAAAGAGCTTCTATACAGCAAAGGAATTAATAAATTTATAATAAATAAACTTATTTTTTAATAAAACAATTAATTGGAAAAGCAACCCAAAGAATGAGAGAAAATATTTACAAATCATACATCTTATAAGGGGTTAATATTCAAAATAGTTAAAGATCCTATACAATTCAATAACAAAAAAGCAAATACATAATCCAATTTAAAAACGTGCAAAATACCAGAATAGATATTCTCCCAAAGAAGATGTAAAAGTTGTCAAAACATACATGAAAAAGTGCTCAATATCACTAATAATCTGAGAAATGGAAATGCAAACCACAATGAGATATCACCTCACATCTGGTAGGATGGCTATTAGCAGAAAGGTAAGAGCAAATTTTGGCAAAGATGTGCAAAAAAGGGAACGCTTAAATACTGTTAGTGGGACTGTAAACTGGTACAAGTATTGTGGAGAACCATATGGTGGTTCCTCATAAAATTAAAAATAGAACTACTGTTACTATTAAAAATAGAACTATATCCTATAGTGTTACTTCTGGGTATAGATCCAAAGGAAAAGGAAATGAAATCAGTATCTCAGGGAGATATCTGCACTCCCATGTTCCTGCAGTATTATTTTCAATAGCCAAGATATGGAAACAGCCTAAATGTCCTTCAATAGATGAATGGGTAAAGAAAGTGATATAGATATAGATATATAGATACAGATAATGGAATATTATTTGGTTATAAAAAAAGAAGAAAATCTTGCCATTTACAATCTTGCCATATATGAACCTGAAGGGCATTATGCTAAATGAAATAAACCAGAGGAAGACAAATACTGCATGGTATCACTTATATGTGGAATCCTAAAAAACAAGCAAAACCCAAAAATACCCAAAAAACAAAACAAAGAATAGAAACAAAGAACAGAAAATACAATGGTAGTTGCCAGAGGCTAGGAGTCTGGGGAAATGGGGAGATGTATGTCTAAAGGTACAAACTTTCGGGGCGCCTGGGTGGCGCAGTCAGTTAAGCGTCCGACTTCAGCCAGGTCACGATCTCGCGGTCCGTGAGTTCGAGCCCCGCGTCGGGCTCTGGGCTGATGGCTCAGAGCCTGGAGCCTGTTTCAGATTCTGTGTCTCCCTCTCTCTCTGCCCCTCCCCCGTTCATGCTCTGTCTCTCTCTGTCCCCCCCAAAAATAAATAAACGTTGAAAAAAAAATTTAAAGGTACAAACTTTCAGTCATAATGAGATAAAGTTCTGAAGATCTGATGTACAGCATAATGATGATCATAATACACCGTTACATACTTGTAAGTTACTGAGAGTAGATTGTAAACTTTCTCACACACACACACAAAATTAATATGTCAGATGGTGGATATATTAATTATCTTGATCTTGGTTATCATTCAACAGTGTATATGTATATACTGTTACTTGTCCACTTCACATATATACAATTATATTTGTCAATTTTTCCTCAATAAAGGTGGGAAAAAAGAAAAAAGAAGTGAGGAAGTAATGATTACATATAGAGCTTGACTCTGAAGGGAAATTAAGAAAAAGCACAGTAATTAGAAGGAGAGGCAGGGTCAGAGGAAACATGTTTTGTTTTGTTTTTACTCCATTAGCAGATGTATTGCTAATGAGAACAGAGTTTCTTTTAGGAGGGACAAAAATGTTCTAAAATTAGGCTATAGTGGTTGTACAACCCTGTGAACATACTAAAAAACATTGATTTTACTCTTAAAGTGAATGAGTTTTATGGTATGTGAATTATATCTCAATAAAGCTGTTTTTAAAAACCCCAACAAACTTCGTATACAATTAGGGGAAGAGGGAAGTCTTTGAAAAGATGAGGAAAGATGGGATCCAGAATACAAGTGGAGGAACTGGCCTTTAAAAGAGTAGAGAGGGGTGCCTGGGTGGCTTAGTTGGTTAAGTGTCTGACTTTGGCTCAGGTCATGACCTCACAGCTTATGGGTTCGAGCCCTGCGTCAGGCTCTGTGCTGACAGCTCAGAGCCTGGAGCTGCTTCAGATTCTGTATCTCCCTCTCTCTCTGCCCCTCCCCCGCTCACACTCTTTCTCTCTCTCTCTCAAAAATAAATAAATGTGAAAAAATTTTTAAAATAAGAGTAGAGATATTACCATTATGGTATATTTGTAAAAATAGTGGTAGCAGCATGGGCTTTGTGCTTAGAAGGATCCCACATTTCATTTAATGCTCTCTTGCCTTGACATGTTTAATAGTTTTTTAAACAAGGGACCCCACATTTTTAGTTTGCACCAGGCCCCCAAAATTGAATCCTTAATGGTCATGTCCGTTTGATTACCTCTGTTGTTGTGGGGAAGTGTGAGGTAAGGCTGTCAGCTGAGAATGGGAGAAGGAAGGAGACCAGAGGTTTCAGGAAAATGGGAAGAGAGTGACATAATCATGAGAAGCTAGAGAAATGCAGAAGTGTTGCCAGTCTGTGGCTACTCCTTTTGAGTTTGTGGTGACTTTGATATGCCAGATTGTATGGTTTTCCCAGCACTCAGCTGCAGTGGAGGTACAGAAGATATTGATATCAGGAGTCATCTAGGGCTGGGGGTTTGTCAGATATCTGTGATAGAAGAAGGGATCACAAGTAATTACAAGGATAGATGGTGGTAGATGAGGAAAGAATAAGACAGGAGAAGGGTAATGTATCAAGATAGAATGGTAGGATCAGTAAATTGGAAATTTCAGTGGAGGGGAGTTGATTTCATGAACATAATTGAACATAGGTTGGAAGGATTTAAGAAGCTATTCAAATTGGTGATTCTGTAATTTCTGTTGATGGTAAGAGCTATGTTTGATCACAGAATGATTAAAATACCATGAAGCGAAAAAGTTATTGAAAATGCAAAGGCTAACCACTGAAAATTGCAGGAGGGCTAGTTAGTTAGATGAGTTATCAACTTGCGTGATGAAATTGCTGAGAATGGTGACAGGAGTGAGAGAAAAAGTTGTTTGCTTCGTATACATGAGAGTAGCAAGTCAGTAGATGCCAGTAAATACCTTGCTGTTTGCTCCATACCATTGTTCTTTCCTTTGATTGAAATGAACTTTATAGCTCCTTCCTTCCTTCCCCTACCTCTCTCTACCATTGTGTTTATCCCCTCAGCCCCAACTCAAAACTACTGTCATTCTTCAGGACTCAACTCAAATTTCACCTCCTCAGTTATGTTGAATATATGTAAACTGGGAATACTGTATTGGACAAGTCACACAAGACAAGCAGTCACTGAGCAATCCACAATTTTCAATGGAGGGATTAATTGGTAAAGGAACATGCTTTCTTGTAGTTGCAGCTTCCTGATGTCTTAGAAAGTACTTTTGATTTCTTAAATGAAGATGACTGCATAATAAATACATTTATATAAATACATTTGATGTTTTCTCTAAAATTTAGTTTGAACTACCGACAGGTAGATAAATCTCATTATGATCTGTTTTCATGGAACACTGTTTAAGAGAGGTTACCTTAAATGTAGTAGGGAAATTTTTTCAATTGTGTGTATTTTTTTTTTTTTTTAATGCTTATTTATTTTTGAGAGAGAGAAAGAGTGTGAGCGAGGGAGGGGCAGAGAGAGAGGGAGACTAGAATCTGAAGCAGGCTCCAGCTGTCAGCATAGAGACCAATGTGGGGCTCAAATTCATGGATCTTGAGATCATGACCTGAGCCAAAGTTAGATGCTTAACTGAGCCATGCAGGCACCCCGAGTTGCGTGTATTTCAAACTGTTTTGTCTTTCAATAGATTTTATTTTTAAATATGTAGAAAACTTTACTTTTTTTTTTACAAAACCTTTATCTTTAAGTTGAAAACTCTTTTTCAAGTTGAGGAAATAAGAATAGAATTATATATATAATATTTATATGATTGATAAATGTACCCTATTTTAATTGTAATAATTATTACATTAATATTACAGTAAAATAAGACATCTGAGAAGTGCTGCAAATAATTTTAGTGTATTTCATGATTATGGAATGTATTTCATGATGGAGTATATTTCGTGATTATGAATTTATTTCAGCCTGAAAAAGATCCTGAACATACAGATAAAAATTTTCAAGCAAAGTTAAGTTCTCGTCATCTAAAAATCAAGGTTCCATCATCTCACCAGAGATCTGTTATTGAAACCAGTGCAGGTGGACCAGTTACCAACGTTCTTTTGCCTCAGTCCATGGAATCTGCATCGGTAAGCACTGGTCTTCTTTTAACTAATTCTTGAAAAGCCTGTATCCAGAAAATGTACTTATTGGTAAGATTTAGATATACATAGATTTGTTAACAAATCTAGGAAAAAATGCAGAGAGCTTTATATTTATAGCTGTATATAGGCAGGTCTTTTTTAGTGGATTGATAGTTAACAATTATGTCTCTTGGGACCATGGGGAAGTAGCTATTCAGACAGAATTAAGAGTTCATTCAAGTGGTATACTGGAGGGGATAACAGCTGAGAAAGGAATATAGGGAGAAAGCAGTATTGGGCAGGAATAGTCTCAGCCCTCATTGCAAGTGTGCCAGAAGCTTTCCCCATAAGGAGGTCTGGAGCAAAGGTTCTCTATTACAGGAGTCTTACATTGGGCTTCTATGCTCAAACGTTGGCTAGGGGTTGCCTGAGAAGATGATGGCCTCAACCTGAAAGCTGAAGCTTTCCAGAGATTCCAGAGAAGTTGGGAGGGTTGCGGGGGGGAGGACTGGCGCGCTGTCAGGTAACTGCACTCTTTGCACTGGAACAGCAGGTTCTCACTTCACGGAGGTCTGAATAGAACACCTCCGTGGCAGCCACAATAATAAATACTAGCTATCATTGAATATCTCCTACTCTGTAGGCACTGTAGGTTCTCTTTACATGTATTATTCGTAACCTTTGCACAGCAATCCCTAGGGGTAGAATAATCCCCATCATTCCCTTTCCCAGATGAAGAAAGATTAAATAGCTAATGAATTCAAGAGCTGACAGTGTACCAGCTAAATATACATAAAATTTTTGATAAAAATTTTCCTAATAAACAATCCCATCTTATGTCTTGAACAAACAGCTATTTTAAGAGATTTTAAGCTAGAAAGGAAAGGAAGAGTGAAAGAAAAAAAAAGAGAGAGAAAATAAAAAAAGAAACCTAACACAAATTTGCCTATGATGTTCAAGTTCCAACTCTGAGTTTGTGTTCCAGAGTTGGCTGCATATAATAAACACCTATTCAAAGAGATTTATCAGAGGCACTAGTTGTTTCATGGAATCCAGCAGTTGAAAAGACAGCTGATTGCTAGAAATAAAGTTTTCTGTCTTCTTTTTGAATATTTCTGTCACTCTCTTTCGCAGCTGCCTGTTTGTCTTTGCCTTCCCTGGTTTTTGTCTCTCAGTCTCAAGCTCTGTCTCTCTTCATCCTATCTCTGTCTTGATCTCTCTCCATCTGTTCTTCTCTGTCTCTAATTCTGTTTCTCTGTTAGTTTCTTTCTGTTCATAGTTTGTTGGTCTCTATCTTCTTCATCCTTCCTCTCTCTCCCTCTCTCTTCTCAATCTTTCTCTTTTTTTCCTTCATCTCTTTTGTCTCCTCATTCTTCCTCCCTTTCCTTCTCCCTTTCCTCCTTTTCCCATTTCCTCCCTCCCCCATCCCTACCTCTTTCTCTTAAACTTTTAGGTCTCTGATCCTGTCTTTCTCTTGCTCTCTCCTTCTTGATTTGTCTACCTGTCTCTCTGTGTGTCTGATTCTTTGCATCTTCAAAAAATAGGAATTGAGCCTTTATTATTTCTCTGACTTTGATACTGCATATATGGAAGTGTCTATATACATTTGTATGTATTATTTTAAACCAATTATCCTTATTACACATATTTTTACAGCTTCAGAAATAACTTAAAATCCCTTTCCATAAAAAGTAAAATAATATACTAGGAATTAAACAAATTCTAAAAGTAAAATACTTTTTTATTAGCAGTAAAAAAGATAATCATAGCACCATTTCCTAGTTGAAAACTTAAATTAGTGTTCCTTCTGAAATTAATAGTGATTTCACGCAAAGTATTCTTGCATAGTTCTTGTCCTACATAGAGTTCTCTTAGGAGTTTCTTGACCTAGCTCAAGCCAGAAGATTTTTTAGTTTCTTGTCTAGTGGTTTAAAATTTAATTAGCACATTAAAATTTTATTAGTCTGACACATTATGATCTAGTCTACTAATTTGATACTGTGTTTTTACTGTATTAAATTTTTTTCTTTCTTTCTGCTATTCAATCCCCTATTTCACAAAACATTTATAGAGTACAAATTCTAGTACTCCTGATAAGAAAAGCAGAGACCTCTTAACAAGTACTCCATCTTTGCAAACTGCTGGTTTAGTGGTAAGTATTAGCATTTGGCACTTGTATCTATTTTCTGGTTCCCCCTCCTCCCTATTTTTCTGTTTGTGCCACACCAGGAGAATTTTGTACATATGGAATGATGTCTGTGGTTTTCTGTTGTATAAACATGCTTTTGCTGGAAGTACTCTATATAGTGCTATATGTGGAAGAAAAACTAGAAAGATTCTTTTTCATTTTTTTGTTGTAGTAAAATATGGTAAGTAAACTTACCATTTTAACTCTTTTTAACTATACAGTTCAAGTACATTCATATTGTTGTAGAACCATCACTTTTTTTTTCACTCAGAACTTTTTTCTTCTTGCAAAACTGAAACTCCATACATTAAACAATAGCTCCCCATTTCTCCATCCTGTAGTTCCTATCAAACACTATTCTAACTTCTCTCTATGATTTTGACCATTCTAGATAGATACTTCATATAAATGGAATCATATAGAATTTGTCCTTTTGTGACAAATTTCATTTAGCATAATGTCCTCACCAATGTTGTAGCCTGTGTCAGAATTTTTTTCCTTTTTAAAGGATTAATATATTCCATTATATGTATATACCACATTTTGTTTATCCATTCAATTGTCTGTGGACATTTGGGTTGCTTCATCTTTTGGCCAGTGTGAATAATGCTGCTTTGAACATGGGTGTTCACATATCTCTTTGTATCTCTTCTTTCACTTCTTTTAGGTATATACTTCAAAGTGAAATTGCTGGATCATATGGTAATTCTCATTTTTAACTTTTTGAGGAGCTGCCATACTCTTTTCCATATCAGCTGTACTATTTTACATTCTCCGTAAAATGTACGAGCATTCCAACTTCTCTACATCCTTGCCAACACTTACTCTTTTCTGTGTGTTTTTCTGTTTTGTTTTGTTTTGTTTACAATTTTCATTTTATTTCTTACTATAAGGTGGGCATTCATGTTTAATCATATCCACAGACTACCTTGATGAACACAAATGTGTTATGTTATCTTTAAATGAATGTCAATACGTTCTAAGGAAAAAAGTTAGTTACATCATCCTGCCACAAAATTGACACAATGACAGATTAACTCTGCTCCAAGATTTTGAATATATTTTTTTTTCTTTAGAAACAGAAATACATCTATCTTCAATTATAAAATACATGTTCATTGAAAATATAAATTTCAAGAAAGGCAGAAAAGCATGAAGAATATACATAGTAGTTTTTTATTTTCCAAGACATTTTTTTTCTAGGATGTATTCAAACATAAGTGCAATTGTATTTTTATTTTATTTTTTAAATTAAATTCACATTAGTATACAGTGTAATCTTGGCTTCAGTGATTTATCTCTTACATATGACACCTAGTGCTTATCCCAAAAAGTGCCCTCTTTAATGCCCATCACCCTTTAACCCACCCAGCCACCTCCCCTCCAGCAATCCTCAGTTTGTTCTCCATATTTAAGAGTCTCTTATGGTTTGCCTGCCTCTCTGTTTGTATCCTATTTTTCTTGCCCTTCTCCTATGATTATCTGTTATGTTTCTCAGATTCCACATATGAGTGAAATCATGACATTTGTCTTTTTCTGACTGACTTATTTAGCTTAGCATAATACACTCTAGGTCCATCCATTGTGTTGCAAATGACAAGATTATTCTTTTTGATTGCTGAGTAGTATTCCATTGTTTATATGTACCACATCTTTATGTGTGTATATATATATATATATATATATATATATATATATATAGTTTATTGTCGAGTTGGTTTTCATACAACACCCAGTGCTCATCCCAACAGGTGCCCTCCTCAATGCCCATCACCCACTTTCCCTTCTCTCCCACCTCTCATCAACCCTTAGTTCTCAGTATTTGAGTCTCTTATGGTTTGCCTCCTTCCCTCTCTATAACTTTTTTTTTCCCCTTCCCTTCCCCCCTGGTCTTCTGTTAAGTTTCTCAGGATCCTTGTATGAGTGAAAACATATGGTATCTGTCTTTCTCTGCCTGACTTGTTTCACTTATCATAATAATCTCTAGTTCCATCCACATTGCTACAAATGGCCAGATTTCATTCTTTCTCATTGCCAAGTAGTATTCCATTGTATGTAGCACATCTTCTTTATCCATTCATCAATTGATGGGCATTTGGGCTCTTCCCATAATTTGGCTATCGTTGATAGCACTGCTATAGACATTAGGGTGCATGTGCCCCTTTGAATCAGCATTTTTTTATCCTTTGGATGAATACCTAGTAGTGCAATTGCTGGATTGTAAGGTAGTTGTATTTTTAATTTTTTGAGGAGCCTCCATACTGTTTTCCACAGTGGCTGAACCAGTTTACATTCCTACCAGCAGTGCAAAAGTGTTCCTCTTTCTCCACATCTCTGCATCGCCAACATCTTTTGTTGCCTGAGTTGTTAATTTTAGCCATTCTGACAGGTATGAAGTGGTATCTCATTGTGGTTTGATTTGTATTTCCCTGATGATGAGTAATGTTGAGCATCTTTTCATGTGTTTGTTAGCCATCTGGATGTCTTCTTTCAAATGTCATTTGCAAATATCTTTTCCCATTCCATTGGTTGCCTTTTAGTTTTGCTGTTTGTTTCCTTCACCATGCAGAAGGTTTTTATCTTGATGAGGTCCCAGTATTTCATTTTTGCTTTTGTTTCCTTTGCCTCCAGAAACATGTCAAGTAAGAAGTTGCCATGGCTGAGGTCAAAGAGGTTGTTGCATGTTTTCTCCTCTAGGATTTTGATGGCTTCCTGTCTTATGTTTAGGTCTTTCATCCATTTGAGTTTTTTTGTGTGTATGGTAGAAGAAGGTGGTCCAGGTTCATTCTTCTGCATGTTGCTGTCCAGTTCTCCTAACACCATTTGCTAGAGACTTTTTTTTCCACTGGATACTCTTTCCTGCTTTTTTCAAAGATTAGTTGGCCACATATTTATGGGTCCATTTTTGGGTTTTCTATTCCATTGATCCATGTGTCTGTTTTTGTGCCAATACCAAACTGTCTTGATGATTACAACTCTGTGTTTTTAAAAAAAATTTTTTTAATGTTTTTATTTGTTTTTGAGAGACAGAACATGAGCCGGGGAGGGGCAGAGAGAGAGGGAGACACAGAATCTGAAGCAGGCTCCAGGCTCTGAGCTGTCAGCACAGAGCCTGATGTGGGGCTCAAACTCGTGAAACACGAGAACCTGAGCCAAAGTTGGATACTTAACCAACTGAGCCACCCAGGTGCCCCAGCTGTGTTTTTTAACTAATGGCCATCCTCATGGGTGTAAGACAGTATCTCATTATGGTTTTGATTTCTATTTCCCTAATGGCTAGTGATATTGAGCATCTTTTTATGTGCTTATTTGCCACTTATGTATCTTCTTTTGAGACATGTCTACTCAAGTCAATTGCCTATTTTTTAATCAGCTTATTTATTTATTGTTGAGTTATAGGAGTTTTTTTAATTTTTTTTATTTGTTTTGAATATTTATTTATTTATTTTTCAAATATATGAAGTTTATTGTCAAACTGGTTTCCATACAACACCCAGTGCTCATCCCAAAAGGTGCCCTCCTCAATACCCATCACCCACCCTCCCCTCCCTCCCACCCCCCATCAACCCTCAGTTTGTTCTCAGTTTTTAAGAGTCTCTTGTGCTTTGGCTCTCTCTCCCACTCTAACCTCTTTTTTTTTTTTTCTCCTTCCCCTCCCCCATGGGTTTCTGTTAAGTTTCTCAGGATCCACATAAGAGTGAAACCATATGGTATCTGTCTTTCTCTGTATGGCTTATTTCACTTAGCATAACACTCTCCAGTTCCATCCATGTTGCTGCAAAGGGCCATATTTCATTCTTTCTCATTGCCACGTAGTACTCCATTGTGTATATAAACCACAATTTCTTTATCCATTCATCAGTTGATGGACATTTTGGCTCTTTCCATAATTTGGCTATTGTTGAGAGTGCTGCTATAAACATTGGGGTACAAGTGCCCCTATGCATCAGTATTCCTGTATCCCTTGGGTAAATTCCTAGCAGTGCTATTGCTGGGTCATAGGGTAGGTCTATTTTTAATTTTCTGAGGAACCTCCACACTGCTTTCCAGAGCGGCTGCACCAATTTGCATTCCCACCAACAGTGCAAGAGGGTTCCTGTTTTATAGGAGTTTTTTTAATATATTTGAGATTTTAACTTCTTATCAGATATATAGTTTGCAAATATTTTCTCCCATTCTGTGGGTTACCTTTTCATTCTGTTGACAGTATCCTTTGTTGTACAAAAGCATTCATTTTTTTTAAGTGTTTATTTTTGAGAGAGAGAGAGAGGGGGGGGAGGGCAGAGAGAGGGAGACAGAGAATCCAAAGCAGGCTCTCCGCTGACAACAGAGAGGCCCATGTGGGGCTCAAACTCATGAACCATGAGATCATGACCTGAGCTGAATTCGGACAACTAACCGACTGAGCCACACTAGACACCCCAAAAGCTTTAATTTATATGTAGTCAATTTATCTATTTTTTCTTTGCCTGTGCTTTCGGTGTCATAGCCAAGAGTGCATTGCACAATTCAATGTCATTAAATTTTCCCCCTCTGTTTTCTTATAAGAGTCTTAGAATTTGGCTCTTACCCAATTAGGGTTCTTCTCATATTCAAGTAAACAACAGGAATACAACTTGCAAGCAGGGCAGAAATGGTGTTCCTCTTTAGTGGGATCAGTTTTCACAGAAGTCCATGAAGCAGTTTATTTAGCAGTTTGGGGACAACTCAGATACAAGAAGATGAGATCTAGTATATTTTGTGATAGCACATAGACATAGCTTCCAGGGTCCCCACAAGAGACATGCCAGATTACAAGTCAGGGAAATTCATGGGCACCTGGGTGGTTCAGTCGGTTAAGTATCTGGCTCTGGCTTAGGTCATGATCTCGCAGTTCGTGAGTTCCAGCCCTGCTTCAGGCTCTTTGCTGACAGTTCAGAGCTTGGAGCCTGCTTCAAATTCTTGGAGCTTCTCTCTCTCCCCCTCCTCCCACTCTCACTCTGTCTCTCTTTGTCTCAAAAATAAATAAACATGAAGAGTCAGGGAAATTCAAAGTATGGTGCTTTTCATAGGAGCTATTTACATATAGTATATTTATCATTTATTCATAATTCATTTATAGCCTTTCCTAGTCTGGATACAACTTATCATCATTTTTACCACCAGCAATGTTGACATTGTTACCTTTAACACCCTCCTAGTAGAATAGAGTGTGAGAATTAACCATCGATCAGTTTTTCAAGCTGAGGAAAAGGGTTCTTTATAGGTTTACTTGTTCTGGCTATTTTATATAACTGGAATCATAGAATATGTGGCCTTTTGTAATTGCCTTCTTTCAGTTAACATAATATTTTCAAAATTCATCCATGTTATAACATGTACTTTCTTCCTTATTTCTGGCTGAATAATATCCCATGGCAAGGATATACCACATTTTGTTTACTAATTTGTCAGTTTGGTAGCATTATGAAAAATAATACTGTTATGAACACTCATGTGCAAGTTTTTGTGTGAATATATGTCTTCAACTGTATTGGGTATATACCTGTAAGAGGAAGTAGAATCGCTGAGTCACATAGTAATTGTATGTTTAACACTTTTTTTGTAGTGGGCTCTTTATTTTTTTTTTTTTACTTTTTATTTTTTTTAATTTAAATTTTAGTTGACATACAGTGCAATATTGGTTTCAAGAATAGAATTCAGTGATTGATCACTTACATATAACACCCAGTGCTTATCACAAGTGCCCTCCTTAGTAACCATCGTCTATCTAGCCCATCTCCTACCCACCTCCCTCCGTGAATCCATAGTTTGTTCTCTGTCATGAAAAGTCTCTTATGGTTTGTTTCCCTCTCTTCTCTCTCACCCCCCCTTCCTATATGTTCATCTGTTTTGTTTTTTAGATTCTACATAGGAGTGAAATCATATGGTATTTGTCTTTTTCTGATTGACTTATTTCTCTTAGCATAATACATTCTAGCTCCATCCACATCATTGCAAATGGCAAGATTTCATTCTTTTTGATGGTTGAGTAATATTCCACTGGGTACATATGCCAAATATTCTTTATATATATATATATATATATATATATATATATATATATATATGAAATTTATTGACAAATTGGTTTCCATACAACACCCAGTGCTCATCCCAAAAGGTGCCCTCCTCAATACCCATCACCCACTGTCCCCTCCCTCCCACCCCCCATCAACCCTCAGTTTGTTCTCAGTTTTTAACAGTCTCTTATGCTTTGGCTCTCTCCCACTCTAACCTCTTTTTTTTTTTTTTTTCCTTCCCCTCCCCCATGGGTTCCTGTTAAGTTTCTCAGGATCCACATAAGAGTGAAACCATATGGTATCTGTCTTTCTCTGTATGGCTTATTTCACTTAGCATAACACTCTCCAGTTCCATCCACGTTGCTACAAAAGGCCATATTTCATTTTTTCTCATTGCCACGTAGTATTCCATTGTGTATATATACCACAATTTCTTTATCCATTCATCAGTTGATGGACATTTAGGCTCTTTCCATCATTTGGCTATTGTTGAGAGTGCTGCTATGAACATTGGGGTACAAGTGCCCCTATGCATCAGTACTCCTGTATCCCTTGGATAAATTCCTAGCAGTGCTATTGCTGGGTCATAGGGTAGGTCTATTTTTAATTTTCTGAGGAACCTCCACACTGCTTTCCAGAGTGGCTGCACCAATTTGCATTCCCACCAACAGTGCAAGAGGGTTCCCGTTTCTCCACATCCTCTCCAGCATCTATAGTCTCCTGATTTGTTCATTTTGGCCACTCTGACTGGCGTGAGGTGATACCTGAGTGTGGTTTTGATTTGTATTTCCTTGATGAGGAGTGACGTTGAGCATCTTTTCATGTGCCTGTTGGCCATCTGGATGTCTTCTTTAGAGAAGTGTCTATTCATGTTTTCTGCCCATTTCTTCACTGGGTTATTTGTTTTTCGGGTGTGGAGTTTGGTGAGCTCTTTATAGATTTTAGATACTAGCCCTTTGTCCGATATGTCATTTGCAAATATCTTTTCCCATTCCGTTGGTTGCCTTTTAGTTTTGTTGGTTGTTTCCTTTGCTGTGCAGAAGCTTTTTATCTTCATAAGGTCCCAGTAATTCACTTTTGCTTTTAATTCCCTTGCCTTTGGGGATGTGTCGAGTAAGAGATTGCTACGGTAAGGTCAGAGAGGTCTTTTCCTGCTTTCTCCTCTAAGGTTTTGATGGTTTCCTGTCTCACATTTAGGTCCTTTATCCATTTTGAGTTTATTTTTGTAAATGGTGTGAGAAAGTGGTCTAGTTTCAACCTTCTGCATGTTGCTGTCCAGTTCTCCCGGCACCATTTGTTAAAGAGGCTGTCTTTTTTCCATTGAATGTTCTTTCCTGCTTTGTCAAAGATGAGTTGGCCATACGTTTGTGGGTCTAGTTCTGGGGTTTCTATTCTATTCCATTGGTCTGTGTGTCTGTTTTTGTGCCAATACCATGCTGTCTTGATGATGACAGCTTTGTAGTAGAGGCTAAAGTCTGGGATTGTGATGCCTCCTGCTTTGGTCTTCTTCTTCAAAATTCCTTTGGCTATTCGGGGCCTTTTGTGGTTCCATATGAATTTTAGGATTGCTTGTTCTAGTTTTGAGAAGAATGCTGGTGCAATTTTGATTGGGATTGCATTGAATGTGTAGATAGCTTTGGGTAGTATTGACATTTTGACAATATTTATTTTTCCAATCCATGAGCAGGGAATGTCTTTCCATTTCTTTAAATCTTCTTCAATTACCTTCATAAGCTTTCTATAGTTTTCAGCATACAGATCCTTTACATCTTTGGTTAGATTTATTCCTAGGTATTTTATGCTTCTTGGTGCAATTGTGAATGGGATCATTTTCTTTATTTGTCTTTCTGTTGCTTCATTGTTAGTGTATAAGAATGCAACTGATTTCTGTACATTGATTTTGTATCCTGCAACTTTGCTGAATTCATGTATCAGTTCTAGCAGACTTTTGGTGGAGTCTATCGGATTTTCCATGTATAATATCATGTCATCTGCAAAAAGCGAAAGCTTGACTTCATCTTTGCCAATTTTGATGCCTTTGATTTCCTTTTGTTGTCTGATTGCTGATGCTAGAACTTCCAGCACTATGTTAAACAACAGCGGTGAGAGTGGGCATCCCTGTCGTGTTCCTGATCTCAGGGAAAAAGCTCTCAGTTTTTCCCCGTTGAGGATGATGTGAGCTGTGGGCTTTTCATAAATGGCTTTTATGATCTTTAAGTATGTTCCTTCTATCCCGACTTTCTCAAGGGTTTTTATTAAGAAACGGTGCTGGATTTTGTCAAAGGCCTTTTCTGCATCGATTGACAGGATCATATGGTTCTTCTCTTTTTTTTTGTTAATGTGATGTATCACGTTGATTGATTTGCGAATGTTGAACCAGCCCTGCATCCCAGGAATGAATCCCACTTGATCATGGTGAATAATTCTTTTTATATGCTGTTGAATTCGATTTGCTAGTATCTTGTTGAGAATTTTTGCATCCATATTCATCAGGGATATTGGCCTGTAGTTCTCTTTTTTTACTGGGTCTCTGTCTGGTTTAGGAATCAAAGTAATACTGGCTTCATAGAATGAGTCTGGAAGTTTTCCTTCCCTTTCTATTTCTTGGAATAGCTTGAGAAGGATAGGTATTATCTCTGCTTTAAACGTCTGGTAGAACTCCCCTGGGAAGCCATCTGGTCCTGGACTCTTATTTGTTGGGAGATTTTTGATAACCGATTCAATTTCTTCGCTGGTTATGGGTCTGTTCAAGCTTTCTATTTCCTCCTGATTGAGTTTTGGAAGCGTGTGGGTGTTCAGGAATGTGTCCATTTCTTCCAGGTTGTCCAATTTGTTGGCATATAATTTTTCATAGTATTCCCTGATAATTGTTTGTATCTCTGAGGGATTGGTTGTAATAATTCCATTTTCATTCATGATTTTATCTATTTGGGTCATCTCCCTTTTCTTTTTGAGAAGCCTGGCTAGAGGTTTGTCAATTTTGTTTATTTTTTCAAAAAACCAACTCTTGGTTTCGTTGATCTGCTCTACAGTTTTTTTAGATTCTATATTGTTTATTTCTGCTCTGATCTTTATTATTTCTCTTCTTCTGCTGGGTTTAGGCTGCCTTTGCTGTTTTGCTTCTATTTCCTTTAGGTGTGCTGTTAGATTTTGTATTTGGGATTTTTCTTGTTTCTTGAGATAGGCCTGGATTGCAATGTATTTTCCTCTCAGGACTGCCTTCGCTGCGTCCCAAAGCGTTTGGATTGTTGTATTTTCATTTTCGTTTGTTTCCATATATTTTTTTATTTCTTCTCTAATTGCCTGGTTGACCCACTCATTCGTTAGTAGGGTGTTCTTTAACCTCCATGCTTTTGGAGGTTTTCCAGACTTTTTCCTGTGGTTGATTTCAAGCTTCATAGCATTGTGGTCTGAAAGTATGCATGGTATAATTTCAATTCTTGTAAACTTATGAAGGGCTGTTTTGTGACCCAGTATATGATCTATCTTGGAGAATGTTCCATGTGCACTCGAGAAGAAAGTATATTCTGTTGCTTTGGGATGCAGAGTTCTAAATATATCTGTCAAGTCCATCTGATCCAATGTCTCATTCAGGGCCCTTGTTTCTTTATTGACCGTGTGTCTAGATGATCTATCCATTTCTGTAAGTGGGGTGTTAAAGTCCCCAGCAATTACCACATTCTTATCAATAAGGTTGCTTCTGTTTATGAGTAATTGTTTTATATATTTGGGGGCTCCGGTATTCAGCGCATAGACATTTATAATTGTTAGCTCTTCCTGATGGATAGACCCTGTAACTATTATATAATGTCCTTCTTCATCTCTTGTTACAGCCTTTAATTTAAAGTCTAGTTTGTCTGATATAACTATGGCTACTCCAGCTTTCTTTTGGCTTCCAGTAGCATGATAAATAGTTCTCCATCCCCTCACTCTGAATCTAAAGGTGTCCTCAGGTCTAAAATGAGTCTCTTGTAGACAGCAAATAGATGGGTCTTGTTTTTTTATCCATTCTGATACCCTATGTCTTTTGGTTGGCGCATTTAATCCGTTTACATTCAGTGTTATTATAGAAAGATACGGGTTTAGAGTCATTGTGATGTCTGTATGTTTTATGCTTGTAGTGATGTCTCTGGTACTTTGTCTCACAGGGTCCCCCTTAGGATCTCTTGTAGGGCTGGTTTAGTGGTGACAAATTCCTTCAGTTTTTGTTTGTTTGGGAAGACCTTTATCTCTCCTTCTATTCTAAATGACAGACTTGCTGGATAAAGGATTCTCGGCTGCATATTTTTTCTGTCTAGCACACTGAAAATCTCGTGCCAATTCTTTCTGGCCTGCCAAGTTTCAAAAGAGAGATCAGTCACGAGTCTTATAGGTCTCCCTTTATATGTGAGGGCACGTTTACCCCTTGCTGCTTTCAGAATTTTCTCTTTATCTTTGTATTTTGCCAGTTTCACTATGATATGTCATGCAGAAGATCGATTCAAGTTACGTCTGAAGGGAGTCCTCTGTGCCTCTTGGATTTCAATGCCTTTTTCCTTCCCCAGTTCAGGGAAGTTCTCAGCTATTATTTCTTCAAGTACCCCTTCAGCACCTTTCCCTCTCTCTTCCTCCTCTGGGATACCAATTATGCGTATATTATTTCTTTTTAGTGTATCACTTAGTTCTCTAATTTTCCCCTCATACTCCTGGATTTTTTTATCTCTCTTTTTCTCAGCTTCCTCTTTTTCCATAACTTTATCTTCTAGTTCACCTATTCTCTCCTCTGCCTCTTCCATCTGAGCCGTGGTGGTTTCCATTTTGTTTTGCATTTCCTTAAAGCGTTTTTCAGCTCCTCGTGACTGTTCCTTAGTCCCTTGATCTCTGTAGCAAGAGATTCTCTGCTGTCCTGTATACTGTTTTCAAGCCCAGCAATTAATTTTATGACTATTATTCTAAATTCACTTTCTGTTATATTATTTAAATCCTTTTTGATCAGCTCATTAGCTGTTGTTATTTCCTGGAGATTCTTCTGAGGGGAATTCTTCCGCTTGGTCATTTTGGATAGTCCCTGGTGTGGTGAGGACCTGCAGGGCACTTCCCCTGTGCTGTGGTGTATAACTGGAGTTGGTGGGCGGGGCCGCAGTCAGTCCTGATGTCTGCCCCCAGCCCACCGCTGGGGCCACAGTCAGACTGGTGTGTGCCTTCTCTTCCCCTCTCCTAGGGGCGGGATTCACTGTGGGGTGGCATGGCCCGTCTGGGCTACTTGCACAATGCCAGGCTTGTGATGCTGGGGATCTGGCGTATTAGCTGGGGTGGGTAGGCAAGGTGCACGGCGGCAGGGGGGGCAGGCTTAGCTTGCTTCTCCTTAGGTGATCCACTTCAGGAGGGGCCCTGTGGCAGCCGGAGGGAGTCAGATCCGCTGCCAGAGGTTTGGCTCCGCAGAAGCACAGAGTTGGGTGTTTGCGCGGAGCGAGCAATTTCCCTGGCAGGAACCGGTTCCCTTTGGGATTTTGGCTGGGGGATGGGCGGGGGAGATGGCGCTGGCGAGCGCCTTTGTTCCCCACCAAACTGAGCTCTGTCGTCCGGGGGCTCCGCAGCTCTCCCTCCCTTTGTCCTCCAGCCTTCCCGCTTTCTGAGCAGAGCTGTTAACTTATGACCTCCCAGACGCTAAGTTGAGCTTGCTGTCGGAACACAGTCCGTCAGGCCCCTCCGCTTTTGCCAGCCAGACTCAGGGACTCTGCTTGGCAGGTGAGCCGCCCCTCCGCCCCGGCTCCCTCCCGCCAGTCCGTGGAGCACGCACCGCCTCGCCGCCCTTCCTACCCTCTTCCGTGGGCCTCTCGTCTGCGCTTGGGTCTGGCGACTCCGTTCTGCTAATCCTCTGGCGGTTTTCTGGGTTATTTAGGCAGGTGTAGGTGGAATCTAAGTGATCAGCAGGACGCGCGGTGAGCCCAGCGTCCTCCTACACCGCCATCTTCCCCTCGAGAGCCCCAAATATTCTTTATCCATTCATCAGTTGATGGACATTTGCACTCTCTGCATGGTTTCGTTATTGTTGATAATACTGATACAAACATCGGGGTGCATGTACCCCTTCAAATCTGTATATTTGTATCCTTTGGGCAAATACCTAATAGTACAATTGCTGGATTGTAGGGTAGTTCTATTTTTAATTTCTTGAGGAACCTCTGTACTGTTCTTTGGCTGCACCAATTTGCATTCCCACCAGTAGTGCAAAAGGGTTCCCCTTTCTTTTTTTTTTTTTTTAAGGGTTCTCCTTTCTTTGCTTCCTCACCAATACTTGTTGTTTCTGGTGGTGTTAAATTTAGCCATTCTGACAGGTGGAAGATGGTATCTCATTGTGGTTTTGATTTGTATTTCCATGATGATGAATGATGTTGACCATCTTTTCATGTGTCTGTTATCCATCTGGGTGTCTTCTTTGGAAAAATGTCTATTCATGTCTCCTGTCCATTTCTTAACTGAGCTGTTTGGTTTTTGGGTGTTGAGTTTGATAAGTTCTTTATAGGGATATTAACCCTTTCTCAACCATGTCATTTGCAAATATCTTCTCCCATTCTGTAGGCTGCCTTTTAGTTTTGTTGATTGTTTCCTAAACTGTGCAGAAGGTTTTTATCTTGATGAGGTCCCAATAGTTGATGTTTGCTTTTGTTTCCATTGCCTTCAGCAATGTGTCTAGTAAGAAGTTGCTGTGACTAAGGCCACAGAGATTGCTGTGTGTGTTTCTCCTCTAGGATTTTAATGATTTCCTTTCTCACATTTAGGTCTTTGATCCATTTTGAATTGATTTTTCTGTATGGTATAAGAAAGCGGTCCAGTTTCATTCTTCTGCATGCTGCCATCCAGTTTTCCCAACACCATTTGTTGAAAACACTGTCTTTTTTCCATCGGATATTCTTTCCTGCTTTGTTGAAGAAGAGTTGACCATATAGTTGTAGGTCCATTTCTAGGTTTTCTACTCTGTTCTACTGATCTATGTCTGTTTTTGTGCCAGTAACATACTGTCTTGATGACTACAGCTTTGTAATATAGCTTGAAATCTAGAATCGTGATGCCTCCAGTTTGGTTTTTCTTTTTCAGGATTGGAGTCTTTTGTGGTTCCATACAAATTTTAGGATTATTTGTTCTAGCTCTCTGAAAAATGCAGGTGGTAATTTGGTAGGGATTTCATTCAATGTGTAGATTGCTTTGGGTAGTATAGACATTTTAACAATGTTTGTCCTTCCAGTCCCTGAGCATGGGCTACTTTTCCATTTCCTTGTGTCCTCTTTAATTTCTTTCATAAGTGTTCTATAGTTTTCAGAATATAGATCTTTTACCTCTTTAGTTAGGTTTATTCCTAGGTATCTTATTGTTTTTGATGCAATTGGAAATGGGATTGATTCCTTGAATTCTTTTTCTTCTGCTTTGTTATTGGTGTATAGAAATGCACATTGATTTTATATCCTGTGACTTTGCTGAATTCATGTATTCTAGCAATTTTTTGGTGGAGTATTTAGGGTTTTCTACATAGAGTTGTTGTGGGCTTTTAAAAAACAGCTTTATTGAGATATAATTCACATTCCATACAGTTCACCTATTTAGAGTGTGAAATTCACTGCTTTTTAGTGTATTCACAGGTATGTTCAGTCATCACCACAGTCAATTTTAGAATCTTTTTATCACCTTAGAAAGAAACTCCATATTTTTTCACAAGAAAATGCTTCTAATGAGAGAATATTTCAACTTTAGGTATGTAAAAATAATTGCTTTTCCAGCACTTCACTTCTATAAGAGTAATACATTTTTTATAGATTGATTTGTCCTTAGTGCAGAGAGCATCTTTTGAAGAACTATTTCCAAATGTCAGCACTTATGTTAATTCAAATGAAATTTTTCCAGTGTCAAGTTTGCAAGAAAATTCTTCAAATGAGGTTAGTATTCTCAATTTTTCCTTCAATTACTAAAAGAAATTATTACTATCATATTAGGTACTTAGTATATGAGATGCTCTAAGAAATCTGTAGCTCATTTGTGGCTAACATCATCTACATGTGGAGGCAGCTATCAGTTACAATTCTAAATAAAAGATATTAGGCTGCCACAGCCAGAACACTTTGCATTGTCAAGACTTGGGGTTATTAAACAACTAGAGGAAACAGTATTAACCTACTTTGATCCAAAACACCTATTTCATCTATAACATAAAAACTGTGGTCACCAATTTCATTGTGTTAGGATGAATACACAGAAGTATTATGCTTTATTATAAAAGAAAACATAAAAGTCATCAAGCTAAGTGCCATGGGGGTGGGAGTAGAGATAGGGGATAAGCAGAACAAGAGCGAACAGAAAGTGGGGTATGGGGAGAGAAAGAGCCAGAGAGAAGAAGCATGGGAGCAGACAGAAGGACAGTGTAAGAGAAAGAGGCAGGGAGAAAGAAATAAAAAGGTAAAATTTTAGGGATATGTAGTGGTTTAGTGTAGCCAGATCTTTTCAGTGAGCCCCTGGGGTGAGGATGGGAATCCAGATGGTGGGGAGAAAGCTGGTGATGAGATTCTAAAGGTAAATAAGGGCCAAGATTTCAAAGGGTCTTTAATCCATATTAAACAATTTGGATCTTTTTCCTGAGAGGGGCCAATAATTGTGAACAAGGGATGATATCATATGTCCTTCTGGCTCCAGGGATGGAGAACAGATTATAAAAAGCTGAGACCAGAGGCAGTTAAAGAGATAGTTTCCTGAGAGAGAGAGAGAGAAAGAAAATGTAGTGTAAGAGGCTGAAGGGAAGTAAAAATAAATTGAAATAGGAACTTGGAATGGAAGAAGCAGGGAAACACAAGACTATAGCACATTATATCGAGAGGTCAGGTGAAACGGGAGACTTTTACCTTTTTAAAAAAACATCTTATGGGGCGCCTGGTGGTTCATTTGGTTAAGTGTCCGACTTTTGATTTCAGCTCAGATCATGATCCCAGTGATTGAGCCCTGTGTCAGGCTCCGCACTAAGTATAGAGTCTGCTTAAGATTCTCTCTTTCCATCTGCCCCTCTCCCCCACTTGCATGCTCTCTCTTTAAAATAAAAAAGGCGTGCCTGGGCTCGGTTAAGCATCTGACTTTGGCTCAGGTCATGATCTCATGGTTCATGGGTTCAAGCCCTGTGTTGGGTTCTGTGCTTACAGCTCAGAGTCTGAAGCCTGCTTTAGATTCTGTGTCTCCCTCTCTGTCTGCTCCTCCCCAACTCACGCTCTGTCTCTCTCTCTCTCAAAAATAAAATAAACATAAAATAAAGTAAAATAAAAATAAAATAAATTTTAAAGCATCTTTATTGAGGAATAATTGACATTCAATACACTGCACGTTATTAAAGTGTATAATTTGAAAGTTTTCACATATGTATGCAACTGTGAAACCACCACCACAATCAAGATAGTGAAAATATCTATCAACCCAAAAGTTTCCTCCTCCTGTTTACTAATCTTGTCCTTCCTGCCCCTACCCCCCAAGCAACTACTGATCTAGTTATGGTAATTATAGATTGGTTTACATTTTTCTGGAGTTTGGGGATTACTCATGTGAGAGATTGGAGAATTTTTGATCTGGCATCTTTTACTTAGCATAATTATTTTGAAATTCATTCATGTTGTTGAGTGCATTGATAGTTTGGCCCTTTTTAGTGATAAGTAGTATTCCATTGTGTGGTATACAGAGGTTTATCCATTCACCCACCACTTGGTATTCCATTGTGTGGTATATAGAGGTTTATCCATTCACTCACGCATTTGGATTGGTTCGCTGCTGGGAACATTCACATACAAGTATTTGTATTGACAAAGATTCTCTTCTTGATCACACTTTAGTTAGGCTTCTCTGAGCCCTCTTCTTAACTAGACCTTGACCTTGGGCTTTTTTGTCCATCCTGAATGTAGTTTTAGCAAGAATTTTCTCAGTTTACAGAGAATCTCCCACCCTTGATATCTGATCCCCCTGGCCTGCCTTTGGCACCCTAGCCTATTAGGTCTAATTAGGTTCCTGGACCCATTTTCAAAGTGTGTGTGTATAGTGGGGCTCCCCACACCTCCAACAAGCAATATTCCTCTCAGCAGCTGGGTGTCCTAGAATTCAACTCAGTTCTGACACTTCCCAAAGATATTGGATTCCACAGGTAAAAGGCTTAATTCCACAAGACCACCCTCCACTTCAGATCCCACTTGGAAGCCTAGATTGTTATCTCTGCTTCTCATCAACTGACTTTAAATCAGAGGTTCCCATGACCCCCTCCTTGGAGTCTATTAATTTACTGGAGTAGCTCACAGAACTTGGAGAAACATTTTACTTACTGGATTATTGGTTTATTTTGAAAGAGTATAATTCAGGAATAGCCACATGGAAGAAATGCATAGGGCATTATATGGGGAAAGGGCAAGGAGCTTCCATACTTTTTTCTAGGGCACCACTGTCCATGAATCTCCATATGTTCATGAACCCAGATACTCTCTGAACCCTGTCCTTTTGGGGTTTTATGGACGCTATGTAACTAAAGTAACATGAGTTTATTCCTTGGTAAGTCACATGTAGAAACTATACCAGGTAGAGTTGTCACACAAAGGAAACTTTATTTGCAGCAAATAAGGAGATCATGGGGAATAACTTCCAAAGCCATGACTCTCCAGAAATGGTGAATGGTTTCCTTTTATTTAGGGTTAGGATGAATATTTAGGTAAAGGAGTTTTGTCATCATATGTGGAGGCAGGCACAAGGTGGTGCATGCGACTTAAGGAAACAAGCTTGTACATATATCATATAATTATGTAAATTAGGCTTGTGCTCCTCCTTGGGCAGAGATTTTAGTGTTATAATGAGGTAAAGGTAACTGCCATTCACAGCTTGGGTCATTCCATAGTTCATCTGTACAAGCGTGAATCAGGGGCAGGGTGGTTATGCTCAAACTGATCTGGGTGGTCTGGCCCTAAAAGGTCTTCTTCCAGGCTATGCCCCTTGGTTCTTTGCCTCTGTTAAGAGATAAACGGGAAAGAAGAGCTTCAGGGAAAATGTGGGACAAAGGTTGGTGGGTACAAGCAGGTGAGCAGTAGAGGTCAGGTCTTGGAGTTTAGCTGGTAACAGCTTCATTCTGTAGGTATGGTTGACTAAATCATTGGCCGTTGACAACTGAGTAAACCTCTAGTCCCTCTCCCCTACCTAGGTTATGGGGTGGGCCTAGAAATTCCAACCCTCTAATCCAGGGTCGATTCCCCTGGCAAGCAGCCCCCATTCTTAAGTGCATTCTTAAAGTTTCATCGCATTAACAAAAACACTTTTATTGTTGTTATCACTTAGGGAAATACAAAGGTTTTAGGAGCTCTGTGTCAGCAATGGGGGGAAAAACCAAATCTATATTTCTTATTAAAAATCACAGTATCACAGAAAATCTTTACGAAAATCTCCTTACCCTTGATGTCTCTTCATAGTAATTTTCCAACTGCTGACTTCCCCCATTCGGCTTGTTAGCTGTAAATCCCTTGCTGTATTTGCTGTATTTGGATTTAAGTCCAGTCTCTCTCCCCTACTGCAATACCCTATTATAATAGTCTTTTTTTTTTTTTTTAAGTATGGTTGACATACAATGTTACATTAGTTTTAGTTGTGTAACATAGTGAGCCTCACATCTGGCTCCCAGCTCTCAGCAGGGAGCCAGCTTCAGATACTCTGTTCTATTGATCTTTTGTCTAGCTTTGTACAAGTACCACATAGTATTAAATAATGTGGCACTATAACAATTCTTGAAATTAGGTAGTATTAGCCCTCTAACTTTGTTCTTCTTTTTCAATTGTTTAGGCTATTCTAGGTCCTTTGCATTTCTATATGAATTTTAGAATCAGCTTGTTGTTTTCTACCAAAAGAAAAAAAATCCTGATGGAATTTTGATTTAGGATTGAATTAATCTACAGATTAATTTGGCCATAATTGACATCATGACGTTATTGAGTCTTCCAACCCAAGAAAAATGTAAAGCTATCCATTTTTTGAGTCTTTAATTTCTCTCTGAAACATTCTGTAGTTTTCACTCTTTGGGTCATTATTCCCACTTGATGTCATCATTTCCCACCTGACGACAGTATTTTATATTCTTGATACTATTATAAATGGTATTCTTAATTTCAATATCTGACTATTAATGCTAGCATATAAAAATACTTTTTTGTGTGTATATTGATCATCATATTAATCTGTTCGGGTTGCCATAATCAAATACTATAGACTGGGTGGCTTCCACAACAGAAATTTATTTTCTCACAGGGATGGAGCTTGGCAAGTCCAAGACCACGGTGTTGACCTATTCAGTTCCCCCAAGGGCTTTCTTCTGTCTTGTAAATGTGTACCTTCTTGCTGTGATTTCACTTGGCGTTTTCTCTCTTTGCACAAAGAAAAAAGAGCTCTGGTATTGCTTCCCCTTCTTAAAAGGGCACCAGCACTCTCAGATTAGGACCTCACCCTTATTAATTCAGTTAACCGTTATCACCCTCTCACAGAGCCTATCTCCAAATATAGTCTCATTGGGAGTTAGGGCTTCAACATATGAAATTTCTTTAATTATTTATTTATTTAATATTTTTTAATGTTTATTTATTTGTGTGGGGAGAGAGAGAGATTGCATGTGTATGAGTTGGGGAGGGCCAGGAAGGGAGAGAGAGACTCCCAAGCAGGTTCCATGCTCAGTGTGAAGCTCAATATGGAGCTTGATCTCATGGCTGTGAGGTCATGACCTGAGCTGAAGTCAAGAGTCAGGTGTTTAACCGACTGAGCCACCCAGGCGCCCCTCACCATATGAATTTTGTGGGAACAGAAACATTCTATTCATAAGTATATTGTAAACTTGCTAAACTTAATTATTAGTTCTAGTAGTCCTCCATACCCCCAAGATTCCATTGGGCCTTGGGCAGTTATATTGTCTGTGGAAAAAAAGGTTTACCTCTTCCTTTTTAATCCAGATGCCTTTTTTTTTTCTTGACTAATTTCACTAGCTAGATTTTCCTGTACAATGCTGGGAGAGCAGTGAGGAGAGCAGATATCCTTGCCTTGTTTCTGTACTTTGAGGGAAAATACTCAGTAGTTCACCATTAAATATGGTCTTAGCTATAAGTTTTTCCTATGTTGAGGAAGTTCCCACCTTTTCCTAATGTACTTAAGAGTTTTTGTCAGGAATGGATGCTGGATTTTTGCCAAATGTACTTTTTTTAGTTATTAAGATGATAATAGAATTTTTCTTTTTTAGTTTGTTAATATGATGAGTTGATGATTATGAATTGAGTATAATATATTGATTTTAGAGAGAGACAGAGCGCAAGCAGGGGAAGGGCAGAGAGAGAGGGAGACACAGAATGGAAGGAGGCTCCAGGCTCTGAGCTGTCAGCATAGAGCCTGATGTGGGGCTTGAACCCATGAACTGTGAGATCATGACCCAAGCCAAAGTTGGCTGCTCAACTGACTGAGCCACCCAGGTGCCCCTGGTATATGTTTATTTTTATATATTGATATATTTAATTTGTGAAAATGTTTTTAGAATTTTTCCATCAGTGTTGGTGAGGGTCTTTAGTTTCATTGATTGATTGATTGATTGATTGATTGATGTCTGTGTCTGAGTTTGGCATCATTGTAATGCTAACCTCATAGAACAAATTGGAAAGTACTCCTTCATCTTCAGTTTTCTGGAAAGGAACTAGTATTTCTGCCTTCAATGTTTAGTAGCGTTCACTAGTGAAGTCATCTAGACCTGGAGTTCTTTTTTTTTTTTAAATGAAATAAGCTACCGTTAAAAATCTCTTTAGGGCCTGGTGGCTCAGTTGGTTGAGCATCCGACTTTGGCTTGGGTCATGATCTCATGGTTCCTACATTCCAGCCCCACATCTGGATCTCAGCTCTCAGCCTGGAGCCAGCTTCAGATCCTCTGTCTCCCTCTCTCTTTGCCATGTATGTGCCCACACATGCGTACTCTCTCACTCTTTCTCTCTTTCAAAAATAAACATTAAAAAAAAATCTCTTTAGGGTTATTCAACTTACCTATTTCTTCTTGAGTGAACTTTGGTAGTTTGTGTATTTCAAGGAATTTGTCTATTTTTTAGAAGTTGTCAAATTTATTGTCAAGTGTTCTTTATAGTGTTCCCTTGTTATCCTTTTAATATGTTGGTATCTGTAGTGATATAGCCTTTTTCATTCCTGATATTGATAATTTGTGTCTTATTTTTTTTCTTTCCTCATTAATATGGCTAGAAGTTTGGTTTATTGATTTTTCTCTATTTTTCTATTTTCTATTTTATTGATTTCTCCTCTCATGTTATTTTCTTTTGTCTGCTTACTTTGGATTTGGTTTTCTTTTCTTACTTTTTTAAGGTAGAAGGTGAGGTCATTAATAGGAATCTTTCTTGTTTTCTTTTCTCTTTTTTAAAAATATTTATTTTTGAGAGGGAGAGAGAGAGAGAGCACATGAGCAGGGAAGGGACAGAGACAGAGGTAGACACAGAATCCAAAGCAGGCTCCAGGCTCTGAGCTGTCAGCACAGAGCTCAATGTGGGGTTTGAACTCCTGAACCTCAAGATCATGACCTGAGCCGAAGTCGGATACTCAACCGACTGAGCCACCCAGGTGTCCCGATATTGGCCATTCTAATAGGTGTGTAGTAGTATCTCGTTGTTTTAATTTGCACTCCTTGATGAGAAAATGTCATGTGGAACATCATTTAAAATGCTTACTTGCCATCTATATATCTTTTTTTTTTTAATTTTTTTTTTAACATTTATTTATTTTTGAGTTAGAGACAGAGCATGAACGGGGGAGGGTCAGAGAGAGGGAGACACAGAATCCGAAACAGGCTCCAGGCTCTGAGCTGTCAGCACAGAGCCTGATGCGGGGCTCAAACTCACAGACCGTGAGATTATGACCCAAGCCGAAGTCGGCCGCTTAACCGACTGAGCCACCCAGGCGCCCCGCCATCTATATATCTTTGGTGTACTGTCTAGAAAAGCCTTTGGCCTGTTTTTTAATTGTGTTGGGTTTTTTACTATTGAGATTTAAAGAGTCCTTTGTAAGAGTTATGACCCCTTTGAGTATCCATGCCAGATAGTTTATGCTAACAATGTGATTTATGGTAAATACCTGTTTTTGATACCTGAGGCTTTGGGCTACCTCTGTATCAATTTGACCTCTGGGAGACTGGGATCTGAGTCAAAGTTTACTGGGCTTCTGATGTTGGCAACACTTTGCACTTGGGAAAATTAAACACCATCCATGTGACTCAACTAGGAGAGACAAGTGGAAGCTTATCATCCTGTTGTGAGCTCTGTATACTTTTTCTCCTGGACTCCCCCTATATGCCTTTTCCTTCTGTGGATTTTAATTTGTATTCTATTGTATCATAAACCATAACTGTGAATATACCAGTTTTTCTGAATCTTGTGATTCCTTTTGGCAAATCATTAAGCCTGTGGTGGTCTTGGGGACTTTTTAAAGTTAAACTTTCCGGACTTTATAAAGTACTTCTTATTGTGGGTGTGCTATAATTTCACTGGGATGTATACTTAAAAAGATTAGTATTGTGTTTGCTTTTCTTTTTTTATTGTAATGTTGCTTAGAATTTTAGGCTTCCTGAATGTGTGTACTCATGTCTTTCATCAGTTTGGGAAATTTCTCAGCTATTATCTGTTTATTCTCTCTGGAATGGTAACTGGCATAAGTTAGGCATCTTTCTATCCTCCCTATCTTTAAAAGTCTATTTAATATTTCTCATTTATTTGTTGGGGTACCTATGTGGCCCAGTCAGTTAAGCATCCAACTCTTTTTTTTTTTTTTTTTTTTTTTTTTTTTTTTTTTTTATTTTTTTTTTTTTTTTTTTTTTTTTTTTTTTTTTTTTTTTATGAAGTTTATTGACAAATTGGTTTCCATACAACACCCAGTGCTCATCCCAAAAGGTGCCCTCCTCAATACCCATCACCCACCCGCCCCTCCCTCCCACCCCCCATCAACCCTCAGTTTGTTCTCAGTTTTTAACAGTCTCTTATGCTTTGGCTCTCTCCCACTCTAACGTCCTTTTTTTTTTTTTTTTTTTTTTTTTTTTTTTTTTTTTTTTTTTTTTTTTTCCTTCCCCTCCCCCATGGGTTCCTGTTAAGTTTCTCAGGATCCACATAAGAGTGAAACCATATGGTATCTGTCTTTCTCTGTATGGCTTATTTCACTTAGCATCACACTCTCCAGTTCCATCCACGTTGCTACAAAAGGCCATATTTCATTTTTTCTCATTGCCACGTAGTATTCCATTGTGTATATAAACCACAATTTCTTTATCCATTCATCAGTTGATGGACATTTAGGCTCTTTCCATAATTTGGCTATTGTTGAGAGTGCTGCTATGAACATTGGGGTACAAGTGCCCCTATGCATCAGTACTCCTGTATCCCTTGGGTAGATTCCTAGCAGTGCTATTGCTGGGTCATAGGGTAGGTCTATTTTTAATTTTCTGAGGAACCTCCACACTGCTTTCCAGAGCGGCTGCACCAATTTGCATTCCCACCAACAGTGCAAGAGGGTTCCCGTTTCTCCACATCCTCTCCAGCATCTATAGTCTCCTGATTTGTTCATTTTGGCCACTCTGACTGGCGTGAGGTGATACCTGAGTGTGGTTTTGATTTGTATTTCCCTGATAAGGAGCGACGCTGAACATCTTTTCATGTGCCTGTTGGCCATCTGGATGTCTTCTTTAGAGAAGTGTCTATTCATGTTTTCTGCCCATTTCTTCACTGGGTTATTTGTTTTTCGGGTGTGGAGTTTGGTGAGCTCTTTATAGATTTTAGATACTAGCCCTTTGTCCGATATGTCATTTGCAAATATCTTTTCCCATTCCGTTGGTTGCCTTTTAGTTTTGTTGGTTGTTTCCTTTGCTGTGCAGAAGCTTTTTATCTTCATAAGGTCCCAGTAATTCACTTTAAGCATCCAACTCTTGATTTTGGTTCAGGTCATGATCTCATGGTGCATGGATTCAAGCCCTGCGTTGGGCTCTGAAATGATAATGAAAGGCCTGCTTGGGATTCTCTCTCTCTCTCAAAAATAAATAAACATTAATTCTTCAGTTGTGTCTATTTTGCTCCTTAAGACCTCCATTGAATTTTGCATTTCAAAAATTTTATTTTTCATTTCAAGACATTCTAGTTGTTTATTTCTCAAATCTACTTTTCACTCCTGTAGTCTCTTGTTGCTTGCTCATCCATGAGATTTCTATTGTTAATTCTTTAATAATTTCATACATTGTTATTCTATTCTGATTTGGCAGTTCTGATATCTGATGTTCTATAGGTTTAACCCCATTGTTTGATACTGTACAGTCTTATATATGGTAGCTTGATTTGTCATGAGTTTGGTATTTCATTATTGCTATAATAAAATTAGAGGATAAGGTCAAATATATTTTGTCTCTTATTTCTGCTTGGAACTATTCTGAGCTGAATCTTGAAGAACAACTCTGATACTGACCCTCATCATTTATTTCCTTGCTCTTAGTTGATAAAAATCCTATCAATGGATCCCATCCATTATATATATATATATATATGTGTGTGTGTGTGTGTGTGTGTGTGTGTGTGTGTGTATGTATCCCTAAGAGGATTTATATCTGTTTCTACTACAACAGCTATAGCAAGGATTGAGTATCAATCTAGGACCACTTTAGTCCCCTCAAGGATTTTGGCTTAGTGCCAGAGTCTCAAGTTCAGCAATTCCTTCTTCCTGCTGGCCCATTTACAATGTTCTTGTCTCAGCCAGTCACTGTGCCCCCAGGGCATGACATATGTTGATCGGCTAGGTTGGGTCCTACAGCCATCTTGGTACCCAGAAGTACTATCAATTCCACCTGAGCAATAAGGAAAGGGTGGTCTGCAGCCTAAGAGAATGAGTAGATTCTTCCAAGAAAACTCTGGTACTGTTTAGAGTCCGAAAAATGGAAAAGATGCTAGGCAGGAAAATAGCAGATATCCACTACAGAGGATGATATGAATTTTACAGCAGAAGATGTTTCTGTATCAGCTTTACCTAAAATGTAAGGAGCCCTGATAAATACATATCTCTACTTCTGAGTTCTAAGAAGTAAGGTGTGTTACTTTAATCTAGAGCCTGTCTTGTCTGTTTGATGGGCAGCTGTCAAAATTCATTGAGTTGAGAAATCAAGGAAATCTAGTGTTTGGCTCAGAATTAAATTAAATTTGTGTTTTAATTCAGTAAATTATATAGACTTGCTCTCACACTTTGGAATGCTTGAATCTTAACTCTATCATTACTCTCTCTGTGTCCTTAAATAAGTTACCCAAATTCTTTTAACTGAAGTTTCTCATTTTCAAATAGTGTTAAATATAATCTGCCTTATCTGCTTCTGGTGATTATTAAATAAGGAAATGTTTTCAAACTGATTCATTAGTGTCTGGAGTGGAGTAAGCATTTCATAAATGCTTTCTATAGTTAATATGTATGAAATATGGATGTTGAGAATATTTGCCTTTGAAATAAAACAACATACGAATATAGTACCTGGAAGAATTATGCATTACCTGCTTTTTTCTTTTTCAGTTTCCTTCAAATAAATCAGAAATATGTTGTATTATTAGAGCAACACCAGGAAATAGACAAGTGAAAAGTAAAGGTGTTGTTGTAAAGAAGAAGAAATATTCTCCACCTAAAGATATTCCCCAAGGTACTATAGTGTGAATGCAGAGCCTACTTTTTGGGTGATATAAAACATTCTTTCATGGTAAATTCCTTATGCGCACAGGAAGTCTGCTTATAAATTGTATTCTTAGAGCTCTTGTACAAAGTGAAAATGATGAAATTATAAAAAGTTTGGTTCGGTGTCAGAACCTGACCAGAAAAAATTTTTAATGTCAAATACTTAATCTTTGGAAAAATTAGCTTATGCCACTGAGTTAAATATATTTATCTAGGATACTGTTTTCAACTATTTGAAATTTAGTGTTATTGGGTTTCACTTTTATTTATTTATTTATTTATTTATTCATTTTTAATTTAAATCCAAGTTAGTTAATATGTAGTGTAATAATGATTTCAGGAATAGAATTTACTGATTCATCACTTACATATAACACCCACTGCTTCTCCCAATAAGTTCCCTCCTTAATGTCCATCACCCACTTAGCCCATTCTCCACCAAACACTCTGCCAGTAACCTCAGTTTGTTCTCTTTACTTAAGAGTCTCTTATGGTTTGCCTCCCTCTCTGTCTTTATCTTATTTTTGCTTCTCTTCCCCTATATTCATCTGTTTTGTTTCCTAAATTCCATATATGAGTGAAATCATACAATATTTGTCTTTCTCTGACTGACTTATTTTTTTAGCATAATACACTCTGATTCCATCCACGTAATTGCAAGTGACAAGATTCCACTCTTTGTGATCGCCAAGTAGTATTCCATTGTATATGTATAATATATACCACATCTTTATGCATTCATCAGTTGATAGACGTTTGGGTTCTTTCTATACTTTGGCTATTGTTGATAGCGCTGCTATAAACATTGGGGTGCATGTGCGCCTTTGAATCAGCATTTTTGTATCCTTTGGATAAATACCTACTAGTGCAATTGCTGGATTTTTTGAGGAACCTCCATACTGTTTTTCACAGTGGCTGAACCAGTTTGCATTACCACCAGCAGTGCAAAAGCGTTCTTCTTTCTCCACATCTCTGCATTGCCAACATCTGTTGTTGCCTGAGTTGTTAATTTTAGCCATTCTGACAGGTGTGAAGTGGTATCTTGTTGTGGTTTTTATTTGTATTTCCCTGATGATGAGTGATGTTGAGCATCTTTTCATGTGTTTGTTAGCCATCTGGATGTCTTCTTTGGAAAAGTGTCTATTCATGTCTTCTGCCCATTTCTTCACTGGATTATTTGTTTTTGGGGTGTTCAGCTTGGTAAGTTCTTTATAGATTTTGGATACTAACCCTTTATGTGATATGTCATTTGCACATATCTTCTCCCATTCCATTGGTTGCCTTTTAGTTTTGCTGATTGTTTCCTTCACTGTGTAGAAGCTTCTTGATGAAGGCCCAGTAGTTCATGTTTGCTTTTATTTCCCTTGCCTTTAGCAACATATCTAGTATGAAGTTGCTTGGTGGAGGTCAGAGAGGTTGCTGCTTGTTTTCTCCCCTAGGATTTTGATGGTTTCATTTCTCACACTTAGGTCTTTCATCCACTTTGAATTTATTTTTGTGTATAGTGTAAGAAGGTGGTCCAGGTTTATTCTTATGCATGTTGCTGTCCAGTTTTCCCAGTACCATTTGTTGAAGAGACTGTCTTTTTTCCATTGGATATTCTTTCCTGCTTTGTTGAAGATTAGTTGGCTATATGTTTGTGGATCCATTTCTGGGTTCTCTATCCTGTTCACTTGATCTATGTGTTTGTTTTTGTGCCAGTACCATACTGTCTTGATGATTACAGCTTTGTAATATAGCTTGAAGTCCAGAATTGTGATGCCTCCAGCTTTGGATTTCTTTTTCAACATTGCTTTGGCTATTTGGGGTCTTTTCTGTTTCCATACAAATTTTAGAATTGTTTGTTCTAGCTCTGTGAAGAATGCTGGTGTAATTTTGATAGGGGTTGCATTGAATATGTAGATTGCTTTGGGTAGTACTGACATTTTGACAATATTTGTTCTTCCAATCCATGAGCATGTAATGTTTTTCCATTTTTTTGTGTGTCTTCTTCAATTTATTTTACAAGCTTTCTATAGTTTTCAGTGTATAGATTTTTAACCTCTTTGGTTAGGTTTACTCCTAGGGGTTTTATGGTTTTTAGTACAGTTGTAAATGGAATTGATGCCTTGATTTCTCTTTCTTTTGCTTCATTGTTGGTTTGTAGAAATGCAACCAAATTCTCTACATTGATTTTATATCCTGTGACTTTGCTGAATTCATGGATCATTTCTAGAAGTTTTTTGGTGGAGTCTTTGGGTTTTCCACGTAGAGTATCATGTCATCAGCGAAGAGTGAAAGTTTGACTTCCTCCTTGATGATTTGGATGCCTTTTATTTCTTTGTGTTGTCTGATTGCTGAGGCTACAACTTCCAACACTATGTTGAGTAACAGTGGTGAGAGTGGACATCCCTGTCATTTTCCTGACCTTAGGGGGAAGGCTCACAGTTTTTCCCTAGTGAGGATGATATTAGCTATGGGTCTTTCATATATGGCCTTTATGACCTTGAGGTATGTTCCTCCTATCCCTACTTACTTGAGGGTTTTTATTAAGAAAGGATGCTGTATTTTGTCAAATGCTTTTTCTGCATCTGTTGAGAGGATCATGTGGTTCTTATCCTTTCTTTTATTAATGTGATGTATCACATTGATTGATTTGTGGATATTGAACCAGCCCTACATCCCAGGAATAAATCCCACTTGATCATGGTGAATAATTCTTTTAATGTATTGTTGAATCTGGTTTGCTAGTAGGGTTTCACTTTTAGTAGCATTCTTTCTGAAAATATTTTTCATATATTTTTACATTCACTTACCATTGGTTGAGCACCTCCTCTGTGAAAGGATCTGAGCTAAGTTTGTATTATATCTCATTTATTTCTTACTATGGCTTTATAATAGACAGATGTTGATTATTATTCTCATTTTATATGTAAAGAATATGGAACTTAAAATAGTATGCATTTTGTCCAAGATTTTACTGCTATTGGGTGGTAGAGAAGAATTCAATCTCTCGAGGTTTTTTTTAACTCCAAATTTAGGTTTTTCTGTATTCTCCTGACTGTATATCAGACAGAATGTCTGATTAATCATTGGAGCCTGGGGACATTTTATGAGTAAGCAGGCAATGAAGCAATTGAAATTTAATAGGTTATGTAAAACCTCAATCCAACTAAACTGCTTGCTTTTTATCCTTGTCCCCATTTCTGCTACACAGTCTGCTCTGAGCACTCCCTAAATCCACAGAAGTCTTTTTCTGTTTTTTAATTCAGTGCTACTCATTTGACGCTTAGTAATATATTACTACCTCACATAATTCACAATGCTGACTTTTCATATTCTTCAGGTTATGAGGTTTTCAAAGACAGAGACCCCATAATAGGCTTTTTTCTATCTCTGTCTCTGATGACATTAGCATGGTGGTAGGGAATAGTAGATGACATATCAGTCAGGTTTTTCCCAAAGAAGCAGAACTAGTAGGTTATAAGTACACACGTAGACCTAGATGTATATATATATATATATATATATATATATATATATATATATATATGGAGAGGTATTTCAAAGAATTGACTTATGCAGTTGTAGGGTCTGGCTGAAAACTATAGGGCAGACTGGAAACTCTTGGGTGGGAACTGATGATGCAGTCCTTAGGAAGTATTTCTTCTTTCTCAGGGAAACCTCGGTTTTGCTCTTAAGGCCTTTCAACTGATCGGTGAGGCCCAATTATCAAGGATAATCTCTTATCAGATTAGTCTGTTATTATAGATATTAAACTTATCTACAAATTATCTTCACAGCAATACCAAGATTATTATTTAGTTTAATTGGGTAATATAGCCTAACCAAATTGACACATACAACAAACCATCACAGTCTACTTCATGTCAAGTATGTGTTCATACACATCTCCTTAAATCATATTTAATCTGTAAATAAAGACAGTAACAAAGTCATACTTCTGCCTAACATAATGTACCTGTCCTACATACAATCCAAAATGTGCTAATTCCTTTCCCAGAAGAGGATCCAAAATCCTTGGGGGGGGGGGTTGCTCTTCTTGATACCCTGTAACTCAAGTGCTATGATATAAAGTGAATTTATTATTAAGACATTTTATGTTAGATGATATGGGAATAAGAGGGGGAAGAAAACAAAGATGCTTGCTTAAACTAGTCATGTGGACATAACTGGTATATATAACTACCTTCCTCCACTACCCATTTCATATTTTTTTCTTCCTCAGCAAGCACCTCAGCTGGTTATAGTTCTTAAACTCGTAGGGTGATACATACCTCATTTAAGTAGGGTCTAGGCCATTAGTCCTGCTTGGATTGGGTTGTCGTAATTTTCCACTGACCTTAATCACAGGGCATGGTAATACTAAGAGATGCCTTAAGGAATCTCTTGTATTCTGGACATACTCTTCCTTGCCTCCATTGTGGAGGAAATTTCGCCTTCGTAGTCAGGATCAGTCACCCCACCAGCACAGTAATTCTCTTCTTTGTCTGTTGATTCAGAGGCCTGAGGAGCCCAAAGCAGCCAAGTGGCAGTCTTAACTTCCAGTTCAATAGAATCATTGTTGTGTCTGTTGGTGGACGCATCCCTTCCTTTGGAACTAAGACCTCTAGGACAGCTGAGCATAAAGTCATGGGAACAGGAAGCAAAAAATTTTTGCTAGTGGGTTACGAGTGGTTATATTGAGTGATCTCAGTTCCACCTCCATTTCTTGATTCCTGCGCCTATGAATCCTGGCTGTGGGAGAAATAGTACCATATATTTGATGCTAATTCAGAACGTATACAACATTCTGGAGAACCTTGTCCCAGCCCTGCAAGATATTGCTGCCTAATTGGTACTCTAACTAAGTCTTCAAAAGGCCATTCTACTATTCCGTCAAGTCAGCTGCTTCAAAATTGTGGGGAACATGGAAATATCAGTGAATTATATGAACTTGGGCCTTTTGCCACATTTCTTTTGCTGTGAAGTCAGTTCCTTGATGAGAAGCAATGTTCTTCAGGATACCATGAAGGTGGATAAAGCATTTTCTAAGTCCTTGGATGGTGGTTTTGGCAGAAGCATTGCATGCATGAAAGGCAAATCCATATCCAAAGTAAGTGTCTATTCCAGTAAGAGTAAAATGCTGTCACTTCCATGATGAAAGTGGTGCGAGGTAATCATCTTGCCACCTGGTAGCTGGCTGATCACTCCAGGGAATGGTTCCTTATTGGGAATTAGGTGTTGGTCTCTCCTACTAATAAATTGAATATTCATCAGTGATGGTAGCCAGGTTGGCTTCAGTGGACTGCTGAGCCCATGTATAACCACTGTCCCTGCCACCATGGCCCCTTTGTTCATTAGTTTATCAGTTGGTGATGGAGGCGGCTGGGGAAAGAGGCTAACTGGTATCTACAGAATGGGTCTTCTTATCTACTTGATTACTAAAGTCTTTGTCTGCTGAGATCATCCTTGGGTTAGTAGTCACAGGGTACACAGATATCTTCACATTTTTTGCCCATTCAGGTAAGTCTATCTATATGCTTCTTCTCTAAATTTTCTTGTTATTAATTTTCCAGTCATGTCCCTTCCAAGTCCCTAACTGTCCAGCCAAACTATAGGCCACAATCCATGAATCAGTATATAACCACATATCTGGCCATTTTTCCTTTTAACAAAGGGAACATTGAGATATATTTCTTGAAGTTCTTTCTGCCCACTGGGAGAATATACTTTCACCAATTTTCTTCAAGGATGCCACAGAAAGGAGATTTTAGGTTGTGTCTGCATATCTGTAAACCAAGTCTGAGGCGTTTTTTTTTCTTCAGTAAGCTGATTGTAGAGAGAATTCTTCATGATGCCAAAAGTACAGGCGGGGAGAGAGAAGATAGTATAGCAGTAGTGTGGACCATAGGCATTTGGGCCACTTCCTCATCTAACTTACTTGTGCCTTTCAGGCTCGAGCTCAGTTTCGTATATGCCATTTCTCTTTGATAGTGTAGTGATGCTCTGCACAGCTAACTTTATGGCTTGGTGCATCAGACTGTGCATAATTTGTGATGGGCAGCTTAGCTCTCTTTGTAACTTGGTGTTCCGTGGTTAAGTATTGAGTCACTACTAAGGCCCAGTAGCAGACCAAAAGCTGTTTGTCAAAAAAAAATAGTAGTTGTTCACAGGAGATGCCAGAGATGTGCTCCAAAATCCTAAGGACCTGTGTGCTGTGATTCACCTACAGGATCCAATAAAACATGTATATTTCTCACTGACATTTCATGCACCACTGGATCTGCTAGATCTTTTGGTACAAGTGTCAGAGCATCTTGCTCAGTAGCCTGGACCTGTTGTAGAACCTTCTCCTATTCTAAGGCTTCCTCAAAACCAGTAGCCTTTAGGTACTTGGTAAATGGGTTGAAGTAGTATACTCAAATGAGGTATGTGTTGACTCCAAAATCTGAAAAGACCCAGTAGGAGGGGCCAGATGCAACAACTTATCAGTTTTTGGTTGTAGGAGGAGCAATAACTTACAATTTATTTTAGGAGGTATAATTCTCATATCACTAGGCCCCTAGAAATTTCACTGAGATGAAAAGATACCCTGCAATTCCATTTCCCTGGACCATGGAGCCCCATCATTTCCACTTCCAAGAGTATATCCAACTATAATGTATATACATGTTCATCAACAGATGTATGCTAGAATGTTCATAGAAGCACTTGGATAATAGACCCAAACAGGAAATAATCCAAGTGCCCACCAGCAGTAGAATGGATCAATACTGTGTTACATTCATTTTCATTGGGAGTGCTGTGTAGCAGTGAGCATCAACAATGTGCAGTTGCATGCAACGATATTGATGACATAAGGAGCCAGACACAATAGAGTACATTTCACATTACTTATATTTAGTACCAAGCTAGGTAAAACTAAACTATGATGAAAATCACTATAGTGGATGTCTTCATTAGGGAGTGACTATTAACTAGAAAGCATTATGAGAGGAAATTCTAGGGTGCTAGTAGTGTTCTATTTCATTATCTGAATGCTGGTTACATAGATATGGTAAGTTTGTGAAAACCCATCAAGCTTTGTAGTACATATATGTACATTTTTTTGGGTGTAACAAAAAAAGTTAAAAAATAAAAACAGAGAGAAACACCTGGGTGGCTCAGTTGGTTAAGCATCCTACTCTTGATTTTGGCTCAGGTCATGATCTCATGGTTCATGAATTTGAGCCTCACATTGGGGCTGATAGTGTGGAGCCTGCTTAGGATTTGGGATTCTCTCTGTCTTTCAAAAATAAATAAACCTTAAAAAATTTTTTTAATAAAATAAAAATAGAGAAACTTCTTTTAATTTTATGGCTGTGCATATTAGTCTATGACATGAGATAATATCACAATTCTGGGCTTAAGTATGCAACAAATCAATACTAAAATGTGTCTGGGAAGTTCTTCCAAGTGTTTAGACTGAAATTTTAATGTGATTCAGAGAGACCCCTTGATGTATGCTGACCAATTATGCCACCTCCTGGCTTCTTTCTAGACTCTCACCTCATTTGGCAGCCTCTTCATTTAAGTAATTCCCTTTCAACTTCTGGCCATTTGTCTGTGCCTTTCCTTTAATAAAAATAGCAAAGCCCCAAGCTAACTAGTGATCGTGTTATTTTGAACATGTAACGGCCTATTTTTAGTCCTGGCATTTAACGTTTTAACTAGTTTGGCAGTTATCTAATCAGGACTGCAGTATGAAGCTTACTTTTGGTGGTCTAGGACCCCTGCTCATTATGATGTTTGATCATTAATGCTGATTAGAGGGGAAAAAAAGTGGTGAAAGTGAACCACAAGAGGAATCCAAAAGAGAAGTGATAGATGAGGTGGTATGGGTAAATAGAAGTTTGAGAATGGTACATCCATGTGAAAGAGGCCTTGGACATCCAGTCCAAGGTTTCTTGATGGGTGGCCCTCTGACCACCTACACCAGAATTACTTCAGACCTGGAAAATTGCATTCTCTAGAGATATGGCATAGGAATCCACAATTTGAAGAACTCTCAAAGTGATTCCAGTAAGCACTAAAATTTGATAGCCTTTTAATGATCTGGTCTATTTTGCTTATTTTACATGTAATAAAAATGACTTAGCCAGATGAATAAGTGACTTGTTCATATTCACACAGCTACTGGCAGAATCAGAATTAGAACTTAGCTTTCTTGGTTTTCATTAGTTTGGGTAGCTGTCAAATAAGGCATGTGGGGTAGAGTAGATAGGGCTCTGAGTTTTTCAGCTCATCTATACATAACAGTTTTACTTCTCTTTGTTTTATATATTGGGCTTCTGTATTATATTTAAACAGACACTTTTTTTCTTGTTGATTCGATGTCAAAAAAGATGAAGTTCTGCAGTTAATTGGTTCATTTATTCAGTAAGTTCATTGACTGGATGTCATATGTTAGATGAAGTTAGTGGTTGGTAATATTGAGATAAAGACATAGTTGTCTTTATGAAATTTGTAATCTCATAAAGGAAGTCACATAGGTAAAACAAGTCCAATAGGTACTTTCACATATGTAGGACTGTGTTGGGATACATAGGGAGATGCTTTGAAGGATGATCTGAAGCCCTCAGAGGCATTCTGAGTATAGGCTTTCTAGGCAGAGGCACCATGATAAATAGAAGCACAGGGGCTTAAAGTATCATCAGGTAGTTAAGGAACTGAAAGTAGTTACATTCGGCTGGAGTTGAGATTGGACTCTGAGAACTGATACTCCGAGTCTTTAGTAGGGATCAGAGGATAGATTATGAATCCCAAAATCCTGTATTAGGAAGAACCTGGGTTTAGCTACAGCATAGAGGAGTAGAACACAAAGGAAGGGTGGGTAGGGACATGTGAGGATCTTCTTGCTGGGTGGTTGCTGAGGAAGACAGGGATGAGGAGCACAGCTGGATTGACTCCTCCAGGTTATATGGCTGGAGTTAGAGGCCTTGTGTTGCTACTGTCAGCCATCTTTGCTGGACTTCCCAGTGGAATGTCATTGTCTGACTTCAGAGAGTAACCTCAGCATGTCCAGGAAGGAGTGTGCTAGCTATTCCTCTTTTTATTTTTATTTTTATTTTTTTTTTAATTTTTTTTTTCAACGTTTATTTATTTTTGGGACAGAGAGAGACAGAGCATGAACAGGGGAGGGGCAGAGAGAGAGGGAGACACAGAATCGGAAACAGGCTCCAGGCTCCGAGCCATCAGCCCAGAGCCTGACGCGGGGCTCGAACTCACGGACCGCGAGATCGTGACCTGGCTGAAGTCGGACGCTTAACCGACTGCGCCACCCAGGCGCCCCTTTTATTTTTATTTTTAAATGGCCTCTGGATTTGTTTAATAAGGGACAGAGTGAAACTATATTGGTTGGGTGTCAAGAGCTCATGCCCCCAGAGAGTGGTTATTAATAATTATTGGTCACCTTCTTGTGATATATATGGAATAATCTATTATTGTATTTTTCTCCAGATATTATAATAAAAACAAATGGCAGGATGTAGCAGCTGTGGCTGAATTTTCACCACTTTGAAGATATGCATGAATGTGAAGCCAAAGTCCATAAAGCAGAATATCTGCCTGAAATTATATGTAATTCAAAAATCAAAATTCTCTAATTATTTGTGATATATCCTGGTGTTTAAATTCTACCAAGATTCTTATAATTTAGTCTGTAAAGAGACATTCTTCTGTATCTTCTTAAATATGTTTATTTGTATTGTAAAATAAGAATAAATATCTTAAAAGACTGTACACTAACTAGATATTTTAGCTGTTTATAAAAAGCCAAGTACCAGAATACTGTGTAACTTCCTTTGTGTTTTTCCCAAAGTTTGTCCTCTGTATGAATTAAAAGTATTAAAGTTGTTGAAGCACTAAAAATGAAAATGCTTATATTACAAGCTATTTTTAACAGAACTTAATTGAAACCACATGAGTGAGAGACCTAATTCCAGGTCTGACTGAAAGAAACTCTATACTCAAGTTTGCTGAAGCAGGGAATGTATAATATGTACAATCAATCATACACTAAGTATTTGATATATTACCTCATTCTCAAACCTTTAGCTTATACTGTCTGTAGGATTTTTTGTGTTTGTGTATGTGTGATATTACTTGTTGTGGCGTCTTTACACCGCCCTTCCTAAAAAGCAGCAGCTCTGTTGTCAGAGAACATCAGTTGTATAACTGTTGGTGAAATTGTAATTCTTAATGGTTTATTAATGTTATTATACATAAAAGTAAATAAGTCAAATTTTCAAAGCTGCTTCAATATGAAAGAAAATTCTAAAATCAATGGATTAATTTGAGGTTATGTAACCAGTATAACATTCATTTTTAAAGATGAGTTCCATGAAGATATTTTTGTAAATTACTTGACAAGGTCTTAAGCGACTAACAAAACTATTTTTAATTTCTATTTCACGTTTCCATCTGGAGGTGAAATACGGGAAAGTTACTAGGAAATGTAGAAAAGATCATTGAAGATGGTGGCTAAAACCAAGTTTAGATCTGAATGTTTTTAAAATTTTTAATGTTTTTATTTATTATTGAGAGACAGAGAGAGAGACAGAGCATGAGCACGGGAGGGGCAGAGAGAGGGGGAGACACAGAATCTGAAGCAGTCTGCAGGCTCTGAGCAAGCTGGCAGCACAGAGCCTGACTTGGGGCTTGAATTCACAAATCGTGAGATCATGACCTGAGCCGAAGTCAGATGCTTCACCGACTGAGCCAGCCAGGTGCCCCTAGATTTGAATTCTAAATCAGTATTCAACTAACAGAACAACTTGGTTTTAAAAGCAGAAATGTGACAAGCAGTGAGGGGAAAAGAAACTCTCAAGTTTATAATCCAAGTGGGAAGGGAAAGGACAAATTATACTTGATAGTTTCTAATCAGGTGGTAGGTTCTTAGGAGAAAGAATGACACTTGATTCTTAGGCTGGGCCTAGTGGGGCTGGAGGAAATAAGTACTTACTTCGTATTGCTGATAAGGAAAATAGAGTTAGCTCAGAGAGAGGTTAATACTTAGACCAGGCTGATGTGAGTTAGAAAGTGACAGAGCCTGGATCTGAAGGCAGGACTATTTAAATCTACTTTGTTTTGGGGCGCCTGGGTGGCGCAGTCGGTTAAGCGTCCGACTTCAGCCAGGTCACGATCTCGCGGTCCGGGAGTTCGAGCCCCGCGTCGGGCTCTGGGCTGATGGCTCAGAGCCTGGAGCCTGTTTCCGATTCTGTGTCTCCCTTTCTCTCTGCCCCTCCCCCATTCATGCTCTGTCTCTCTCTGTCCCAAAAATAAATAAACGTTGAAAAAAAAAATTAAAAAAAAAATAAAATAAATCTACTTTGTTTTATCAGCTAGAGCATAGAGAAAAATGAGAGGGAAGGAGTTGCAATTGGCATTCAAGGCTTAGGGGTGGAGGTATGACTTAAAGTATTATTAAGAGAAAGGAAAGTTGAATAAGCTTTAGATTGCTGTCTAGAAGACATGAGAAGTCCAAAGCAGATTACTGTTGGCAAATCCTACAAGAAGGTTGTATTCTTCACTTTATATCTGTGGGTAGGTCTCGAGGTCCTTCAGTGAACCTCCCTAGAAGAGCATTATAAAAAGAGTTCTTTTCTGGAAAGAGGGTCTCCATAGTTTTCATCACATTTTCAATGTTGTCTGTGATCTAAAAACAGTTAACAATGGGACTGGACCCCTTACTTCAATGTATAACTAATATTAATTTCAAGCATTTAAATTTTTCTAATTATACCTCATGAAAAAGAAATCTCAGGTCGTAAGTCCCCAGGAAAATAGTTAAAAATGCATGAAAGGGCAGATGTTATGTCATTTTCATTTAGAAATTTTTAACTGGAGTGTTTTTTCACTTCTCCAAGGTGTAATTCATCATGCTTTGTTCACTTGTGAATGGCCTCTTTTCTCATATTGTATATATAGCATATGTGTTTCTATGAAGGATATAATGCCCAGACTTTCCAGATAAAAGTTAACTACAACATCTTCTACTCTAATGTTGCTTTCTAACCTACATTTTATTTTACTTTTTACTTTTTCAAATTATTTGTTTTTATTTTTTAATTTACATCCAAGTTAGTTAACATATAGTGCAATAATGCTTTCAGAGTAGATTCCAGTGATTCATCCCCTACATATAACACCCAGTGCTCATCCCAACAAATGTCTTCCTCAACGCCCCTTGCCCGTTTAGCAATCCCCCACCCACCCACAAACCCTCCAGCAACCCTTTGTTCTCTGTATTTAAGAGTCTCTTATGTCTTGTCCCTTCCTGTTTTTCTATTATTTTTGCTTTCCTTCCCCTATATCCATCTGTTTTGTATCTTAAATTCCACATGTGAGTGAAGTCATATATTTGTCTTTCTCTGACCAGTTTCACTTAGCATAATACCCTCTAGTTCCATCCATGTTGTTGCAGATTCTAACCTGCATTTTAAAATGTTGACCCATTTTACATTTTAAATCCTCCCTTGACTCCTTATGTTCTTCTACATACCCATTCTTCACCCTTTTACACCCAAATTTCCTAAAGAGTGCTACTTTCACACCTATCCCTCACTCCTCAGCACATCCTCCTCCTCCACCTGCCCCCAATACACACAGAGTCTGGCTTCAACTCTCATTCTCCACGGACATTGCTCCCCTCAAGGTTACCAGCAATCTTCTTGATGATAATCTAAGGGGTATTTTTCAGTGTTCATCATATCTAACCTCTCTTTCCCAGCTACTGATAATGCAGACTAGTGCTCTCTTCTTGAAAGCCTCCAGAAAGGAATGACCTCTCTGAAACATTACTCTCCAGACTTTTATCCAATCTCCAGCTCTTTCTCTTCTCTTTCTTCTGAAGGTTCATTTTCCTCTGTTCAGTCTTTAAATTTTGGTGCTTCCATGGGTTCTATTGTAGGGCTTCTTCTAATGTTACACAGTCTCCCTGGGTGATTTCATGTATCTCTGACTTCAGTCACTATCTTTTTGTAGTTGACCCTAAATCTTTGTCTGTAACTGCCATGGGTATTGGTAGTAGACATGTGTGGTGATTGTCTCTGCATCTGTCCCCCAAGAGGTTACTTGTCTTTCCTTATATACCCACAGCATCCTATACTTGCCCATTATCATAATGTTAATTGTAATAATTATAATAATACTTATAGTTAATTGTCAAATTCTGTTTTTTTCTTCCTAGACTATAAGGTCCTTGAGTGAAGGAATTACACTTGTTCATTATTATATTTTAATTCCCCTCTACCTCCATCCTAATTGGGTTTTGAATTTCCAAGCCATATGGTTTAGGTTGGATTGATCCCTTCTTAGTTCCAGGGGTGAGCCTTTAATGATTTAAGGAAATTAACATAGCCCACCCAACTCTGGCAGAATGATTGGTTTAGAAATGGGGCCATGGCCTAAAATGATTCTATTGGAATCAAGTTCAGAGGTTTTTTTCTGGAAATTCTGGGATATAGACTTTTTCCTTTTTCCTTTTGGATTTTTACCTGAAAGGATTTTACCTGAAAGGAACGCTGCTGGAGCCACCTGTGTCCACACATGGAGGCCTGGGAATGGAGGTCACATAAAGAGATTAGAGTTGTGATAGAGTGATTGGATTCTTGATATCATTGGGGCAGTCCCTGGATGCAGCTGTGCCTGAACTTTCCATCTACTTTAGGTCAAATTATGAGAGTTCATCATTTTTTTTTTCAATTAAGCTTGTTTAGTTTGGTTTTTCTATCATGTGTAATATAGAACATCTTCACTGCCTAGAGTTGTAGATCAGTGTAACCAAACGCTTACTTGTCATTACTGCATGGGTTCTCATGGTATCTGATATTCAACATACCCCAACCTGAACTTATTTTCCCCCTTGAAGCAGTTCTGTTTTCTGTTTCAGTGCTAGATATCTTCATCCACCCAAGTTATATGAGCCAGGAATTTGGCTATCATCCATAATCCCCCCCTTTCTCTTGTTTTCTCACAGGCAGTCATTCATGAAGTCCTGTTGGTCCTGAATCCTAAAGACTCCTTAGTATTTCCACTCCCCTCCATTCCTATGGCTATTCTCTGAATTCATGGCAGTATTTCATTGGCTGCTTTAGTGTAACAGCCTTACCACTAGATTCTCAGCCTTTATTCTTTTATCCTATAGTTAATTTTCCACAATGCATCAAGAAGGAGTTTTTTGAAATGCTCATCTGATCATGTTTTCTGCTGAAAATCCCCCAATAGCTTTTCAGTGTATTCCGAATAAAGTATGATCTTTTGAACTTATTTTACATAATATTCTTAATCTAGTTCAGTGTTACCAGTAGATTATATTATATGCCACTGAATTTTTATATTTTCTTTTGCCTGCAGGCCTGCCTGTGCTGCTCCATCTGCCTGAAGCACAACTCCCCCACCCACATCCTCTTCTTTAGCTTCTATTTTAATTTTTAATCCCTATTCATTCCTTCCTTCAGAAAACTCTCCTTAATTCCCCTGAAAGGCTGTCTTTGTATTCCCATAATATCCTGTACTTGTCCACATCATAGCATTTGTCACAGTGTACTGTAATTACCTGTCAAATTCTTTTTTTTTCCCCTAGACTGTAAGCTCTTCAAGTGTAAGAACCACATCTTGTTCATCAGTGCGTTTCCAGGTTCTAGCATAGCTGCCAGACACATTAAACATATTATTGTATTTGAAAAATATTTGTTTGGGAGCATGGGTGGCTCAGTCGGTTAAGCATCCGACTTCGGCTCAGGTCATGATCTCATGGTTCGTGGGTTTGAACCCCACGTGGAGCTCTGTGCTGACAGCTCAGAACCTGGAGCCTGCTTTGGATTCTGTGTGTCCCTTTCTCTCTGCCCCTCCCCCCAGTCACACTCTGTCTCTCTCCTCAAAAATAAATGAAACATTAAAGAATATATACTTGTTGAAAAAATGTTTGTCATAGAAGTGTGGCATTATATAAAGGGCCTTTTTTTTTTTAGTATTTCCTTTTTTAATTTATTTTTTTCAATATATGAAGTTTATTGTCAAATTGGTTTCCATACAACACCCAGTGCTCATCCCAAAAGGTGCCCTCCTCAATACGCATCACCCACCCTCCCCTCCCTCCCACCCCCCATCAACCCTCAGTTTGTTCTCAGTTTTTAACAGTCTCTTATGCTTTGGCTCTCTTCCACTCTAACGTCTTTTTTTTTTTTTTTTTTCCTTCCCCTCCCCCATGGGTTTCTGTTAAGTTTCTCAGGATCTACATAAGAGTGAAACTATATGGTATCTGTCTTTCTCTGTATGGCTTATTTCACTTAGCATAACACTCTCCACTTCCATCCATGTTGCTACAAAGGGCCATATTTCATTCTTTCTCATTGCTACGTAGTACTCCATTGTGTATATAAAACACAATTTCTTTATCCATTCATCAGTTGATGGACATTTTGGCTCTTTCCATCATTTGGCTATTGTTGAGAGTGCTGCTATAAACATTGGGGTACAAGTGCCCCTATGCATCAGTACTCCTGTATCCCTTGGGTAAATTCCTAGCAGTGCTATTGCTGGGTCATAGGGTAGGTCTATTTTTAATTTTTTGAGGAACCTCCACACTGTTTTCCAGAGTGGCTGCACCAATTTGCATTCCCACCAACGGTGCAAGAGGGTTCCCGTTTCTCCACATCCTCACCAGCATCTATAGTCTCCTGATTTGTTCATTTTAAAGGGCCTTCATTTTAATAGAGTAGAATAGAATTCTAATAGAATTCAAGGTCAGGATTTCAAACTGATTTATTTTATATTAAAGTAAAAGTTTGATTCCTTAAAAGCACTTATCACAGTATGTAATAACTTGTTTACTTGTTGGTTTCTTTTTTTTTTTTAATTTTTTTTAACATTTATTTATTTTTGAGACAGAGAGAGACAGAGCATGAACAGGGGAGGGGCAGAGAGAGAGGGAGACACAGAATCGGAAGGCTCCAGGCTTTGAGCCATCAGCCCAGAGCCTGATGCGGGGCTTGAACTCATGGACCGCGAGATCGTGACCTGAGCTGAAGTCGGATGCTCAACCGACTGAGCCACCCAGGCACCCCTACTTGTTGGTTTCTTAAGGGCAAAGGATATACTTGTCTTGTTTGTTATTGTACTCTTAGCACCAAGAACATAGTAGGTGCTTGATGCACCATCTCTTTTTGATTGTTTCCGTTAGCATAAAAAATTCTTTGTTATCTTCTGTCGTAAAAAAAGAAACCAGTTTTCCCTCTTCCCATCTCCTCTCACTCATTTTCTCTGCTCCCTATGTCAGCAAAACAGAGGAAGTATCTATACTTGCTTTAACACTTCCTTTCTACCCTTTATTTTTTTGAACTCACTCTTGCACACGATTCCACTGAAACTACTCTTACCAAGATGCCCATGTTGACGAATCTAATGGACACTTAAATTTTCAGCAACATTCAACACAGCTGATCCCTTCCTTCTTTTGGGAACTTTTTCTTCTCTCCTTATTCTTCTCTGCTAGATCCTTCTCTTCGAGGCCTCTAAGTGTTGTCTTTGTTGAATCTTAGTCCTGGACCCTCTTCCACACATACACATTCTCCCTAGGTAAACTCATCCATTACATTATTTTAAATGCCTTCCACATTTATCTTTCTAATCCTGTCTTCTCCCCATATATTTTACTTAGAATCTCTACATGGATGTCTAATAGACAAGTAAAACTCAACATATCCAAACTTAATACGCTTGATTTTCTTCTTCAAGTCTGTGCTTTTCCTGGTCTTTTTATTGGGAAATAACTTCCATTTAGATGCTTAAGGGAAAAACCTAGGGGTTAATCCTTGGTTTTTCTTTCCTTCACTTATATCAGAATTCCTATTAGCTGTATCTCCAAAATAACTCCAGTTAGCCATTATCTGCTTTCACTGAAAATACACAGTAGCCTCCTATACAGTTTTTCTGCTTTCATTTTTATTCTTCTATAATCCTTTCTTATCAGAATATCCAGAGTGATCTTCTAGAGCCATTTATTGTCCGTCTGTAGTTTTAAACTCCTGCAATAGCTCCCATCACATTTAATCTATCTTTGTAACCTCTCAAACATCTTCTTCTTCCCAGAGTGCACTCAGCTTCTCTGACCTCTTTTTTTCTTCTTCAAACAAGTCAAACCCATTTCTGCCTCAGAGGCTTTGTACTCTTTCTTCTCTCTGCTAGAATATTCTTTCCATGGCTCGTTCCTCTGCATTGTTTAGACTTCATTTTAAATCCCACATCTTTGGAGAGGACTTTCCTGACCATTCTATCTAAGTATGGCCTCCTCCAGATGCTTGCTACCAACTATATTGTTCATAGCTCCTAGCACAACTTGCAAACATCTTGTTTATTTTGCCCCTTCCCACTGAGAACTAAGTTCTCAAGAGTAGGTATTTTTGTTAGTACTGTGTCCTCAGTTCCTACAAGTCTGAGACCTTGGAGGTCCTCAAGAAGTATTTGTTGAATAAATGAATGTTTTTGTTTTCTGGACTCAAACTACTGCTATTCCCTTAAAAACGTTTTTTTTGGGACGCCTGGGTTGCTCAGTCGGTTAAGCATCCGACTTCGGCTCAGGTCATGATCTCGCAGTTCGTGAGTTCAAGCCCCACGTCGGGCTCTGTGCTGACAGCTCAGAACCTGGAGCCTGTTTCAGATTCTGTGTCTCCCTCTCTCTCTCTGACCCTCCCCCGTTCATGCTCTGTCTCTCTCTGTCTCAAAAATAAATAAACGTTAAAAAAAAATTAAAAAAAAAAGTTTTTTTGTTTTTCTTTTCTTTTCTTTTTTTTTTTTTTTGTTTTTAAATTAGGCTTCACATCTAGCACGGATCCCAGCACAGGCCTTGAACTCATGACCCTGAGATCAAGACCTGAGCTGAGCTGAGATCAAGAGTCAGACACTTTACCAACTAAGCCACCCAGGCACCCCTGCCTTTCCCTTATTATATAGCAGTTAATCATCAGTTGGTTTAAGAGTTTTTAAAACTGAGGTACCCTGAGTCCTTCTATGTATTACTCAGGCAGTTTTACTTGATCATCTTGATTCTGAATGTCTTGTTCTATGACATTATTGGTGAGAACTGAACTTGTTTCATGAGAATTTAGCATAATTGAGGCATGCTTATTAGTATTGTGATTAAAGGAGATACATTCCAGTTTTATTGCCACCTTTTCCTATATCTGTAACCAGAAGAGAGTGCCCCTGTCTTTTATGTTACTGGAAGCAGGTGGACACAGACCCATAGGCTATTGGGGTTTTGGGGTGGCTGAATCACCTATCCCTGAGTGAAAGTGTAGGCCTTAAATCTAACAGTTACACATTCATATAATATTAATGAATAGAAAACAATTACTTCATTTCTCACATTTCCTCCTTGCTGATTATCTAAAGTAAAAGAGCCTACTTTAAGACACCTCAGCCTCTTTGTGGGAAGAGGCAGTGTTAAGTGAAAGAGAAAAAAAAGATAATATACACTGTTACTGAATTTGAAGTTATTTTCAATTTAATCTGCATAATTAAGTATAGTTATGTGTCATAACAAACTTGTGTCATTTCATTGCTTTCTTATTATGTAATTTGAATATTACACTGCAACATAAAGGAAATGTGATGAATGATAGCAAGTTAATTTAGTTTTTTCTGTACCTTTTAAGCATAAATCTAAATGAGACTACAGAAATGAAGTTATTACATGATTAGAGAATACTAAAACAAAGTATCTCTTATGCAAGCAGTCATGTTCTTTCCCTTATTAATATCTATAGTTATCCATGAAGTAACTTTTTCCCAAGATGAAAGCACACAAGATTATTGTATTTAGAAACTTACTTCTGAGAGGACAAGGAAATACTCTTCTCTCTGCCAGTCATGGACCAGCCATGAGTCCTTTGTGTCATTGGTTCTATATACACAGGTTTGGGTCTGTTTCCACTCTAACTAATTTAGTGTAACTTACTAATATAAAAGCAAAATAATATACCCCCAAATGAATGATTAATTGACTTATAGGATGTGCATATTCTCACTTCTAAATATTGCATTGATTTCATTTTTTGTTTACAAAAATTGTATTCCATATTCACATTTCTTTTCTCTCTTTTTTTTTTGGAGAAAAATACAGTTAATTCTGAGCAACACAAGTGTGAATCTTATCTGTAGATTTTTACAGTTTAGTACTATAAATGTATTTCCCTTATGATTTTAATATTTTCTTTAACTTACTTTATCATAAGAATACAGTATATAATATATATAAAATACAAAAATATGTGTTAATCAACTGTTTATGTTATTGATAGGGCTTCTGGTCAACATTAGGCTCTTAGTTAAGTTTTTGGAGAGTCAAAAGTTATACTTGGATTTTTGAGGTTGTAGTGGTTGGGGCCCCATGCCCCCTGCTCACTTGTTCAAAGGTCAACTCTTTACATAGTTCATTTTGCCTTATTAGAAATCTTTCTGTTTTGGTGCCAGAATCTCAAGGATTATCTTTATACATGTACTGTCCTGCTGTTTTGAGCCTGTATTGCCCAGTAAACTATGGGGCTTGGTAAATGAATCTTAACCCCAGAGTGTTGTATGTCACCTTCTCAGAAAGACCTTCCCTACTTCCCTCGTTTCATTACTTAGTTCTCATTCAGAAGCTAGTCTAAAATTACCTTACTTATTGTCTCCTCATATAGAAAGTTAGATATGCCTTCTTTGTTTACTTTGGATCCCCAGTACCCAGACCAAGGACACTTAAGCATTTGTGGAATTAATAAATTAGTTTCTTAATCATCTATAAATAGTGCTTTAAAAAAAAATCTTGCAACAGTGAAACTCATGGTAACCGCTGAAATTGTCAGTCTGCCTATTTGTTTTCTTTTTTCTACAGAAGACCACTTATTTTAGAGTTTAAACTCTAGCTGTAAATTAGTGGGAGTTGGTAGCCACTCAAGGAAAAGACTGTTTTATTTTTCTGCCTAATTAAATGAAATTTTCAAAAGGGTTTTTAAAATCTAGCCTTCCAACCACATACTGGTCATTTACTGACATCCATATTTGTCAGAGAATTTCGTCCCACGCTACAAAAATTTCTATTATGGAGGGGGAGTGGGGGAATTAATGGGGGTACTGAAAATTTATTTAGACCAGTTTGATCGGAACCCTGATAAATTTTGGCATCGTGGGTTTAATAAGACTGTAAGGTCATTTTCAAGCCATGTGTTTTTCTTTGGAAAGTGGTTTTCCTCCCATCAAATCCATTTGTGTACAATTCCACTGTAGAATTCCTCTCTCCCTTACATAATAGACGTTAAGATAAAGCTTAAATCCTTAAATCCTGAGCTTCCCATCATTAGCTCTCACAAAAGGCTAATTCCCGGTGTCTGGGTTCGAGGGTTCAAGGATCCTGTGGTAAACCCTGAAGGTGGCTGCCCAGAGCCCCTGGCAGAGGCCTTCTCTGCTGGAGGTCATGGTTATGGAGGGTGTCTTGGGCAGGATTCTCCACCAGCCACGCGCTGTCAAGCTTTGAGCCCACACACCTCGCGGCCTGGCGCGGGCAGGCCCGTGGCTCCGCACTCAAAGTCTAACCTAGGTCGAACACCTTCCCTGCTGAGGGGGCGACCGAACCCGGACAGGCGCCGGATGGAGGTACAAAACCTTGGAGGCTGAAGAGGGAAGGGCAGGGAAGGGTCGATTGCCCGTGGAGCTCTAAGCATCCCGCTTTATCGTGGGTTCAGGGAGCCGAAGCCTTCTGCATCGCAAAGTCCCGGGCATCGTAGCCTCAGATAGCAGCAGCCAACGTCACGGAGAAGGACCGTGACCCGAGCGCGTTCCCCCTTCACTTCCCCAACCACCTCTATTCCCCGCCCCTCCCCTCCTTTCCGCGCACACCCCGCCCCGTGAGCTGCCACGTGAGGGAATCCACTCGTTAGCCTATGGGGGCCAGCTCCGCCCCACGCCCCCGCCTTGCCCCCTGCTCTGCGCGCCGCCACGTGATGCGGCTCACCGCCAGCCAATGGACGCCGGTCTTGCCTCGCGCCCCGCCCCGCGCGCCGTGGCCGTTTGAAGTGACTAATTTCTGTCATATGACTGGGGCGCTCATGGGGGTGGCGGGGCGGCTCTAGGAGCGGGGGCCTAGCAATCGCCCTAAGGAAAAACCCTGATCTGGCCGTGGTCAGCATGGCCCCTACGCTGTTCCAGAAGCTCTTCAGCAAGAGGAGCGGGCTGGGCGCGCCCGGTCGGGACGCTCGAGACCCAGATTGCGCGTTCAGGTAGGGCGCTGCGGGGCGGGGGGGCGCGGAGCCGATGGCCTTGTGGGCTTGGGGCTCCAGATGTGCAGGGGCCTTCGGTGTTCGTGTCCGCGCGGCATTGCTGAGCGGGTACTTGGACCTGGGCCTCAGTGAGGTGGGGCTGGGCAGCTGGGGACTTGTGCTAGAGGGCTAGAGCGAGGTCCTGCCTCCCCACCACCCCTATCCCTCCGCTGGCCCCTTCCCCCTCCTCCCGGTCTGTTTGTTTATGTCCTGCCCGACTTCCACGCGCGGCTGTGCCTTCCCCACCGACCACCGCGGCCTGAGCGTAGGGTCCACACTCCTTCCTGGAAGCGAGTAGTGTTGGGAGCGGGCTGGGTTGGATCTCAGCCTCCGTCCTCTGGGCTGAGAAGTTCTCCCCTCCTCCTAGCGACCAAGTCGCCCTCTGGGTGTTGCATTCCCCTTACTCGCTGTTGTGGAGAGGAGCTGCACGTTTTGGGCAACCTTCTGAGGGTAGAAGACTAGAGGAGCAAGTAGGCAAGGTGCCATTCTTTCAGGTTTCTTGGAAACGAATACTGGAGGTGTGCAGTTGCCGGAACGAGCGATCTTAGTGTTATCGAAGGAGAAAGATGAAACCTAAGAGGTTATGGTTACTACTGACTGGACTGATTCAGATGAAGCACGGTCTTAGAATTGACCATCGAATCATCCCGTTAGAATTTACCAAAAATAAGTCTAAAAATTGAAAACGATAGCAAAATCTTTTGTGGTATTACAGGCTTTGTTCATTTTTGGTTGCACTACCTGTTGCTGGCAGAAAAAACTTCGTAGAATTGTAAGATTTAATGTAATAGAAACGTGAATTCAAGGTAAAATTTAGTCTCCAAACCGCATTTGAAGAAGAGGTTATGTCTTTCACATAGCCTTCATGCTTGCTGCGGTGTGGAAACTTGTAAATATAACTGGGCTAAATGTCACGTATCACTCAAACCTGGTAGGACAGCAGAGAGCCCAGTGGTTCAGTAGTAGTAGGAAAAAATGAGAGTCTGTTAAATTTTGCAACAGGCAAAAGTTTAAAATGACTGTACCACACTGGTACAAGGTTTTGATATTCTTAAAATTATTCACTTTCTTTGTAATGCAGGTCACATTATTAAACATTGAGTAATACATGTGGAATTGTAGTATTAAATGGAAAGAAATTCACTGACTTTTAGAGGAAGAAAAATCTCAGTATGGACATTTTGGAAAGGTGTTTATTTAGTAAAAGATGTTTTTCTAGGTTTGGGTCTTTTGCACTTGGAAATAAATGCCTTGCCATGCTCATCTAATAACTTTTAAAAAACATTTCTTTCCTGATTTTCTTTTGAAAGATGAAAGTGTAGTCTAGTTAGTACTCCATTGAGACGTCCAGTAAATCAGGAGTCAGTAGAAAGCAGGTTGAGAATATTATAAAGGTGACACTTGATTAGGCTTTCCATTTCTGGGCAAAGATTGACTTTGGGATACTCAGGTTTCCAAGGGTCTCAAGTCACTCACTCGTGAAAAAAAATTTTCGTGTCTATTTTTAAAAAATGTAAAGCCTACTATATAGTTGTGTAATAGTAGTTTAGAGTTGCCAAAGCACTTTCTCATTAGTTATCTCATGTGATATTTCACAACAACCTTGTGAGATAGAACAAGTAGCAATATAGATAACTATGTGATCCTTTTTACAGTGGAAGTAAGAGTTATGTGTAAGCCCAATAAGTGCAGTACAATTTAGAAATGATTGCTTTTAAAAATAAAATGTGTACAAGTGTAAATGTGAGAAAATGAAAACTAGTTAACATTCACACAGCTAGTAACTTGTAGATCTAGTTAGCCCAGGTATTTTTTTTTAAACAACTTCACTGGGCTGTAATTTACATGCAATGAAATTGAGCCATTCTAAGAGCACAGTTCTGTGAATTTTGTTATATGTACACAGTTTTGTACTCACTACCCCAGTGAAGTTTTAGAATACTTCCATCCCCAGAAAGTTCCCTTAAGCCTCTTTGCAGTCCATTCTTAAACTATTGTCACTCAAGGCAGTCCCTTATCTGCTCTAATGACAAAAGGTTTGACTTTTCTAAAATTTCCTATAAATGTGATCATATTGTTTATATAGCCTTTTCTGTCTGGCTTGTTTTAAATCAGAGTGATGATTTTGAGATTCATCTAAGTTGCACTTATCAGTAGTTCTTTCTGTTTTGTTGCTGAGTAGTATTCCATTGTATGGATGTACCAAAATATGTTTATCCATTCACTACCAACTGGCAAACATTTGGGTTGTTTCCAGATTTGGGCTGTGATGAACACTGCTGCTATGAACATTTGTGTACAAATCTTTATGCAGACATATGTTTTCATATCTCTTGGATGGTTACCTAGGAGTGGGATTGCTGGGTCACATGCTAGGTATACGCTTAACTTTTTAAAAACTTGGGGTGCCTGGGTCGCTTGGTTAGTTGGTCGTCTAACTCTCGATCTTGGCTCAGGTCATGGTCTCAGGGTCATGAGATCCAGCCCTGCATCCATCTCTGTCCCAACAGCGTGGAGCCTGCTTGGGAGATTCTCTGTCCTTTCTCTCTCTGCCACTCCCCCACTCGTGCCTATGCACTCTCTCTCTCTCGAAATAAATAAGTGACCTTCAAAAAGGAAAGAAATTTTTTTTAAAAATTGCTAAACTTTTCTGAAGCAATTGTACCATTTTGTTTTCCCACTGGCAGTGTGTGAAGGTTACAGTTACTCTATCCTCTCCAAAGCTGATATTGCTGGTCTTTCAAAGTTGTTTGTTTTTTTTTTTTTTTTTTGTATTGTAAAAAACACCAACAATATTTACCGTGTTGACCATTTTTGAGTCTTTCTGATTATAGCCATTTTAGTGGATGTAGTGGAATCTTATTGTGGTTTTGATTTGCATTTCCCTAATAACAAATGATGTAACTCAGGTTTTAGAGTAGATTAAAATTTCATTCGAGTATATCATGCTTTCCTTTCTAGAATCCTTTTTTGGTTTTGTTTTGTTTTAGTCAGCGTAAGTTGTTAAATCTGACTTGGACACTGTTAGCCATTGGCAACTAACCATAGTTCAGCGTCTAAGAGTCAGTTTCTAGAGTTAACAATATACAAGGCACGGTGGTAATAAGTCACAGTAGGGCTCTAGGATAGGAGAAACTTGTGATATGAAGCTTTAGGAGCCTTAAAATATTGTGTGCTTATCTAAGCTTCTTGAGCTGGAGATGAGTGTGAAAAATATCACAGGGATATTATTTCAGTAATTTGTAGAATTAAAACAATAACTTGTTTCATAGTTTGGAGAATTTGGGGAAGAAGTTTCTTTTAGGAAAATGAATAGTTTTATGTTTTCTCCATCACACCACTTTGCAATGGAAGAATTAAGTGTAAGTCCAATAACTATAGTGCATATGAAATGATTGCTTTAATTTAAAAATTAAATTTCTGGGAAGAAGTCTAATTTGGAGAAGAAGTTTGTTTCAGAGCTAAATGTCTGTAGGACATAATTAATGTTTAGTTAAAAAATTCTGTATTTTTGTTTTATTCTTAATATGTGAACTTTTGCTCTTCCTGTCTGTATCAGAAATTCTTACCCTGTTGTAACAATCTCTTAATTGTTCTTTTTTCTGTTCCTCTTGCCTTTCTCCAGACTATTCTCAATGCTTCATCCTTTACAAATGCTAATTCTGATTATGATCAGCATGCAAAGTGTTATAGAATTTAGTATCTGCATTACAGAGTTATTTTAAGGATTCAAAGAGATAAGTCATGGTTAAGTACTTAATGCAGTGCTTATTAGCACATGACATTCAGAAACCAGAAGTTGTTGTGCTATGATGATTCCATGTTTATGTGTAAAACCATTCTGTTTGGGCCCAAACTCCTTAAAGTGGCCGTATATTGTGTGGCTTTTGTAAAGTTTCTAGCCTTGACCTTGTTTTTAAATTAACTTAAGGTCATTTTTAAAAACATAGCCATTATTCTATTATTGTAGATATTTCTTAATATTATCTATTCTTAGGCTATATTAATATTTTCTTAGTTGTTTCAGTATGTCTTTTTACAGTGGCTTTGTTTGGATTAGAATCTTAAAAGGGTCTGTATATTATATTTGCAGTTATGTTGCTTAAGTAATTTTGATTCTATAACATCCCTCTCACCCTTTTAAAATAGGATTTGTTGCTGAAACTGGGTTATTTTTCCTTTAAAATTTCCCACATTCTTTATGTTTGCTTTCTTATGGGTTTCTTTAATTCAGTGCTTCCCAGCAATGTGTGTTTTAACCAGTTCCTTCCAGGTTATTCTCATGCTCAAGATTGAGGACCACTGCTTTAGCTTATTATCTATTTCCTGAGAACTGGTAGTTAGATACTTTATTAGATTCAGGTCCAGTTTTTTTTTTTTTTTAATAAAAATATACCATAGATGTTTTTCGTATACTTCCTTTCCATTAGAATTACATAGTGTCAAGTTGTCCCCCTTTTAGTGATGCTTAGATTGATGAGTAATTTCACATTGTATCAGCCTTGTTTTTCTATTATAAGATTCTCCTTTCCTTAATGGTTTTAGCATCTTTTGTTGATTATTGTCTGAATCCACTATCTTGTTAGGAATTGTGAAATGGTAATATCCTGATTCTTTAATTCTTCCCACATTTATTTCCTGGAAGAGATTTCTCTTACCACCTATTTGGCTACTCTTTGCTATAGGAAAGGTAACATATATTTGATTGTTTGCCTTTATCATTTGTCAGAATAATTTATAATGAATTGTTCGGTGAAAGTTTTCACTTTAATTTTCATTTTTTGTCATCACAAGCTTCTGGATTTTGGTGTATTTTAATTCCTTATAGTCCAAATTGCCCCGTATTTGGCCCATAGAAGACTTTCCAGGTTGACTTCTGTGCCCTTGTGCCATGATCTTTTTAATCTTTGATAACTTCTGCTTTCCTTTGGCTTTTTTTTTTTTTTTAATTTTTTTTTTCAACGTTTTATTTATTTTTGGGACAGAGAGAGACAGAGCATGAACGGGGGAGGGGCAGAGAGAGAGGGAGACACAGAATCGGAAACAGGCTCCAGGCTCTGAGCCATCAGCCCAGAGCCCGACGCGGGGCTCGAACTCCCGGACCGCGAGATCGTGACCTGGCTGAAGTCGGACGCTTAACCGACTGCGCCACCCAGGCGCCCCTCCTTTGGCCTTTTCTTAATCCCCTCTCCCTCTTCTATGATTTTATCATCTTGGACATGTTTTAGATTCTCTGATGTGCTATGTTGTCCTATTCTCTGTTCTTGACATAGTCATGTATATCTTTTTTGATTGGCATTTTTTTAGTGATCATCTGGACTTATCCTAATTGTCCTTCCTCCGGGAAGCTTTTTCTGATTTCTCCCAGACTGAGTTGGGTTTCGCTGCAGTTTTCTCCCATAGCTTAATGCATTTCCTACTGTGATATCTGTTAAAATTGTCATTATGTGTCCATATCTCTCTTTTTTGCTTGCTTGTGTTCTCTTCAACTTCAAGGTGGATTTAGAGTTAGAACCCTGTAGAGCCGCCTGTTGGATTGTTTGTGGGAAACAGATACCTAGGTTTCTGCCTGGAGCCTTTAGATTGGTGCCATTTTTTGAGGGAGAAGATACAAGATTGTAGAGGCATGTTTTGACTAGTGTATCAGCAGCAGCTTTCCCCCCTTATTCTGTGTCATAAGGCATGATTTATATTCATCACAGCTCTTTTTACAACTTACCATCCATCTCCCCCAAGTTCACATTGTTGTGCCAATATACAGCACAGTGCCTGAACATATGCTTAGTAAATATTTGTAGAATGTATGTATGAAATAATTTCAAAGGCAGAGGGAGAGTCAAAAGTTCTATTTTGGACATTTAGTCTAGTTTTACTTGCCACTGAGATATCCACTTTGAGATGTCCAGTTGACAGTTCAATGAAGTAAATCGAGAATTCATGGCAGACGTTGATTCACAATAGAGTTGTGACTGGAGATAGGAATTTGGGTTTATGGTCAATATTAAACTAAGGGGAGGGATGAGATCATCTAGGAAAAGGTGTAGATTGGGTATTGGAAAGAACAGGGCTTTGCTTTGATGAAATTTTAAAAGTACAGATGTAGGATAAGAAAGTCTTTTCTACAGAAAGAAATGGCACGAGAAACCATGAGAAAGCCAGGGGTGTGTGGTGTTAGGAAAGCTCCAAGGGGGAAGTGTTTGAAAAAGGATGGTATGATGAACTCTTTTGTATGCTGGTTGCTGACAGGTCTTGTGAGATGACAAAGAGAAAAGTATCTATTGGATTTGTCATGTTGGAGATAATTAGTGACCTTAATTTTTTTTTTTTTTTGAGATGAGCATGTTTAGGGGAGAAAGATAGATGTGGAGTAAATGAGGTGAAAAATGGCTTCACTGCTAATGCTTTTTATTTTTGTAGGCGAAACCTTCTTTAATGCTTTGTTATTTTTTCACTTTCAGTATTCTGATTTTGTGTCACATTTTAAGCTTCTGAAGTTCTTAAGCTGGCTTTTTAATGTCAATGTTTGTAAGAATTGCATTTGAGAAATTTTGTTTTTTTTCACTGTGCTTTCTAAATATTTGCTGCATTTACAAGGGCTTTTGTTATTTAAAAAATACCACTTTTCCATAAATCGTACCTTTTAACTCTATATTAGAAATAGTAGAAAGTTTTAATATTCTTTACAGAGAATCCTGTGGGATCATACTTTTCTTATTAAAGCGAGAAGCTGAGAATTGTAATTACATGTTAATGCTCTTTGGCAGTAATATTTGGTCCTAAGAGTCTAACTTTGCAGAGAATTGCAAACATATTTTATTGTTAACTTGTTTTGCTTTTCTGTCTCTAAGTAGTAGTATTAGATTTATTTTTCAGAACCATGTTTACTGAAGGAAAATAGGTGATTGAAATACAGCTTCAGTATTCAGATTGTAAAACTTGGACCTCAAAGGGACATTTTAAGATAGAGGTGTAGGAAGATCCTGAACTCACCTTCTCTCACTGGACACAGCAAATCTATAGCTACATTTGAAATAACTTCCTCTGGAAAAGTTCTGAAAACCAGACAAACAGTTCTTCCACAGCAAAGAACAAAAGGGCCACATTGAGATGAGTAGGAGAGGCAGAGATAACACTCTTGCCAGAAATCCCGGCCCAGGTACACTGACCTGCAATCAGGAGGGATCTTAAAAATCTTTCCCCTGAGGAGCAAGTGTTTTGTGCTCCACATCGGGTACCCCAACCCTTGGATTCTGCACCATAGAAACAAGTCCCCAAAGTGTAAGACCAGTGGAGACTATGTCCAGGAGAACCATAGAACTGTAGGAAATGGAGAACCTCCTCTTAAAGGTCTTGCAGGCAGACTCACTCACCCTAGGAGCTAGCAAAAAATGAGCAGATTGAAAAGCACCTGGACCATATGTGAAGGTGAAAGTCGTAGTCTTTATTCTTAAAGGGACTGCCAGAAGGGCAGGAATCTGTTGGTACTCTCTCTGGCCACAGAATTGCTGGTGGGTGCTATTTTTGTCATCTCAGTCTCTCTTGTAAATGCCAGCATTTGTGAGCACCACTTTGGCAATGTCCTAACCTGTTAGTGCAGGTGGGTGTGCTCCACCCCCCATGTGCCATATCACAGTCAGCCTGCAAGCATCTCACACCCCCTGAGCTGCAGCTGCACTATAGCTGTCTGGGCAAGTACCCTGCCCCTCTGTGCCACAGCTGTCTGCGTAAGTACACCCCACTCCCCACATTGTAGCTGCAGCTTTGTCATATCCAGATGTTGTATTCAACCCACATGGGGGGTGCCCGTTAAGTGCCTAGCTCTGGTTGCTGGGTGGAAGGGGGATTGAGCTTCTGGGCCCCACATGTCATTGCTTACAAAAGGCCATTTCTTTAAGACTGTGAGAGGTAGCTATTTCACCTAATGTGAAGAATTAGAATTGGGTAAAATGAATAGACAGAAAAATATGTTCTAGACAAAAGAACAAGACAAAATCTCAGAAAAAGACTTTACTGAGGCGGAGGTAAGTAATCTACTTGATAAAGAGTTCAAAGTAATGGTTATAAATATGATCACTAAACTCAAAAGGGAAATGAATGAACACAGTGAAAACTTCAAAAAATATACAAAATATATTTTGTATAAAATATAAAATAAAATATACAAAATATACAAAAAATGTACAAAAAATATACAAAGAAAGGAGCAAAAAGAAGTCACAGAGTTGAAGAATACAGAAACTGAACTGGAAAATATATTAGAGGAGTTTATTATCAAACTGGATGAAGCAGAAGAATGGATCAGTGTGCTAGAAGACAAAGCAACGAAAAGTTACCTAGACAGCAGCAAAAAGAATTTTAAAAAGTGAAGATGCCTTAAGGGAACTTTGCAACAACATCAAGCAGAATAACATCCACGTTATAGGGATCCTAGAAGGAGAGAAAGGAACAGAACAATTGCTTGAAGAAATATTGGCTGAAAACTTCCTCATTCTGGGTTAGGAAACAGACACCCAGGCCCAGGAATCCCAGAGAATTCTAAATAAGATAAAGAGATCACACCGAAACACATTATAATTAAAATGTCAAAAGTTAAAGAGAGACTTAAAAGCAGCAAGAGAAAATCAACGCTTTCTATACGAGGGAAACCCCATAGTACTAGAGGCAGATTTTTCAGCAGAAACTTTCTAGGCTAGAAGAGCATGGTGTGACCTATTCAAAGTACTGAAAGGAGAAAACATGCAATTAAGAATTCACTACCTAGCAAGGTTATCTTAAAAAAAATTTTTTTTAAATGTTTATTTATTTTGAGGGAGAGAGAGAATGCGAGCAGGGGAGGAGCAGAGAGAGAGGGAGATACAGAATCTGAACAAGGCTCCAGGCTCTGAGCTGTCAGCACAGAGCCCGATGTGGGGCTTGAACTCACGAATCGCGAGATCATGACCTGAGTTGAAGTCGGATGCTTAACTGACTGAGTCACCCAGACGCCCCAAGGTTATATTTTAGAATAGGATTTTTTCCAATAAGCAAAAGCTGATAGAGTTCATTACCAGCAACCAGCTTTATAAGAAATGCTGAAGGGATTTCTTTAAGGGGAAAATAAATGGCTAATTAATTATGATAAAAATTAATGATAAACATAGTAAAGCTAAAATCTCATTGGAAAATATAAATATATAGTAAAGGTAGTGGCTTAATCACATAAAACTAGTATGAATATCAAGAGATGAAACTAAGACTACAATAACTTAGGGATACATAAAATAAAAATGTGTAAGCTGCAATATCAAAAACATAAAACATTGTGGAAGAATAAAAATGTACATTTTTGGAATATATTCAAATGTAAGTTACTATCAACTCAAAATAGACTGTTGTATAGAGGATGTTATATGAGAACTTCATGGTAACCACAAAGCAAAACCTTGTAGTAAACGTATAAAAGAAAATGAGAAAGGAATCTAAACATAACAATAAGAAATTATCAAGAAAGTTACCAAGAATGAAGAAAAAAAGAGAAGAACAGAGAGGAATTACAAAAACAGCCATAAAACAGTTAATAAAATGGCAATAAATACACACCTATCAATAATTACTTTAAGTGTAAATGGACTAATTTACCAACCCAAAGACATAGAGTGGCTCAGAGGATTTTAAAAAAGACTTATCTGTATGCTGCCTATAAGAGACTCACTCCAGAATAAGGACACACAGAGACTGAAAATAGAGCGATGGAAAAAGATATTCCATGCAAATGGAGATGAAAACAAAGCTGATGTAGTTGTCCTTCTATCAAAATGGACTTGAAAACAAAGAATGTAATAAAAGACAGGAGCAATGCATAATGATAAAGTGGTTAATTTAGCAAGAAGATACAGCATTTATAAACATATATGTGCTTGGCATAGAAGCACTAAAATATATAAAGCAAGTATTGAAAGACTTGATGAGAGAAATTGACCACAGAATAATAGTAGGCAACATTAATACCCCACTTATGTCAATGGATAGATAATCTAGACGATAGTGATAAGGAAACATTGGTTTTAAATGATATGTTAGACCAGATGGACTTAATAGATATATAGAGAGAACATACCATCCAAAAGTTGCAGAATACACATTCTTGTCAAGTCCACATGAAACATTTTCCAGGATAGATCACATTAGGTCCCAGAACAACTCCGAATAAGTTCAAGAAAATTGAAAGCATATAAGCATTTTTTCAACCACAGTAATATAAAACCAGAAATCAATTACAAGAAGAAAAATGGAAAAACCATAAAAATGTGATTGAGGAAATCAAAGGAGAAATAAAAGAATATCTAGAGACAAATGAAAACCGAAATATGATATACCAAAATCTTTGGGATGCAACAGAAGTGGTTATAGAAGGGAATTTCATAGCAATAAAGACCTGACTCAAGAAACATGAAAAATCTCAAACAATCTAACTTTACATGTAAAGGAAATAGAAAAAAAAGAACAAGTGATACCCAAGTAAGTAGAAGGAAGGAAATAATAAAGATCTGAGTGGGTATCAATGAGGTGGAGACAAAAAGACAATAGAAAAGATCAGTGATGCTAAGAACTGGTTCTTTGGAAAGATAAAAATGACAAACATTTAGCTAGACTTCCTAAGAGAAAAAGATGGCTCACATGAATGAAATCAGAAATGAGAGAGAAGTTACAACTGATATTACAGAATGCAAAAAAATCAGAAAAAAACTACTGTGAACAATTATACATCAATAAATTGAACAACCTAGAAGAGACGGATAAATCCCTAGAAGCTTACAATCTTCCACTTGGATCCTTGGGCTGTTTCCGTATCTTGGCTATTGCAAATAATGCTGCCATAAACAGGGGTGCACGTATCCCTTTGAATTAGTATTTTTGTATTCTTTGGGTAAATAACCAGTAGTGCAGTTGTTGGATCATAGGGTATTTCTATTTTTAACTTTTTGAGGAACCTCCACTGTTTTCCAGAGTGACTGAACCAGTTTGCATTCCCCAAAACAGTGCAGCAGAGTTCCCCTTTCTCAGCATCATGGCCAACACCTATAGTTTCTTTTTTTTTTTTTTAATTTTTTTTTTCAACGTTTTTTATTTATTTTTGGGACAGAGAGAGACAGAGCATGAACGGGGGAGGGGCAGAGAGAGAGGGAGACACAGAACTGGAAACAGGCTCCAGGCTCTGAGCCATCAACCCAGAGCCCGACGCGGGGCTCAAACCCACGGACCGCGAGATCGTGACCTGGCTGAAGTCGGATGCTTAACCGACTGCGCCACCCAGGCGCCCCACACCTATTGTTTCTTGTGTTGTTGATGTTAGTCATATGACAGGTATGAGGTGATATCTTACTGTTGTTTTGATGTGCATTTCCCTAATGATGAATGATGTTGAGCATCTTTTCATGTGTCTATTGGCCATCTGTATGTCTCCTTTGGAGAAATGTCTTTTCATGTCTTCTACCTATTTTAAGTTGGATTATTGGTTTTTTGGGTGTTAAGTTTTATAAGTTCTTTATATATTTTGGATGCTAACCCTTTATCAGATATGTCATTTGCAAATATCTTCTCGCATTCTGTCAGTTGCCTTTTAGGTTTTCTGATTGTTTCCTTAGCTGTTGATTGTTTTATTTTTTAAATTATTTTTAATGTTTATTTTTGAGAGAGAGGGAGAGAGTGCAAGCATGAGCAGGGGAGAGGCAGAGAGGGATAGAGGATCTGAAGTGGGCTCTGCACTGACAGCAGTGAGCCTGGTGTGGGACTTGAACTCACGAACTGCAAGATTCTAAACCTGAGCTCTAAACCCAGGTGAATAAAAGTGGTGAGTGGGCCTCCTTGTCTTCTTCCTGAACTTAGAGGAAAAGCTATTTTTCCCTTACTAAGGATGATGGTAACTCTGGGTTTTTTATAGATGGTCTTTATTATGTTGAGGTATGTTTCCTCTAAACCTGTTTTGTTGAGAGTTTTTTTTTTTTTTTTTTTTTTATCACGAATGGATGTACTTTGTCAACTGGTTTTTCTGCATCTATTGTAATGATCATGTGGCTTTTATCTTATCTCCTGTTGATGTGATGTATCACACTCATTGATTTGTGAATATTGAAACACACTTGCAACCCCTTGACTGTGGTGATTTTTAAAATGAATTGTTGAATTTGGTTTGCTGGTGTTTTACTGAGAATTTTTGCATCTATGTTCATTAGGGATATTGGCCTGTAGTTCTCCTTTTTAGTGGTATCTTTTATCTGGTTTTGGTATCAGGGTAATGTTGACCTCAGAATGAATTTGAAAGTTTTCCTTCCTCTTCTAATTTTTGGAAGAGTTTAAGAAGAATAGGTGTTAGCTCTTTTTTATAGCTGTCTAGTCCTGGACTTTTGTTTGTTGGGATTTTTTGTATTACTCAGTTTCTTTTCTGGTCATTGGTTGGTTCAATTTTCTGTTTCCTCCTGTTTAAGTTTTGATAGTTTGTATGTTTTTACCCTTTTCTTCTAGGTCATCCAATTTGTTGGCATATAGTTTTTCATAATATTCTCTGTTTGTTTTTCTACGGTGTTGGTTATTTCTTCTCTCTCATTTGTGATTTTATTTGAGCCTTTACTCTTTTTCTTGAAAAGTTTGGCTGGAGCTTTATTAATTTTATTGATTTTTTTTTTCCCCAAAGAACCAGCTCCTGGTTTCACTGATCTGTTGTATTGTTATTTTAGTTTCTGTGTGATTTATTTTTGCTCTCATCTTTATTATTTTCTTCATTCTGCTGGTTTTAGGTTCTTTTGTTGTTCTTTTTCTAGTTTGTTGAGGTATAAGGTTAAGCTGTGTGTTTGAAATTTTTCTTGCTTCTTAAGGTAGGCCTGTGTTGTGTAAACTTCCCTCTTAGAACCACTTTTGCTGCATCCTAGAGGTTTTGGACTGTTGTGTCTTCATTTTTATTTGTTTCCATATATTTTTTTATTTCTTCTTTGTTTCTTTGTTGACTCATTCATTGTTTAGTAGCATGTTATTTTTTTTTTTATATATATATATGAAATTTATTGACAAATTGGTTTCCATACAACACCCAGTGCTCATCCCAAAAGGTGCCCTCCTCAATACGCATCACCCACCCTCCCCTCCCTCCCACCCCCCATCAACCCTCAGTTTGTTCTCAGTTTTTAACAGTCTCTTATGCTTTGGCTCTCTCCCACTCTAACGTCTTTTTTTTTTTTTTCCTTCCCCTCCCCCATGGGTTCCTGTTGAGTTTCTCAGGATCCACATAAGAGTGAAACCATATGGTATCTGTCTTTCTCTGTATGGCTTATTTCACTTAGCATTACACTCTCCAGTTCCATCCACGTTGCTACAAAAGGCCATATTTCATTTTTTCTCATTGCTACGTAGTATTCCATTGTGTATATAAACCACAATTTCTTTATCCATTCATCAGTTGATGGACATTTAGGCTCTTTCCATCATTTGGCTATTGTTGAGAGTGCTGCTATGAACATTGGGGTACAAGTGCCCCTATGCATCAGTACTCCTGCATCCCTTGGGTAAATTCCTAGCAGTGCTATTGCTGGGTCATAGGGTAGGTCTATTTTTAATTTTCTGAGGAACCTCCACACTGCTTTCCAGAGTGGCTGCACCAATTTGCATTCCCACCAACAGTGCAAGAGGGTTCCCGTTTCTCCACATCCTCTCCAGCATCTATAGTCTCCTGATTTGTTCATTTTGGCCACTCTGACTGGCGTGAGGTGATACCTGAGTGTGGTTTTGATTTGTATTTCCCTGATAAGGAGCGACGCTGAACATCTTTTCATGTGCCTGTTGGCCATCTGGATGTCTTCTTTAGAGAAGTGTCTATTCATGTTTTCTGCCCATTTCTTCACTGGGTTATTTGTTCTTCGGGTGTGGAGTTTGGTGAGCTCTTTATAGATTTTAGATGCTAGCCCTTTGTCCGATATGTCATTTGCAAATATCTTTTCCCATTCCGTTGGTTGCCTTTTAGTTTTGTTGGTTGTTTCCTTTGCTGTGCAGAAGCTTTTTATTTTCATAAGGTCCCAGTAATTCACTTTTGCTTTTAATTCCCTTGCCTTTGGGGATGTGTCGAGTAAGAGATTGCTACGGTAAGGTCAGAGAGGTCTTTTCCTGCTTTCTCCTCTAAGGTTCTGATGGTTTCCTGTCTCCCATTCAGGTCCTTTATCCATTTTGAGTTTATTTTTGTAAATGGTGTGAGAAAGTGGTCTAGTTTCAACCTTCTGCATGTTGCTGTCCAGTTCTCCCAGCACCATTTGTTAAAGAGGCTGTCTTTTTTCCATTGGATGTTCTTTCCTGCTTTGTCAAAGATGAGTTGGCCATACGTTTGTGGGTCTAGTTCTGGGGTTTCTATTCTATTCCATTGGTCTGTGTGTCTGTTTTTGTGCCAATACCATGCTGTCTTGATGATTACAGCTTTGTAGTAGAGGCTAAAGTCTGGGATTGTGATGCCTCCTGCTTTGGTCTTCTTCTTCAAAATTCCTTTGGCTATTTGGGGCCTTTTGTGGTTCCATATGAATTTTAGGATTGCTTGTTCTAGTTTCGAGAAGAATGCTGGTGCAATTTTGATTGGGATTGCATTGAATGTGTAGATAGCTTTGGGTAGTATTGACATTTTGACAATATTTATTTTTCCAATCCATGAGCAGGGAATGTCTTTCCATTTCTTTAAATCTTCTTCAATTACCTTCATAAGCTTCCTATAGTTTTCAGCATACAGATAGATCCTTTACATCTTTGGTTAGATTTATTCCTAGGTATTTTATGCTTCTTGGTGCAATTGTGAATGGGATCAGTTTCTTTATTTGTCTTTCTGTTGCTTCATTGTTAGTGTATAAGAATGCAACTGATTTCTGTACATTGATTTTGTATCCTGCAACTTTGCTGAATTCATGTATCAGTTCTAGCAGACTTTTGGTGGAGTCTATCGGATTTTCCATGTATAATATCATGTCATCTGCAAAAAGCGAAAGCTTGACTTCATCTTTGCCAATTTTGATGCCTTTGATTTCCTTTTGTTGTCTGATTGCTGATGCTAGAACTTCCAGCACTATGTTAAACAACAGCGGTGAGAGTGGGCATCCCTGTCGTGTTCCTGATCTCAGGGAAAAAGCTCTCAGTTTTTCCCCGTTGAGGATGATGTTAGCTGTGGGCTTTTCATATAGTAGCATGTTATTTAACCTTCATGTGTTTGTGATCTTTCTAGATTTTTTTCTTGTGGTTGACTTCTAGTTTCATAGCATTATAGCCAGACAATATGCATGGTATGATTTCAGTCCTCTTTAATTTGTTGAGCTTTGTTTTGCGGGCTAATATGTGAGCTGTTCTGGAGAATGTTCTGTGTGTGTTTGAATAGAATGTGTATTATGCTGTTTTGCAATGGAATGTTCTGAATATATTTATTAAATTCATCTGTTCCAGTGTGTCATTCAGAGCCATTGTTTACTTGTTGATGTTCTGTTTAGATAATCTATTAATGTAAGCAGGGTGTTAAAGTCCCCTAGCATTATTGTATTATTATCAACTAGTTCCTTTATTTTATTTATTTTTTATTAGCTGTTTTATGTATTTAGGTGCTCCTCTGTTGGTTGAGTGCATTAATATTTACAGTTGTTAGATCCTCTTGTTGGATTATCTTCTTTATTATTATATAGTGTCCTTTTTTGTCTCTTGTTACTGTCTTTGTTTTGAAGTCTATTTTGTTTGATATAAGCCTTGTTACTCTGGTTTCCCTTTGATACATATTTCCATGGTAGATGTTTCTCCATACCCTCACTTTAAAATTTTTTTTTTTTTTCAACGTTTATTTATTTTTGGGACAGAGAGAGACAGAGCATGAACCGGGGAGGGGCAGAGAGAGAGGGAGACACAGAATCGGAAACAGGCTCCAGGCTCCGAGCCATCAGCCCAGAGCCTGACGCGGGGCTCGAACTCACGGACCGCGAGATTGTGACCTGGCTGAAGTCGGACGCTTAACCGACTGCGCCACCCAGGCGCCCCCATACCCTCACTTTAAATCTGCAGGTGTATATAGTCTAAAATGGGTCTCTTGTAGGCAGCATATAGATGGGTCTTGTTTTTTTTAATCCATTTTATCACCGTGTGTCTTTTGAGGGGAGCATTTAGTCCATTTACATTCAAAGTAATTATTGCTAGTTATGCATTTATTGCCATATTATTGCTTATTTTGTGGTTTCTGTAGATTTTTTTCATTTCTTGTCTTTATTTCATGGTTTTTTGATTTTTAAGTGATATATTTTGATTGTTTTCATTTTATTCTTTGCATATTTATTAGTGGTTTTTGACAAATGGTTACCGTTAGTTTTTTATATAACCTCTAATGCATATAGCAGTCTATATAATAAGTTGACAGTCATTTAAGTTTGAACCCATTCTTTCCTTTTCTCCCCATGTTTTAAGAGTATGTTATTGTATTTTTTTTAATGTTTATTTACTTTTGAGAGAGAGAGAGAGAGAGAGAGAGAGAGAGAGCGCACTAGCAGGGGAGGGGCAGAGAGAGAGGGAGACACAGAATCTGAAACAGGTTCCAGGCTCTGAGCTGTCAGCACAGAGCCTGATATGGCGCTTGAACTCAGGAATGGCAGGATCATGACCTGAGCCAAAGTTGGATGCTTAACCAATTGAGCCACTCAGGTGCTCTTGTTATTGTATTTAAAAAAATTTTTTTTTTTACATTTATTCATTTTTCTTGAGGGAGGGATGGAGGGAGGGATAGGGTGAGAGAGAGACAGAGAGAGAGAGAGAGAGAGAGAGAGAGAGGATGAGTGGGGTAGGGGCAGAGAGCAAGGGAGAGAGAATTCCAAGCAGGCTCCACGCTGTCAGTGAAGAGCCTGACACGGGGCTTGAACTTATGAAACATGAGATCATGACCTGAGCTGAGATCAAGAGTCAGATGCCCAACTGACTGAGCCACCCAGGTGCCCCATATTATATTTTATATCCTTTTTTTTAATGAGTTCCTTGACTGATATTTTTTTTTACAGAAAGAGTAATTCATTTTTACTACTTTTGTGTTTTCTACTTCTATATTGTCACTTTTGGTCTCTTTTCCATTGAAAGAGTCCCTTTTAATATTTCTTGCAGAGCTGGTTTGGTGGTCATGAACTCCTTTGGTTGTTGTTTGAGAAATCTCTCTCTTATTTTTTCTGAATGAAAGCCTTGCTGGCTAGAGTAGCTTTGGTTGCAGATTTTTCCCATTCAGCATATTGAATATATCATGCCACTCCCTTCTGGCTTGCTAAATTTCTGTTGAGAAATTTCCTCCTAGCCTCATGGGTTTTCCCTTGTAAGTTAAGGCCTCTTTTGTCTTGCTGATTTAAAATTTTTTTCTTTATCACTATATTTTGCAAATTTAATTATAACATGCCTTGGTATGGGTCTGTTTTTGTTGATCCTGTTGAGGGGTTCTCTGTGACGCCTTAATCTGTCTATGTTTCCTTCCCCAGATTATAGCTCTTCTTTAAATAAATTTTCTGCCACCTCCTTTCTCTTTTTCTGGAACTTCTCCTATAACATGAATGTTATTACATGTGGTGGTGTCAACTGAGTTCCCTAAGTCTGTTCTCATTTTGCACAGTTTTTTTCTGTCACTTTTGTTCACCTTGATTACTTTCCATTACCTTGTCTTCTAGGTCACTTATTTATTCTTCTGCTTCTTCCATCCTCCTCTTGATTTCATCAAGCGTGTTGCTCATTTCATTGATTGTGCCCTCTCTCCTGTGTTGTTTTTTTATATCTGAGTCTCACTCATTTCTTGAATTCTTTTCTGGAGTCCAGTCAGTATTCTTATGATCATTGTTTTCAATTCTTTATCAGGCATGTTACTTATATCTCTTACTCTTAGATCGCTCGCTGTGACCTTGTTCTCTTCTTTCATTTGGGATAAATTTCTCTGTCTCCTTATTTTGTCTGCATCTCTGTGTTAAAGAAAGTCAGCTGTGTCTTCTCCTCTTGAGAGTAGTGACTTTATGAAGAAAAGGTCCTGGAATGCCCAGCAGTGCAGTGTCTCTTCTTTATCAGAACCTGGCTTTCAGGAGAGTATCCTAAGTGTGTTGCTTATTCCCTGCTTTTGTGCCTGAGTCACATTTCCTTTCATTGCAGTCTCTGCGCTGACTCTGGCTGTTGTGGGCTGTACTTTTTCTCTGTGGTGTCATTGGGACTCAGGCAGGTCAGCTCTGGGGTGGCATGCATGTGAGGGAACTTGGGAGCAGGGTGGCAGTGTTAGCAAAATTTGCAGCAGGCTACTAGTCCTGTGCTGGACCCTCTGAAGTACTGAGGTGTCTGGGCCCTGTGTGCCAGGGTGGCCAGGGGAATGTGCCTGTGTGACACACAAGAAAGTGGCTGAGGGTGAACAGCTGGGTGCAGTGGGATGGATGCACACAGTGCACGGTGACAGCTGTGCACTAGGCCTGCTGGATGGGGTGCCCCTTCAACTTTAACAAAATTTGTCCTGAGCCCAGGGCTGAGGCCAGTAGGCTTGGAGTGGGCAAATTCTCCTTAGAACTTGTGAGCATGGTATGCTGCTAGCAGGTTAGGTAGCAAGTGTCTGTGCAGCCCTGCTTCTCGTGTATGTCTCTGTGCTTATACTGTGGGCTGGGAGAGGAAAATGGCACCTGCCACCTCTCTCATTTTCAGAGAAGTCCCCCAACACACTCAGAAGTAATTGTGAAGAGATCTGTGTCCTCTTTGCCCCAGTGTTGTGTAAATTGCCATTTCTTTGGTTGTTGTTGTTGCTGTTGCCTCTCTGTGTAGGCTGCTGTCTCTTTAAGGGTGATGATTGGGCTATCACTTGCCTTTTGGGCTCACTCAGTGCTGAGTCAGCTGACCTCCAAAGCTCCAGGTTCTTAGCCTCACTGGTTCTTACTAACTCACTGAGTTCAGCTCCTCTGACTTTTAAAGCCAGGCATTATGGGGATTAGTTTTTCCTGTGTGCGCTCCCTGGTGAGAGGGCCAGTTTCTCTGCCCTCTGTGCTCGTGCAGCTCCCTGCCTCCTGTGGGCAGCCTCCCTCCACCTTCCTGACCTTCTTAGCCTTTCAGATGCACTTGCTTCTCTATATTTAGTTGTGGAGTTTGTTCTGTCAGTCTTCAGGTGCTGTCTGGTTTATTGACTTGGATGTGGATAGTATCTAGTTGAAAATGTGGAAGGGGCTCAGCTCAGGGTCCTCTTACTCTACCATATTCCCATGCCCCCTTTCTATTTCATAAGGTTCTATTATGTTTTGAGAATAAAGATATTAACTAAAGTATGAAGTATGCATGGTAAAATTTCAAGGCTACACATCTAAATGAATAAAAGTAGAGTGTGTAATTTCCAAATTATTAGAGTGAAAATAGAATATAGAAAGAGAACTAAAAAGAATGTAAGAAGGGGTATGAAAAAGAACATAAGTTACAGAACAAGTACAAAGCAATAGAATCATGTAGTAGAAATAAATTCCAGCACATTATAAAAACCACATTAAGTGAAAGCAGACTAAATAATGCAGAGAAGACAAAAATTTGTTGGACTGGAAAAAATAATATCTATCTGTATCTGCTGCTTAAAGAGCATATATTCAAGATATACAAATATAGAAAGATTGAAAGCAAAAAAAAAAAAAAACAGAAAAAGATACTGAGACAAAAAGAAAGCTGATAACTGCAGTCACATCAGTTAAAATAGACATGAAAATTATTAATGATAAATGTAATGATAAAAGGTTAACTCACCAAGAAGAGTATTTTTGGAAATACATGAAGCAGAAATGTCCAGGAGAAATGGACACATCTACTATAGTAGGTGATTTTTTTTATTTTTATTTTTTTTGTGTGAGAGAGAGAGCGGGGGTGGGGAGAGAGAAAGCATGAGCAGGGGATGGGCAAAGAGAGGCACAAAATCAGTATAGAGCCTGATTAAGGGCTCGAACTCATGAACTGTGAGATCATGACCTGAGCTGAAGTCGGGTGCTTAACCGACTGAGCCACCCAGAAGCCCCATAGTAGGTGACTTTTAAACATATCTCTTCTAGTTATTGAAGGTCTAGCCACTCTAGACCTTCTTGGCCTCTCTAGAAGTAGCAAAAAAAAGGTTAAGAATAAAAAAGATTCTGGGGGCACCTGGCTGGCTCTGTGAGTGGAGCATGGACTCGTGATCTTGCGGTTGTGAGTTCAAGCCCACTTTGGGTGTAGAGATTACTTAAAAATAAAATCTTAAAAACAAAAAGATTTTGAAAACAAAATCAACATGAAACTAGCAATTAGAGGAAACACATTTTTTCCCCTGACATTCATAGAGCAGTTAGGGAAACAACTTATGAGTCAGGGAAAAGAAAACCTAAATGGAAATTTAAAGTAACTAGAATTGAATTATAATAAATACCATATTACAAAACTTGGATGTAGCTAAAGCTTCAGTGACAGTAATTTACAATGTTTACATAAGAGAAGAAGGAACGGTTCAAAATATGACTTGAGTGTTCTATTTAAGGAGTTAGAAAGGAGAAAACAATAAACTTGAAAAAGAAATAATACAGACAACAAAAGGAAATCAAAGGCATCAAAATTGGCAAAGATGAAGTCAAGCTTTCACTTTTTGCAAATGACATGGTATTATACATGGAAAACCCGATAGACTCCACCAAAAGTCTACTAGAACTGATACATGAATTCAGCGAAATCGCAGGATACAAAATCAGTGTACAGAAATCAGTTGCATTCTTATACACTAATAATGAAGCAACAGAAAGACAAATAAAGAAACTGATCCCATTCACAATGGCACCAAGAATCATAAAATAACCTAGGAATAAACCTAACCAAAGATGCAAAAGATCTGTATGCTGAAAACTATAGAAAGCTGATGAATGAAAGGAAGATATAAAGAAATGGAAAAAACATTCCATGCTCATGGATTGGAAGAATAAATATTGTTAAAATGTCAATACTCCCAAAGCTATCTACACATTCAATGCAATCCCAATCAAAATTGCACCAACATTCTTCTTGAAGCTAGAACAAGCAATCCTAAAATTTGTATGTAACCACAAAAGGCCCCGAATAGCCAAAGTAATATTGAAGAAGAAGACCAAAGCGGGAGACATCACAATCCCAGACTTTAGCCTCTACTACAAAGCTATAATCATCAAGACAGCATGGTATTGGCACAAAAACAGACGCATAGATCAATGGAATCGAATAGAGACTCCAGAATTGGACCCACAAAAGTATGGCCAACTCATTGACAAAGCAGGAAAGAATATCCAATGGAAAAAAGACAGTCTCTTTAACAAATGGTGCTGGGAGAACTGGACAGCAACATGCAGAAGAATGAAACTAGACCACTTTCTTATACCACTCACAAAAATAAACTCAAAATGGATAAAGGACCTGAATGTAAGACAGGAAACCATCAAAACCCTAGAGGAGAAAGCAGGAAAAGACCTCTCTGACCTCAGCCGCAGCAATTTCTTACTTGACACATCTCCAAAGGCAAGGGAATTAAAAGCAAAAATGAGCTATTGGGATCTCATGAAGATAAAAAGCTTCAGCACTGCAATGGAAACAATCAACAAAACTAAAAGGCAGCCGACAGCATGGAAAAAGATATTTGCAAATGACATATCGGACAAAGGACTAGTATCCAAAATCTATAAAGAACTCACCAAACTCCACACCTGAAAAACAAATAATCCACTGAAGAAATGGGCAGAAGACATGAATAGACACTTCTCTAAGGAAGACATCCAGATGTCCAACAGGCACATGAAAAGATGCTGAACGTCACTCCTCATCAGGGAGATACAAATCAAAACCACGCTCAGATACCACGTCATGCCGGTTAGAGTGGCTAAAATGAACAAATCAGGAGACTATAGATGCTGGCGAGGATGTGGAGAAATGGGAACCCTCTTGTATTGTTGGTGGGAATGCATACTGGTGCAGCCACTCTGGAAAACAGTTTGGAGGTTCCTCAAAAAATTAAAAATAGATCTACCCTATGACCCAGCAATATCACTGCTAGGAATTTACCCAAGGGATATAGAAGTGCTGATGCATAGGGGCACTTGTACCCCAATGTTTATAGCAGCACTTTCAACAATAGCCAAATTATGGAAAGAACCTAAATGTCCATCAACTGGTGAATGGATAACGAAATTGTGGTTAACGAAATTCACAATGGAATACTACGTGGCAATGAGAAAGAATGAAATATGGCCTTTTGTAGCAACGTGGATGGAACTGGAGAGTGTTATGCTAAGTGAAATCAGTCATACAGAGAAAGACAGATACCATATGTTTTCACTCCTATGTGGATCCTGAGAAACTTAACAGAAGAACATGGGGGAGGGGAAGGGAAAAAGAAGTTAGGGAGGGAGCCAAACCATAAGAGACTCGTAAAAACTGAGAACGAACTGAGGGTTGATGGGGGGGTGGAAGGGAGGGGAGGGTGGGTGATGGGTATTGAGGAGGGCACCTGTTGGGCTGAGCACTGGGTGTTGTATGGAAACCAATTTGACAATAAATTTCATATTAAAAAAATAATAAAAATTAAAAAAATTAAAAAATGTAAGAGCCCCCAAATTAATGAACTAGAAAATGAATGTGCAAGAGAAAATGAAACTTAGTTTTTTGAAATAGGCAAAACCTGCTAAAAATAATAAAAATAAACAAGCCATAGATAACTAATCTAAGAATAAGAAATGGAATCTATCTATAGATAGATTGAAGTTGAAAAGGTAAGAGAATGTTAGCAAAATATTTATGTAGTGCTTTATGATGTTTTAGGAATTGTTTTAAGGACTTCAGATATATTACTTCATTTAATTGTAAAAGCAGCTTTATGAGGTAGGTGACATTACCCTCCTTTTATAGATGAGAAAACTGAAACACCAAGGTATTAGATAACTTGCTCAAAACCTAATAGGTTTTGAGAGAGAATTAAGAACCCAGACCCTGAAACCTCATTGTTCTTTGTTGTTTGGTGGTAGTACCTGTGCCAAGTAATTAAATCTCGGTGTCTGCATTTCATTATCTGTTAAATGTAACTAATACTTCACTTGTTCATTGGAAAGATTGAATGAGTTAGGATATGTAAGGCAATTTCAACAGTGTCTGCTCATTGAATTATTTAAGTGTTATTTTAATTATTAAAGGAGGAAGACTACATAATTAGCAGATGCAGACTTATTTCATAAAATTCAACTTCCATTTATGATACACACTCTTAGCAAACTAAGAACAGAATTCACTAATCTGGGTAACTTTTGGTTGGTGAGGGTATCTGCTGATTCCACAGCCAGAATATTTGGGGCAAGAACAGTGTAAGCGGATTGGCTTTAGTTTGGCAATGGCCAAAAGTTGGATGGTGCCAAATATTAACAAAAATGTGGAGCAGTAAGAATCCCTGTATTGTATACATTGGTACAAAACAACTTTGGAAAAACAATCTGGCATTATTTAGTGAGGTAGAAAATACTCACTTTATGACCTAGCAATTCCATTCTGTGGCCTATTTGTTTACTCCTCACCAAATTTCATACACCGTTCCATATTTCACAGTTCTTGTAGGCATATAACGCCATGTGACTCTTGTGGCAAATTTGATGTAAATACTATTTACTTGTATTGTTTCTGTCCTGAAGGTTGAAGGATAGTGTGAGTTCTTCATGCTGTTATCTGCCATGGAAATAGCCCATATTCCTAACTCTACCTGTTGGAAGGAAGCTTCTTTAGAGAGCCAAGAGATGGATGTATACTGGAATGTTAATAGGAACTGGAATGGTAAAATTTCTGGGATGTAGTGTAGAAGCTATAGAGTAGGAGAGTTATTGTTTCTAGAGTCATAGACCCGTCAGGTGGCTGTAATAATGATTTTGCAGGTAAGCAATTTCTTCTTTTCAGATTAATTGGCTGGGAACCTATCATTAGAGCTTTGAATTTATATTTACTTTTCTGGTTTTGTAATTAAGATGTAGAAATTTAGTTTCTGTAAATTTTTTTTTAAAGTTCATTTATTTTGAGAGACAGAGAGCATGCGAGCAGGGGAGGAGCAAAGAGAGTGAGAGAGAGGATCCTAAGCAGGATCTGTGCTGTCAGCACAGAGCCTGATGTGGGGCTGGAAAACACCAACCATGAGATCACAACCAGAGCCAAAATGAAGAGCTGAATAGATGCTTAACTGACTTAGCCACTCAGGTGCTCCAGAAATTTAGTTTCTTTTTTTTTTAAAAATTTTTTTTTTTTTTCAACATTTATTTATTTTTGGGACAGAGAGAGAGAGACAGAGCATGAACGGGGGAGGGGCAGAGAGAGGGAGACACAGAATCGGAAACAGGCTCCAGGCTCCGAGCCATCAGCCCAGAGCCTGACGCGGGGCTCGAACTCACGGACTGCGAGATCGTGACCTGGCTGAAGTCGGACGCTTAACCGACTGCGCCACCCAGGCGCCCCCAGAAATTTAGTTTCTAACTTTTAATTTAGTTTTATAATTTTTTTCTAGTTTTTTCGTATTGTTTTGTTTTACTTTTATATTGGATTTTTGGGAGCCAGCATGGCTTACAAAAATGGAAAGTACCCAAAGCATGATAACACTGTATCAGTATAGTTTTCCACTATATTTATATTATAATGTGTTTTCTATACTTTGCCTTGATATGCTTGCATTAAAATATCTTATATTTAGATGATGTTCAAATTCAATCTTATGTATAGTAGGAAGTAGTTTTCAACTATAGCTATTCATTAAAACCATTAGGGAAGCTTTAAGAAAATTCTGATGAGGGGTGCCTGAGTGGTTCAGTTGGTTTAGCGTTCACCTCTTGATCTCAGCTCAGGCAGGTCATGATCTCAGTTTGTGAGATCAGGCCCCTTATTGGGCTCTGCACTGACAGTACAGAGCCTTCTTGGGATTCTCTCTCTCCCTCTCTCTCTGTCCCTCCCTCACTTGTGTGCACACAAGGTCTCTTTCTTTCAAAATAAATAAATAAACTTAAAAAAATAAATACATAAAAAATACATAAAAAGATTCTGATGTTAAGGCCTTCCTCCGTACCAGTTTTATGATTCTAATATGTAGCTCTGGGGTTGAGGATCATTGAACAAGAAAAAAAGATGAAGAAGAAAAGTGGATGTCATTGGCTGGATACTCCAGGGATATAGGGCCTAGTGATGATATACCATACACCTTAGAAAAACAACCAAAAAAAAAAAAAATTGATCACATCTCTATAAGTACATTAGACTTACTTAAAATTTTTTTAAGTTTATTTATTTTGAGAGAGAGAGAGAGAGAGAGAGAGAGTAAGTGGGGGAGGGGGTGAGAGAGAGGGAGGCAGAGAATCCCAAACTAACAGTGTGGAGCCCGATGCCAGGCTTGAACTCACGAAACTATGGGATCATGACCTGAGTTGAAACCAAGAATTGGACACTTAATCTATTGAGCCACCCAGGCACCCCACATTAGACTTCTATAATTGGTAAAATCCATATTGTAGAGTAATTCCACATTTAAGTAATGCTACCATTTTAGAAAATTAGGATTTTTTTTTCTTTTAAAACTGAGTAAATACTTTTTGGTGCTGGCAACCTTTTCAGTGAATTAGCCACTTTGATGTTTTATTTATTCTTAAAATTTTAATTTTTATATCAACTTTATTGAAATATGACACATTCAATTAAATGCATCCTTTTAACTATATATGTGTTAGTCATGCCTTTTTTTGGTCTGTATTTTCTAGTGTTTTGACATGTGGAGCCTTCTTGATCCTGAGACTGGAGAGACTGACCTTTCCAGGGTTACCTAATTCTTAGAGATAGCAAAGGATTCCCCTGTTAGCAGTGCATCTTTCATGTGTGAACCAACCAGTTCAGAGCCTGCTCCAACCACCTCCTTTACTGAGCTGTCATACTCTTGCTCTAATTACCCCAGGTCTAGGTACCAGCCAACTAGGGGGTTGTTCTTACACTGTGGAGACCCCTGTAATTATTGAGACTAGTCAGTCTTATGTTTAGCTTGCTTATCACATCTGGCCCATTTTTTTCTCTGGTGAAAACCACAGTAAAGATTTTTGCCACATTTTTCTCTTTCCCCTGCCTCCTGATTGCCCTGGTGCTTCCCATGTGGCCTGATGTGGTGTGGCATGCTTCCTGTTTCTAGGGAACTGTGGGTATAAACTTCTTCCTTCATGACAGTTTTTTCCATGTCTTTGTCTTGCAATACCTGATTAAAACAAATCCTGGGTTCATTTTAAGACAGTATGGTTCGTGGGGCGCCTGGGTGGCTCGTTCGGTTAAGTGTGTGACTCTTGACTTCTGCTCATGATCTCACTGTTCGTGACTTCAAGCTCCGTGTCGGGCTCCACACTGACAGCATGGAGCCTGGTTAGGATTCTTTCTCTCCCTTTCTTTCTGCCCCTCCCCTACACTCTTTCTCTCTAATAAACTTAAAAAAGTCATCTTTATAAAAAAAATAAAATGTTATGTTTCTGAGTTTTGACAAATATATACACCTTTGTAACAACTATTATAATCAAGATATAGAACTTTGTGGGGGTGCCTGGTTGGCCCAGTTGGTTAAGCATCCAACTTTGGCTCAGGTCATGATCTCTCAGTTTGTGGGTTTGAGCCCCATGTCGGGCTGTGTGCTGACAGCTCAGAGCCTGGAGCCTGCTTCGGGTTCTGTGTCTCCCTCTCTCCCTGCTCCTCCCCTGCTTGTGCTCTTTCTCTCTCTCTCTCAAAAATAAATAAACATTAAAAAAAATAGTGAACTTCGTGTCACTCCCAAAAGTTCTCTTATATCCCTTTATAGTCAGTAACCAACCCCCCCAACTCCCGTGACCCCCCTCCCCCCAATTTCTGATCTACTTTCTGTCACCATAGATTAATTTTCCCCATTCTAAAATTTCATGTTAATAAAATTCTACAATATGTGCTTTTTTTGTTTCTGGATTCTTTTATTCAGCAGAATGTTTCTTAGATTTATCCTGTGTTTCTGCTTACTTCAGTAGCTCATTGATTTTTATTGAAGATGAGTATTCCATTATACTGATATAAAATTTGTCCATATAGAAGTTGATGAATATTTGGATTATTTTCACTTTGAGGGAATATTATATATAAAGCTCCTGTGAACATTGATGTATGAATCTTTGTCTGAACGTGTTTTTATTTCTGTTGGGTAGATATCTAGAAGTAGAATTGCTGGGTTATAAGCAAGTATATGCTTAACTTTATAAGAAACTGCCAAACTGTGTTCCAAAATGGTTGCACCATTTTACTTGCTCACCACCAGTATATGATAATTCCAGTTATCACCAACACTTACTCCTTTTTCTGTTTTCAAATTTTTATTTAAATTCTGGTTAGTTAACATACAGTGCAGTATTGGTTTCAGGAGTAGAATTCACTGATTCATCACTTCCATACAACACCCAGTGCTCATCACAACAGGTGCCCTCCTTAGTACCCATTATCCCTCTAGCCCATCTCTCACTCACTTCCCTTTATAGTTTGTTCTCTATCATTAAGAGTCACTTGTGATTTGTTTCCCTCCCTTTCCTGCCCCCCGCCATCACCTTGCCATATGTTCATCTGTTTTGTTTCTTAAATTCCACATAGGAGTGAAATCCTGTGGTATTTGTCCTTCTCTGACTGACTTATTTCGCTTAGCATAATACATTCTAGCTCCATCGACATCACTGCAAATGTGGTATCAGTCTTATGATTTTAATAATTTTAGTAAGTGTGTAGTAACATCTCATTGTAGTTTATTTTGTCTTTCCTTCATTCCTAGTGATGTTGAGCAATCTTTTGAGCTCATTTGCTATATATGTATCTTTTTTTATAAAGTCCAAGTATTTTGCCATGTAAAAACTGGATAACTTCTTAGTATGAGTTACAAGACTTCTTTATATATTCTGGACAAAATTCTTGGTTAGATACACTCATTGCTGATTTTCTCCATGGTCCAGGTTGCTTCTGTGTTAGTGATGTCTTTCAAAGATGAGAATTCTGAAATTTGATGAAGTCTAGCTTATGATATTTTATCTATTTTTATTTTTTTTAATGTTTACTTATTTTGAGAGAGAGAGAGAGAGAGCGAGAGCAAGGAAGGAGCATAGAGAGAGGGAAAGAGAGAATCCCAAGCAGGTTTTGAGCTGTTAGTGCAGTGCCCCATGGGGGGCTTGATCTCACCAACTCTGAGGTCATGTTGTGAGCTGCAATCAAGAGTTGGAGGCTTAGTGCAGCTGGGTGGCTCGGTTGGTTAAGCCTCCAATTTTTTAGCTTGTGATCTCATGGTTCATGAGTTCAAGCCCCTCATGGGGCTCTCTGCTGTCAGCATGGAGCCCCTTCAGATCCTTTGTCTCCCTCTCTGTCAAAAATAAACATTAAAAAAAGAAAAAAAGATGGGGCACCTGGGTTGCTCAGTCGATTGAACATTTGACTTCAGTTCAGGTCATGATCTCATGGTTTGTGGGTTCAAGCCCCTCATCGGGCTCAGAGCCTGGAGTCTGTTTCGGATTCTGTGTATTCCTCTCTCTGTCCCTCTCCTGCTCATACTGCCTCTCTCTTTCCCCCTCTCTCTTTCTCAAAAATAAATAAATATTTAAAAAAATTGTAAAATAAAAGAGTTGGAGGCTTAACCAACAGAGCTACCCAGGCCACCCCTATGATATTTTTAAAAGTTTATGGTATTAATGCTGAGTGAAATAAGTCAGAGAAGGACGGATATCATATGTTTTCACTCATATGTGGATCTTGAGAGAAACGTAACAGAAGACCCTGGGGGAAGGAAAGGGGAAAAAATAGTTACAGAGAGGGAGAGAGGCAAACCATAAGAGACTCTTAAATACAGAGAACAAAATAAGGGCGCCTGGGTGGCTCAGTCGGTTAAGCATCCGACTTCAGCTCAGGTCACGATCTCGCGGGTCCGTGAGTTCGAGCCCCGCGTCGGGCTCTGGGCTGATGGCTCAGAGCCTGGAGCCTGCTTCCGATTCTGTGCCTCCCTCTCTCTCTCTGCCCCTCCCCCGTTCATGCTCTGTCTCTGTCTCAAAAATAAATAAAACCTTAAAAAAAAAATACAGAGAACAAACTGAGGGTGGATGGGGGGTGTGGGAGAGGGGAAAATGGGTGATGGGCATTGAGGATGACACTTGTTGGATGAGCTCTGGGTGTTGTATGTAAGTGATGAACCATGAAAATCTACCCCAAAAACCAAGAGCACTTTACACAGTGTATGTTAGCCAATTTGAGAGTATATTTAAAATATATATATAAAAGTTTATGGTTGGGTGTGTATGATGTAAGAAAATTTTGCCCTACTCCAAGGTCAAGAAAATATCCTGGCTTTTTTATTTTTTTGTAGAGATTTTATAGTTTTTGAGCTTTCATGTTTAAGTCTATGACTTATTTTGAGTTAATTTTTATCTGTAGAGTGGGATAGGTTTGAGGTTTTTTCTCTATGAATATCTGGTTTAGTGCTAATTGTTGAGATGTTATCTTTTGAAAAGCTTTGTCTAATTAGAATATGTTAACATGTGTCTCTCTTTTACAGATACATTCTAGTTCAGAGGGAATTTCTCACTGGGCAATAATAAATGCTATCCATCCTACACTTGAAGTACTTTTGTGAGGGCACCTGGGTGGCTCAGTCGGTTAAGCGTCTGACTCTTGATTTCTGTTGTGGTATGATTTCACAGTTGATGAGTTTGAGCCCCACTTTGGGCTCTGCGCTGATCTTGCAGAGCCTTCTTGGAATTCTCTGTCTCTCTCCTTCTCTCTCTGCTCCTCCCCTGCTTGTGTTCTCTCTCTCGCTCTCAAAATAAATAAACTTAAAAAATTGTATATAAAAAAAGAAGTACTATTGTATAAGATTAGGCATGTTTTTGGAATGTAGAAAGAGACACAATAAGATTTTATTTTAATAACCAGCCAAAGCACAATGCCTTGTACATAATATGCTTACTAAATAAGAATGTTTGCTTTGGGGGCGCCTGGGTGGCGCAGGCGGTTAAGCGTCCGACTTCAGCCAGGTCACGATCTCACGGTCTGTGAGTTCGAGCCCCGCATCAGGCTCTGGGCTGATGGCTCGGAGCCTGGAGCCTGTTTCCGATTCTGTGTCTCCCTCTCTCTTTGCCCCTCCCCCGTTCATGCTCTGTCTCTGTCTGTCCCAAAAATAAATAAAAACGTTGAAAAAAAATTAAAAAAAAAAAAAAAAGAATGTTTGCTTTGGAACTTAGCCTTAACTGCACAGAAAACTGAAAATATTTTTATTCAGGTAGTCTGAGCAGTCTGTGGGGTGAAAAGCAATAGAAGAGTGCTTTCAGTAGAGTCTCCAGTCCTTCAAAATTTAGAATCCAGGAGCAGAGATTCTGTATGCATCTAAAGAGAATATACATTTGCTAATATTCGAGAAAGAGAATGACCTTTTTTCTCTAATTTGCCAGTGGTTATCGGCCTGGAGTGTGCATCAGAATCACCTGTGGACCTCTTTAAAAATTCTTCAGATTGCCCTATGTGGAATTAATTCTCAATCTTCTAGAGTAGGTTTTTGGGCAGGTGATTATTTCAACTTGTTTTGAAGCTCTTCAACATGCTTTTTTTTTTTTAATGTTTTATTTATTTTTGAGACAGGGAGAGACAGAGCATAAACGGGGGAGGGTCAGAGAGAGAGGGAGACACAGAATCTGAAACAGGCTCCAGGCTCTGAGCTGTCAGCACAGAGCCCGACGTGGGGCTCGAACTCACGGACAGTGAGATCGTGACCTGAGCCGAAGTCGGACGCTTAACCGACTGAGCCACCCAGGCGCCCCAACATGCTTTTGATATATAGCCCTAGTTACCTGATACCTTAGTATAACCACTGATTTTACTCTGTCATTTTCTCATTTGACCTCTCAATCACCCAGTCAGACTGGCTCACTTTTGTACCTGTGGAAGATAAAAATGTGATTAAATGTTTTCCTTCACAAGTGATTTAAACAAAATTCACAGTAGACATTTTTTTTAAGGTCTATTTATTTTGAGAGAGGGAGAAGGGGAGAGGAGTGAAGGGCAAAGGGAGAGAGAGAGAGAGACAAGGCAGAGACAGAGAGACAGACAGAAGAGAGAGAGAGAGAGAGAGAGAGAGAGAGAGAGAGAGAGAGAGAGATCCCAAGCAGGCTCCACACTGTCAGCATAGAGCCTGATGTGGGACATGAACTCATGAACTGTGAGATCATGACCTGCGCTGAAACCAAAGTTGACGCTTAACCTACTGAATATTTGAATAACGTTTAACCTCAATAACTGAAAAATAGAAATAAAGATAATATCCTGTCTATAATTTACGAAGCTGTCAGTCTGATAATACTGGAAAGAATAATACCTTATTATGGCAAAAGAAAATAAAGCAAGCCCTATTTTATGTGACAGTATATATGGGTACAACTACTTTGTAGAGCAGCAGTTGTGCAAAGGTAATATATAAGCATATTCTGATGTTCCTTGAAGAATTATTTGAAGTTTCCAATTTAAGTTGTTACTGTGCCCATAATTAGGGTGATTAAATAAATTATAGTTTATACATTGGAACACTGTATAGCTATTAAATAAAATATGATAATTATGTATTGCCTCGTAGAGATTTCCACATACATTAAGTTAAAAAGTAAATTGTAGGGTAGTATGCAATATGATTTTACTTTTATAAATATGTTTGTTAATTCTGTTAATGTGTATTTGTACATTTATAAGAAAAGTCTAGAAGGGAGTACAAAAATGTTGAAAGTGGCTAGATCTGGGGAATAAGATTGGTGGGATAGTTTTATATTTGTTTGATTTTTGTATTCCCTTGGCAGTAAAGTAAGTTTGTTGCCTCTATACTTTTAAAAAGATATAAATATGAAAAATTTGACTTGCGCAAGATCAGTATAACTTGGTAAGGGTAGTACTAGAACTTGGAATTGTCAGACTTCATGGGAGAAATTTTTCAGAGAAATATTTACCAGTATACTAAGAATTTTAACTGATTCGCGGTAGGAAAACAAAGTTTTTATTTTTGTAATTTACATAGAGTAAAATTCTCCCATAGCACTTAGAGTCCTACGAGTTTTTTTAAATAAAATTTTTATTGAAGAATAGTATACTTAAGAGAACTGTACATATTTTAACTATTGAATTAAATGAATTTACACATAGTGCCAGATACCTACTACCAAGCTCAAGAAACAGCATTGCTTGTGCCCCTGGAGTATCCCTAGTGAGCTTTTCAACCTCCACTATCCTCACCTCTCATATCAGGGGTTAATTTTGCCTGAATTTGAGCTTCATGTAAATGGAATCATACATATGTATTCTTGTTTGGCTTCTTTATTGCTTAACATTATGTTTGAATTTATCCATATGGTTTGTGTTCATTCTCATAGGCTATAGGCTAGAATTTCTCAAATTCAGCTCTGTTGACAGTTTGGTTAGGATAATTCTCTCCTGTGCATTGAAGGATGTTTACAGCATCCTTGATCTCTAACCCACTAGATGCCAGTAGCACCCCTGAGTTGTGACAACCTAAAATGTCTCCAGACATTGCCAGATATCCTCTGGGGGGAGCGGGGGGTAGGGAGCAAAATCATCCCTGGTTGAGAACTACTGCAGTGTAATATTCTGTTGTGTGAAAATACCAGTTTATTACCCAGACTATTGCGTTGATGGATGTTTGGATCATTTCCTGGTTGATACTGTAATGAATAACATTGCTTTGAACATTTTATTAACAAGTTTGTTTGTTTATTTAGAGAGAACACATGCAGGGCAGGGGCAGAGAGAAAGGGAAAGAGAGAGAATCCCAAGTAGTCTGGAACTCACGAACTGTAAGATCAGGACCTGAGCTGAAATCAAGAGTCAGACACTTAACTGAGGCATCCAAATGCCCCTGCTTTGAACATTTTTATACTGGTTTTTTTGAGGGAGGTATGTACATATTTCTATTAAATATGTACCTTAGTTTGACTTTATAGGTCATCAGATACGTATATGTTCAGTTTTTTTTAGATATCGTCACACTGTTTTTCAAAGTGGTTGTACCACTTTTCACTCTCCCTCTTGTGTGAGACTTGCTCCACATTCTAGTGAGACTTGAATTGAACTATGCATTTTTGAAATTTAGAGTGTACCCACTGATTGTCACAGTAAATGGCACACAGAAGATACCATTTGCTGAGGGAATAAAGCCATGAATGTTGGCCTTCTGCTTTAATGTCCTCTGTCTTACTGCTCAGCTGTGGCAATTGGGAAACAGTTAGTTACCCATTCTGGGCTGCTCTTTCCTGTGTTGGTGACAAGATCTCCCTCCCTGCCAACAGCAGCTTATGGGCTCTGTAACTGGGACCATGTTTTCACTTTCTTGTTGAGTTTCATGTAGTGACAAAACTATCAAAGCCAAATGTCAGTAACTGTGATTTGAAAGGCTAACTGAAATTTTCTGGGGTTTTTAAAAAAGTTTCTTTCTTTATTTTGACTGAAAGAGAGAGAGAGATCGAGCATGAAGTGGGGGAGGGATAAAGAGAGAGATGGAGAGACAGAGAATCCCAAGCAGGCTCCACACTGCCAGCACAGAGCGCAATGTGGGGCTTGAACCCATGAACTGTGAAATCATGCCCTGAGCCAGAGTCAAAAGCCAGACACTTAACTGACTGAGCCATCCTGGTGCCCCTAACTGAAATTATTTTATTTTATTTTATTTTTTTAAAGGAAAGTATTGCTTTAAAAAAAATAATAACGTTTATTTTTGAGAGAGAGAAAGACACACAGCACAAGTGGGGGCTGGGCAGAGAGAGAGGGGGAGACACAGAATCCTAGGCAGACTACAGGCTCTGAACTGTTAGCACAGAGCCCAACGCGGGGCTTGAACCCATGAACCAAGAGATAATGACCAACCTGAGCCAAAGTCAGACACTCAACCTGCTCAGCCACCCAGGTGCCCCTGAAATTATTGTTAAGTTTTGTCATTTAAATAAGACTTGCTGGTCAGATGAGAATCTGTGTTTTCCTTTTATGCTGTGACTACATTTTTACAGAGGGATGGAACTTTTTTTTTAAACAGTGTGTTTAACTGTTCTAGGTGTTCTGCACACTCTGTAAATGTTGAGCATGTTGAAGGTAGACACTATGCCCTCCCTGGTTTTTTAAAGTGCATTTCATTACCACTGTAACATCATCATCGTCATCATCATTGTCATTGTCACCATCATTATCACCATTATGTTGCTTATGTATGAAGCTTCATATATATGTATTTATGTGTATACTTTGTTGAGGTGAAATTCATATAACATAAAATTAACTATTTTAAAGTGAACAATTCAGTGGCATTTAGTAGATTCATAGGGTTATGCAACCACCATCGTTATCTACTTATAGTTAGTTCTAAAACATTTCCATGACTCCAAAGTAAATGTTGTTCTGTAAGCAGTTTCTCCTTCCTTTCCCCCTCAATCCCTGGCACCCTCCAGTCTGCATTTGGTCTATATGGATTTATCTGTTTTGGATATTTCATATAAATAGAATCTTATATGACATTTAATGTCTGTCTTCTTTCACTTAGCATAATGTTTTCAAGGTTCATCCATGCTGTGGTATGTTTCTGTATTCCATCCCTTTTTATGACCAAATAATATTTTCTTGTATTTATGTACCTTGGTTTTGTTTCTCCATTCACTCATTGAGGGACATTTGGGCTGTTTCTACTTATTGACGACTGTAAATGTATTTTGCTGCTAAGAACATACATACACATGTACTTATTTTCAGTCTTAACACATGACTAGGTTATTACAACTGCCAGCACTGATAGTGAACAATTTCAATGCCTCTAGATTTCTCTCATGCTACCACCTCTGTAGTCAGATCCTTCCCTTCCCCTCTAACTGCTGGCAACCACTGATCTCTTCTTTGGCTTTATAGCAGTAAGACAGACACTTAAGTAGTACCCCAACATACACTGGCTTTCTTTAAGTATAGAATGGATTTTTCATGAGTTAAATTTTTAGAATTAGGGACAATGTTTTAGAAGGCAGGGACTAGCAATACTTTATATGTACGTCCTAAATTCAGTTTCTTCACCTTGCTAATTATGGTAAGAACTGAATTAAAATTACTAGTAAATAATTTTTTATTTACCTGCATGGCAGAGATAACTGTCAAAGATATTATCTTACAATATTTTATAAATTGAACGTGCAAGTATTAGGTTAGATAGATTTTTTTAATAATTTTTTTTACTTTTTTATTTGTGTACAAAAGATACTTTGCGAGTTTACACTTTCTTCCTGCCAAAGTCTTCAGTGAGATATGTACTGATATGTTTACATGTTAATTTTAAAAGCTTAAAGGAAAGATTATTCAGCTTTCTGAAACCATAGCATGCACAATAAAATAACTGTTTGCCAGGGGGGAAAAAAAGCCCTGTTGTCTTCTAGTACCAGTTGGTATTACGTAGGTTTGTTTCGTGTCTCATATCTTATTTATAGTAGTTTGGAAATAGAAACTAGATACTGAACAAACACTGATGTTCCATTGTAGCTTAACTATGCATTAGAGTCTTTTTATGATCATTTATATGCTTTTTTAAAATTGTGTGTATATTTCTCTGAAACGTGGAACTTCTGAGAAACTGGCAACCTTCTGGAGTCCAGTCCATTTCTATATACATACAAAAATAATAAGTCACACATCTAAATGCACTCATTTGTTTAGATGATATTTATAAAAAGTTTGTAACATTAATAAGTTATGAATTAATAGAAGGTATTTAATGATTATCCCTAGTTACTAAGAGAGAGCATGAAAAAACATTTATTAGTATTGTTTGTGGAGCTGTAGAAGCTTCCCAGACTCCTCTTCTCAAGAAAAGAGCTGTTTTGGGAAGAATTTCAAATCTGATGACTGTTCCTTAAAGTATTTCAGATATATACTAAATATTCTAGGGCACTGAGAAGTTGCAAATGTTTAAAATCATATTACTGGATAATTTTAATTGTCCATTTATCCTTTTCTTGGTATTTAGCTGTTGTCTAGCCTTGCTTGCCTCCAACATGCACACCTGTGCTTCAGAATGTGTTTGTTTTATACTGGGAGTGACCTTTATTAGTTGGCTTGATTACTCCTTCATAATAACAAAGAGCGTTTTTAAATTTCCCCAAATCTTAAAGAACATAATGGAAAAGTATGAAATGGAAAAAAAAAAAATAGGCATCAGTAGTGTGGCCTTCTGTCGGTGTTTTGGCTGTGACATCTGTCACTGCATTGATCACCAGATTTGATTTGGCTGATCTGGCTGGCTAGGCAGTGTCCCTGCCTCCCTCACTGCTCCATGTATGTCCCTCACAAAGCTGTATACTTGGTCAGAGAGGATCACCTTGGATAGAGGAGGAACATTCTTTGGTCAAGAGTATACGAGTAGCTGCTGTCCCCTGCTAGAACCTCCAAATAAGCTCTTAAAAGTTAATCTTAAAGTTAGAGCTCTTAAAAATCCATCACCCAAGACTAATACAATGTTACTTTTTAGAGGTAACTTAAGATGCTTTATCTGAGTTTTGCCCTTAGACTATTAAGAAAATAAAGACTCTGTGTTTTAAAAATGCAAAGGAGTTAAAAAATTGATTTCAAACATATTGGTTCATTCATTTAGTGAGCACATTTTGGATTTTTGTTGTTGTTTTTATGCCAGATACTGTGCTGGGCCTTTGGAGACAAGTCAAAAACCTGTGGGACAGCCTGAACCTTTTGCAGCCTGGTAAAGCTTAAGAGACCTCTTCTCAGAAAGATGTTTATAAATGCTTAAAATTCATAAGATTATAAAGGAAACTCAGTATCTTGAAATAGTTGTCGAGATGCTAAATTTATGATATAGTAGCATGTATACAAATTAACTCATTAAATATTAAGAGTTAGCAGTGGAGGCGCTTGGGTGGTTCATTTGGGCGTCCGGCTCTTGGTTTGGGCTAGGGTCATGGTTCCAGGTTGTGGGATTGAGCCCCACATCGGGCTCCACACTTCTTGGGATTCTCTTTGTCTCTCTGCCCTTCTAACCCTGCATGCGTGAACTCTCTCTTTCTCTCTAAAATAAAATGTAAAAAATTTTTATAAAAGAGGTAGCAGTAGATCTAATAAGTATTGTAATTTTGAAGTAATGATGAGCATAAACTTTTTTCTAGATTATCTGCATCAGCTCTCATGTGGTGAAACTGAATCCTGTTAGTGATCAAAGTTACAGGAACTGCTAATAGTGCTGAGATTTGTTGCCTATATTTTAATTGAAGGAAATACTAAATTGTCGTTAGAGGTTGGTGAAAGTGAATGTATCTTTTCCCCCTCTCTATCCAAGTTCATTTTCTACACTGAACTACATACCCCTTGTGTGTCCATAGACTTGACCTTAAGCTCTCTTTTAGGAGCTGTGAGACTGACACTTAAGTACTTAGTTATACCTGAAGTCTGAGCAGGGATTTTATCTCTTTCTTCTTTGTATTTTCATAATTCCAGAATGCCTGGTAAACATTAGGCAGATGACTGTAACATGCTCTAATACAGCTATATAAATAAGTCTGAGAGTGCCGAAAAGGAGATAACCTTTGCTTAGTGGTTTCTTCTGTTTCTGTTACAGAAAGTGGCTTTGAGCTGCATCTTGAATTTAGGATACATTGGAATTTTCAAGTTGAATAAAGTAAGGAAGAGGCATTGTTTATAGGCATAGCCTAAGAAAAGGATATGGCAAGTTTAATGATTATTGAGAGTTTCAGGATATGCATATAAGGGAATGGCAGGAAATGAGAAATTGGGATTATCGTGGATCTCAAATTATAATCACAATTTTGTATGTTCTAGGCAACTGGGAGCTAGAAGTGATGTGATATAGTCAGCTTTGTGTTTTAGGGTATTAGATGGCATTGTGACAAACACATGGGACAGAGTAGGAGAGAGAGTGGAAGCTGATACTAGTGAAGACATTGTTACATTTGTAACAGGCTTAGAGAAAGGAGGTCATGATAGTAGTAGGGTGAGAAAGGAAGAGCTTTATCTGTGAGAAAAGGATTCAGTCTTTGACTGAATATGGAAGAAGGAGTTGTGGCTGAATCTACTTGGATGAGAGACTTGGGGCATGGAAGATAGTAGTGCCATTAACCAAGGTGAGGAATAAAGGAGGGAAGAGTAGGCATGGTAAAGAAGATAAGGAAGTTTGTAGTTAGTAAGTGTGAGCTACCTTGGGATTCAGGTAGCAGTTTTTAGTAGACAGTTGAGACTAGAGATAGAGATTTTGAAATCTTTGTATCAGTGCACTGCTAGTCATCTGTAATCTTTTTTTTTTTTTTTTTTTTTTTTTTAGGTTAGTTTTACTGAGATGTAATTTTCATGCTTTAAAATTCACTCTTTTTTAGACTTGGAGTTTTTTTTTTTTTTTTTAATGTTTATTTATTTTTGAGACAGAGACAGAGCATGAATGGGGGAGGGTCAGAGAGAGAGGGAAACACAGAATCCGAAGCAGGCTCCAGGCTCTGAGCTGTCAGCCCAGAGCCCGACACGGGGCTCGAACTCACAAACCATGAGATCATGACCTGAGCTGAAGTCTGAGGCTCAACTGACTGAGCCACCCAGGCACCCCTAGACTTGGAGTTTTTGATGAGTTTTACAAATATGTAGTCATATAATCACCACCACAATTGAGAACAGAACATTTCCATCATCCCCGCAAATCCTCTTGTATTCCTTGTGTAGTGATTCTCCTCTCTCCCACGTCCGGTCCCTGACAACCACTGATAACATTTTTCTCTCTATAGTTTTTCCTGTTCCAGAATGTCATATAAGTGAAATTACATATTTTGTAGGCTTTTGTATCAGGTTCTTTCACTTAGTATAAATGCTTTTGAGATTCATGTATATTATTGCCTTTATCAGTAGTTTGTTTTTGTTGCGGTATAGTATTCCATTATATGTGTGAAGGTTTATAAAAACACGTGTATCTGGGCTCCAAACCCTAGTATCAGAATTCAGAAAGATAACCAAGAAATGTTAATGTGTTGCAAACAGGATGAGAGTCATTGAATAGAGTGCAAGGCTGTGGCAGTGCCAAATGTTGTGCAAAGTTGAATGGAGCATTAAGAAATTGTGTTAGGTAACTTTTCAAGTTTGATTTAGAAGGGGTAGAAATGGGTCAGTAGTATCCTGGAAATTTTTAGAGATAAATGGGTGGAAGAAGCAAATCAGAGTTAAAAGAAACAGGCAAGATTGAACCAGAAACCAGAAGGGATAGGATCAACTTCACAGATTTGGAAGATGGAGAGGAGCACCTTTCCCTTTAAGGTAGAATGGGAATGTGTGTGTGGCATGATTGGGCTCTCTTACAGGTGAATCTAAAGATGATGGAGGTTTGGTTATCTTAGAAAATTTGTAAGCATTCATGTGAAAGGAAATAAGGAGTCATAGATTGTTTTGTAGTAGTGGAATGACCTGATGAAGCATTATATTCCTATAAGACTGGAATGAGTTGGAACAGAGACCCTTAAGTTGAAAAGATGGCTGTATCTACTTAGGAAAATTTGAGGGCTTGAATTTTAGGATGGTCACGAGAAATGAAAGTGATAGATACTAGGGATATTTGTATGTTTTGTGGTTCAGCGGTTATTTTGAGAATTGTTAGCAATTTAAATTATGGGTTAAAAAATTATATTGAAAAGATTGAATAATCTAATGGAATTGGTGTTATTGAGATTCTGTTTAATTTTGCAAGTTTTTGCTTTTATTATATGTGCCTTAGGAATCACTACTGTAATTCTGAATTAACTTATTTCTAGTTCTTATTTGTGAAGTTTTCTCTGAACAGCCTATATAGCACATAGACTCCTAAAATCTACCTCTGTATTTTAGACAACATCCCAATTTTCAAGTATTAGGCTGATACTGAAAAATGACTCCTTATGATTTTCCTTTTTGGGAATTCAGAATACTTTATGTATGTAAGTTTGTGTATGTATCTATCAGTCAATCAATTACTTTTCAGCTTTTATTACAAAAAGAAGAGCATGATTCCTAGCCCCAGTTTTACAACAAAAGTTACTAACTCCAAGTCTGATTCGGTCAGGACTGGGAATTCAGAATACTTTAATATATGATAACTCAGTGATATTTGCTTTCTTTCAGATAACTTCTTGATTCTCATAATTCCAGAAGCATCTTGTGAGTTAAAAGATCTTTTTCAAAACAGTGATCTTCAGGTTGATTATTAAATATATAGAATACTATAGCCTGGTTGTAAAACTTTTTTCTTCTGTAACTTAGAAGTTAAACTTACTGGCAAGCCACTAGCTAAAAAGGGACATTTTTAGGCTATCTGCCTATTTTTTCAGTTTTTCATATCCTCAAGAATGCTGAGATTATTTTCCCTCTAAAAATAGGTTAATTTTTTTTAATGTGACGATCGTTTCAAAAGTGGAGACAAAGACAAAGAGAAAGGAAAAAAAATTTTACTCTAGAAGCTGTCAGTTGCCTGGTGCTGATTTTCAAAATTATATCTCTGGTCCTGACTTCACAGCAGACACACACACATTTTAGCTTCCTTTTGGGCATCTTCATTTTGACATCCCTCCACTCTAGGATAATTATAAAATCAAATTGTTTAGGCTTCTTATTTCTACTCTAGGTTATCTTAAAGAATAGTTTGCACACTATTTTTTATACCTGGGATTTTATACCTTGGTCTCTCTGCTTTTAAAATCATTTAACTACTGTGCTGAATTCCTTCCCATAAAGTGTGTTTATTTGAATTTATGTGTTTAAGATTTCTATTAAGCATCCTAAGACTATCTCATTTTTAATGCGGGGTTATGTATAATGAAGCTTGCTCTGTAAATTTTTGCTCCTGAAATGTAGCATAGTGATATATCTTATGCATTGCACTGTTATGTGCACTAGTATATTATATTTAATTATCCACTAAACCTTTTTCATTCTTGTTTTTGTTTTTTTTTTTGTTTTTGTTTTTTTTAGGTTTATTTATTTGTTTTCAGAGAGAGCACAAGTAGGGTAGGGGCGGAGAGAGAGAGAATCCCAAGCAGGCTCTGCACTGTCAGTGCAGAGCTGGATGCAGGGCTTGAAATTACAAACCATGAGATCATGATTTCAGCCAAAGTTGTAGGCTTAACCAACCGAGCCACCCAGGTGCCCTTCATTCTTGCTTTCTTAAATCCCTTTTTCACCATTGCCATTTCCACCATTCTAGGCCCAGTATTGGTAATTTCAGGTTGGTTCTCTCTGTTACATCTTTTTTTAAGTTTATTTATTTTGAGAGAGCAAGGGAGAGCATGTGCACGTGTGTGGGAGAGAGGCAGAGAGAGACAGGGAGAGAGAATCCTAAACAGGCTCTATGCTCACAGCGCAGAGCCTAGTGAGGGTTGGGGCTCATTCCCAGGAACCTTTGAAATCATGACCTGAACCGAAGAAATCCAGGGTGGGATGGTTAACCGACTCAGCTATTCAGGCACCCCCTCTCTGTTACATTTTATTTTTTTTTATTTTTTTATTTTTTATTTTTTTTATGAAATTTATTGACAAATTGGTTTCCATACAACACCCAGTGCTCATCCCAAAAGGTGCCCTCCTCAATACCCATCACCCACCCTCCGCTCCCTCCCACCCCCCATCAACCCTCAGTTTGTTCTCAGTTTTTAACAGTCTCTTATGCTTTGGCTCTCTGTTACATTTTTAACAGCACCTAAATTGTGTTACTCACTTGCTAAAGAATGTGTGATATTCCTGGGTTTTGTGTTTTTTGGTCATATCTGAAAGTTTTAGAATTCTTATATGTGAGATTTTTGGTGGGTGAATTTTACCTTTCTACCCTTATTTTCCAAATTATGCACAGTCCTTGGGTTTAGTAAGTCTTTGACCCTGCTGCTTATATTTTACTCTGATCTTGTAAGTTCTGGTCAGTGCTGTGTCTGTCTCTTGATATCACCCTGCCCCCTCAAGTGTATAAATTTCTAAAAACTGTAGAATGTATCTTATATTGTAAACTCCATTTTGTAAATGATTGATATTTTGGTATATACCCTGTCTTCTTAATTATATTATAGGCTCTTCCAGGGCTGAGATGGCTGTTTTTACCTCTACAGAAGCCTTTGTTTTCACTTTTACTTATAATAGTAATAAAAATAGATATTTTCAATGCTAATATTTCTGTAGCATAGAATAATTATGTATATTTTTATATCTTAAGCTTAGTGTTGTGCCTGGCGCAAAATACGTCTCCAGTGTAGGTGTGTTCAGTGAGTAAAGTGTAGTTTGTCAGTTAATAATAGCTATCTTTTATTGTATATTTATAGCATCCTAGGAATTGTGCCAAATGCTTTGTACTAAATTAAGCTCCTCTAAATCCTTACACAAGAATGAAATAAGTATTGTTATTTACACTGATAGTTGTAATATTTACCAATACAGCAATAAATGACAGAGCTGGGATTTTATACCTTGGTCTCTCTGCTTTTAAAATCATTTAACTACTGTGCTGAATTCCTTCCCATAAAGTGTGTTTATTTGAATTTATGTGTTTAAGATTTCTATTAAGCATCCTAAGACTATCTCATTTTTAATGCGGGGTTATGTATAATGAAGCTTGCTCTGTAAATTTTTGCTCCTGAAATGTAGCATAGTGATGTATCTTATGCATTGCACTGTTAATAAAAAGTCAGGTTTGACAGAAGTCAGAGCAATTTATACCAATAATAAATTCAGAGTTGAAGTTGGTCTTCTATGGATTTTGACCTCAGAAAGGGAAAACAATTTGCCTAAGAAGTGAGGCTCAAACCCAAAGTGGTATAGCTATGTATCAGGGTGTAAGCCAAGCTTGTAACAGAGTCTACAAGATACAGTAAAATAAGATAAAATTGTTTCTTTCTTACATTAAAAAAAAAAAACAAAACAAAACTGGATAGGTAATTCTTGGTAGGTTATCAGTGTAGTTGTGTGAAGTCAATTTGTGTTCCACACTGGTAGGTTAGCTAGGACAGCTCTGCCATCTTTAACATGTGACTTCCCTTCCTGAGTCCCAAGAGACTGTGCTAGTTATTGTTGTCTCCTAGCTATCAGGAAAGGGGTAAGGAGAGAAGGAAAAGCATTTGGTATTTCAGGAGATGACCTAGAAATTGCACACATCAATTCCTGTTGTATTCCATTAACTTGAATATAGTAGTATGACCACACTTAGATGCAAGGGAAACTGGGAAATCAGTGTCTAGATAGGTAGCTTCGTGCATCCGAAAACTCTGGTAGGTATGTTATTAAAAGGAAGGAAGGGAGAAAGGAAACTCCAGGGAACGGTTAACTACAGTCTTATTTTAGTTTTCAATTTGAATGGCTGTAGAGATTTTGGTATATAATGATGAACTTTTAATGGTGTCAGATAACAATTGTAGCACTAAACGTGGAATATTTACATAATGAGTAGGAGATAAGTTTGAGGTGTGCTATGCCACGGCAGTGGTTCATTAGATCACTGTACAGTTTCTGTTTTCCTGTAGCAAGTCTCTTCAGTTGAGAAAGCAAGTTTATGGTGGGGAATCTGGTGGTGGTAGGGATTCAGGATTAGAAAATAGCCAAGAGTAGAAAGTATGGAATCTGGGAAAATGTAGGTAGTGGTAAAGGGAACATTGAAGTGCCAGGCTGCAGAGATTCTAGCTCAATCAGAAGGCATGTGTACTAGAATTAGTAAAGTGGAGGGCTTGTGTAACTAGAGGGACAGGATAGGATGAAAACATTTATTGCATAACTGAGCAAAATTTTTTTTTTTGCTTTTGTTTTTAAATAATACTGGGTAAAGTAGCACTACTTTTGTTTTCATACTGCAAGCTTAATGCCCTTTACAGACATGCATACTACTTATTCCATGAGTACATTTTTTTATTGTGTTGTGGTACTACAAGACCACCCCCAGCCTTGGTGATTCACTGGAAGAACTCACAGAACTGGTTATATGGTCATACTAGAGCTCAAATTTGTTACAGCGAAAAGATACAAAGTTTGTACAAATCAGCAAAGGAAAAGGCCCATGGAACAAGGTCCAGAGGAAATCAGGTGTACTCTTTCAAGTGTTCTTTTCCAGTGGAGTCACACAAGATGCTTTTAAATCCTATAGCTGTTATGTATTATTACTGGGGACTGATCAGGTAGTGCCTAAGGTTTTTATTGGGGACTGGGCATATAGGTACCTCTGAGTAGCATGGATCAAAATCCAGATTCCCAGAAGAAAAGCAAGTTTTCAGCATAACCCACATTGTACAGGTTAGTCATAGTAAGCTACACTTACCAGTGAGGGAACGTTTCATGTCAGAGTAGGGAACTGTTTACCTGTCAAGTTCACAGATGCCAGCCAAAGGCTAATGTTGCAAACATGCCTTTCTAAGGATAGCAGTCTTAGGCCTGCCATATTAAATCTTTTCTACCCACTGTTCTCTGGCTTTATTCATGGTAGTTTTCTAGGTCTCTTATAGAATGAATGCCCTGTCCGCAAGTAGACAGAAATGGAAGTAATAGTTTGTAGATTGCTCTCACGCTTTTTATTTGATTCTCCCAACAACAAGTCTGTCTGTGATTGAGGTTGGTTGAGGAGCGGAATTTTATTAATCATTTTGTGGATGAGCAAATAGAGATTTAAGAAGCTTAAATGATGTTCAAACCTCATGAAGATTAGAGGCCAGGTTCTGTGAGTTATAAATATTTTAAATACTCTTTGTAAAAGATTTACACGTTAAAATTCGATCAGCACTGAGAAAGAAAATTAAGGGAAAGAAAGGGGATATACAGTTAAATGTTCTCATAGCTTCCCATAAAGTCTGCCTAATATTTGTGACCTGGACACCCTCTTTCCCAAACTGATCTTGGAGGAAAAGAGAAAAGAGGACTGTGTATATAACCAGTTTATATTGTACTTACAATGATTATTCTCTTTTTTGCGGATAAAGAATTGGGGGAAAGAGTGAATGCATTACCCCTTGAAATAACTATGTACCTCAGAGTAAGTATGAGCAAGTAGGTACTGAAAGGGATGTTTTTATTTCATTCTCATTAAAAAAAGCTACCAAGATCCTATGGTAGTGTTTTCTTAACATTAATCTCAAGATAAGAAATGTCATCAGAAAATAGTTTTGACTTATTGCCAAGCTACTATCATCCATAGTGCTAGACAGTGGAATATACTTGTGTGCAAGAGAGAAGTATGGTCCTGTCCTCGCAGGGCTTATGGTCTGATAAAAATGGAGACAATAAATAGGAAATTACGACAGTAGTCTGTTAAGTACCAAGATAGGGGATGTACAGTGGTACATCCACTGTATATCCACTACGTTGATAGCTTAGGGCTTTCTGTTGGGGGGAAGAAGACAATTATGCTATGGAGATTTTTCCCACTCTGGCTACACTGTGGAGAGTAAACTGGAGGGGGGCAGAAGTAGAGGTTGGGAGACTATTTTAAGTAGTTAGATGCGGTAGCTCACATAAGGATGGTGCCAGTGTGTTTGGGGTGGTGGTCTGACGTGAGACATTTTGGAGGTAGAATAAATAAGAGTTGGTAACTTCTGCATTTTTGGTTTGAGCCTCTAGGTAAAAATACTTTAGTAGGTTGACATTAGAGAAATAAGCTAATTCACCCACTGGCTTTCCTGTTTTGGAACACTTCCCTTTTCTTCCATTTTTTTTCTTTGTTTTGTGACACTATGCTGGTTTTTGAGCTAGTGGCTATCAAGCTTTCTCTGACGAGTTCTTCAGTGGAAAAACAGATCATGTCTTTCTGTAAGATTATGATGGTTATCAAGCTATTTGGTATTTCTTAGACAAGAAGGTGTCTTGGGGAGTCAAAGAAGTGCTTATTGAAATGAACGTAAAGTTTTGGTACCCGATTAGAGGTAAAGAACATAATTTGAAAATAAGTGTCTTCCTTCCTTTTTCCACTTTCTACTTTTATTTCCTGGGGGGATCACTTTTTTTTTTAACAGGTGCTTGTGTATCTTTGTATTGAGTTTCATATTTATCTTACTTGAAAATCTTACTTTATCTTATTTTGCTTTAATGTACCTACGAGAATATTATGTTTATGTTTATTTGCATTCACTATGATGGTATACATACTGTTTTGAACCTTGTTTGTCTTCATGTAGTAATTACCTTGGAGATCTTTGTATAGAGCTCTGTTTCATCCTTTTACATTCTTGTACAGTATTCTACCGAATGTATGTAGTGCAGTTTACTTATCAAGTCTCCTATTGACGGGCATAATAGTTGTTTCTATTTTTTTCCCCTTTAATACATTTAGTGGTGAAGTAAACATGCTTGTATTACATGTGATTATAATAAACCCAGATTTGCATTACAGGCCTGTTATGAATGACGTGTGAAACCTTAGATCTGTTAGACCTTGTGAATCATTCAATTTGCTTGTGTGTCTGTATGCAGGTTTCTAACTTGAACAAAGATGGATTTTTTATTTTTTATTAAAAAATTTTTTTTTTTCATTTGAGTGTAGTTGACACAATGCTGCATTAGTTTCAGGCATATAACACAGTGATTTAGCATCTCTATACATTATGCTGTGATTTAGGTTCCCAACAAAATTGAGCAGATGATATAGAAATTACTCATCTGTCCCATGCCCCCAAAGATGAAAGATGGACTTTAAGTTTCTGCCTAATGAATTGTGGAGAAATTGCTAGTACCACTGTGGCAGATATTTATATATCTCAACAAGTACCAGGATTGTTAGAATTAATTATAAAGTATTACAATTAAAATAAAGAAAAGTTAGAGTCTTTACAGTCGAGACAAAAGACAATGTACTTGGAAGAGACAGGTAGTTCTAGCAGCATGTTAGTAATTCAGCAAATGTTACTGAATTCTAGATATGTGTGGCACACTGTTTTAAGTGTTAAAGAGATAAAACACAATGCCTGTACTAATCATAGAGATAGTCCTGTCTTACAGATGGGCATTCTGAGGACCAGAGAAGTTAAGGCATTTTCTAAGATCACATTCAGCCCCTATGTGGCAGAGTTGAGATTTAAATCTAAGTTAGGCTGATTCAGAGCCCGTTCTTTTGTTTCTGCCATGTTAGATGTGGGGAATGATTCTTGGTCTTAGCATATTGCCCATTAGGTTGTGGATTAATAGCTTATTGTATTAAGGCATTTGTGTTACTGCAGTAGTCATATCAGCATAATACACGGATGGTCTCTTTGCTTTTTCTGAAAGAACATGCTTATATATGTTAAAATACAAACCCGGTGAAAGACTGTTTTTAAAGCAAACTGAAATATCTCTATTTCAAAACCAACCAAGTAATGTGACATGGTAGTTTTATTGAAGTATATAAAAAATATATTTTTATTTTTATATTTTAAATGAATAATCTTATAAATATAAACTTTATAAATTCAGAGGTCATATTTTGTGCTAGACTTGTCTGTCTGAATTCAACACGGCGTTCAGATTAATGAGCCAGTTTACATGTGACCGCTGCTGTGATCATCAGGGCTTGCTTTTCCAGTTGCTTGTCATCTGGGTAGAATACAAGCTTGGTGTGGCTTCCAAGAATGTGTGTATGTGCTTGTCTGAAATGGCAGAGTTGGGACACAGAGAAGTTAAAAAGGAGCTATTCTGTTTTCTTGTTTATTAGATTAGTCTAAGTTCCTTATAGATGGGGATTGTTGAATTGCTGGAAACTAGCCATGGTTGCCTCTGCGCAGACCAGCTATTGTTGAGTTAAAGCGCCCTTAAAAAAAAAATCAGCATTCCTAGGCTGCAGCAGCTGCCAGGGAAGCACTTAGTTGACACAATACTTAGGTTGATTTTCTTTAATTATGTATTTATAGAAGACATAAAGGAATTGAAATGTAGTCATAATATGCTTCTCTAAAAATCTCAGAGTCTTCAGTGCAACAAAAGAATAGGATCCTAGTTGTGAAATGGTAGGACTGAAAAGTTGAAGACTTATGCAAAAATAGACTTTTGTCATGGGCAATAGATTTCCCAAAGACTCTCGTTCGCGCATGGTTCTGTTGCTAGGATTAAGCCTTTTTCATTGCAGCATGGAGAAGCTTTTATTTGAGTTAAATTCAGACTTCTTGGTATGTCACCTGACAGTCTTGTGGTTTCAAATGAATATGGTTCATTGCTATTATTAACCTGAGTTGGCAGTTGTGCATAACTGGAGTTTTTAGGGATTTTGAAAAGTGGAACTGTGTAAGAGAAACATAAATGCCACTAATGTACAGTTTAACTTCACATGTTATTTTCAAATGTTGTACCTCAGAGTCATCCTAAATCTAGTTATAAATTTGGTGATAAGTTTGCTTCAAAATATCTGAAGCAAAAATTTAAATGCTGAGACTTTTAGATATACTTATTTTATGAAAAGTAGATTAAAATTGTGATGATAAATTTAATTAGAAGGACTTCTTGAGAATGTTTTAAGCAGATGGTTTTCATTATTTTAAATGTATAATTTATAAGTACTGTATATTGATCATTGGTGTATATGTGTCTTACTCGGTCATTCACTGCTCTTTTTTCTCATGTTTACATAGGAGCAATTATTACAGATATTTGAAAAGCAGTTTGCTATTGTGTTTGTATTTCATATACATATATAAGTAAAATTTAAATTAAAATTGATATTGTATTAATTTATTAATCATAATCTATTTTTTATAATCTTATTTTTATAGTTAATATTATTCTTTAATTTTAATGACATGGGGCTGAAGTTTTCTGGTAATGTTTTTTATGCTGTGAACATCTTACGTGTCCCAATTAGTCATTTATGACTGGAGTTAAATAATCTGAATTAGCAGTGAATTTAGACTAAGGTACATTGTTTTTATATTTTAAATGAATCCTACTATGAAGTTTTAAAGTATTTTTTCAATATGTGTAACTCAGTTAACAACTTGGATACTGGCCCTTTGAATTATTTAACTCATTTTAACATTCTTTTGGGGTTCCACTATGGGTTCTTAATTTCTCAGGTATACAGATTAATGTCAGAGAGTTAAAAACCACCTAAGTCAGGTATATTTCAATTAGGCGTATGTGATGCTGAAAAATGTTAAGGAACTCTTACAGTAGATGTGATATATGATATCCTCTTATAGAAATTTACTCTTGCTGAGTTCCATTTCAACAAGAATTTATATTGTAGATTATTAATTTGTTTACTTTGAAATACTTTTTGTAAAATTTTAACTTCATGCATGTGACTTTATACATGTTAGATTAGCGGGTAGGTATAAATGGATTTGGGGATCTTTAATGCTGGTAACCGGTTATATTTTTACTTTATGCGTAGTAATATTTATATTTTTACTTTATGTTACATATAAAATATTTATTTTACTTTATATATAGTATATATTTTTATATTATTTTTCACAAACTAGTAAATGCCTAGTTTGATAAAATAATAGTAACCGTACAGCCAATTAGCTGACTATACTTTTCATTAAAATGTAAATGACAACATTAGGATTTCATCAATATTCTAGGTATAATTGAATTCATTGTGACTTCAATGATAAGATAAACAGATTAAAGGTTATCTAGTGTTACTATAATTTTTAGTTTATTAAACGTAATTGGAGAGAAATACTTGGATATAAACAGCTTATATAAAAATTAAGATTTTTTTGGATAGGAAAAGGCCTAAACTGATAACTGATTTCTTTGAACTGAGATTAACATATAAATCATGGGATTATTTTTCTGTCAGGTTAGAGAATTTCAGTTTCTTAGAAAGAGAAATAATTAGAAACATACAATTTCCTGGGTGAAATAGGTGATGGGGATTAAGGAGTGCACTTGTAATGAGCACTGGGTGTTGTATGGAATTGTTGAATTGCTATATTGTACACCTGAAACTAATTAACACTCTGTGTTAACTATATTAGAATTAAAAAAAAAATTAGCTTCTTGAATTGAAATGGTACTTTCTGATACAGCCATTCATTCACTTGCTTGTTAAGGAAATTAATTGAAGGTACATTATATTCCTTATCTCTCTCATCATCTCATAGTACTTAGTAAGAAACTGAAACAAGAAAAACCAAAATAATATATAAACTAAAATTTGTGATTAGCAAGTTATCAATGTGGGAGGAATTTTCACTGTTTACAAAATGAGTTTAAATTGTACTGAAAAGTGGAGCGGCTGGGTGGCTCACTCGGTTAGTGTCAGACTTCAGCTTAGGTCTTGTTCTCATAGCTCATGAGTTCGAGGCCTGGGTCAGGCTCTGTGCTGACAGCTCAGAGCCTGGAGCCTGCTTCAGATTCTGTGTCTCCCCCCCACAACGCCTCTCTCTGCGCCTTCCCTGCTAGTGCTCTCTCTGTCTCTCTCTCTCTCTAAAATAAACAAACATTAAAAAAAAATTCTTTTTAATTCTCTTGAAAAGCAGAATTTGTATAATAATGATGCCTTATTACTGATAATCCTACTTTCTTAAGAAAATGTACTTTAAACAATTCTTTAATGTGTGACTCCTAGCAGAAATGCAGTGATACTCTGACGGTGATTTATATTTTATCTTTTTTCCATACTTTTAAAACTTTGTACAGTGTAATTTTCACATGTATTTTATGGTTCCTGTAATCCTGTATGTGATTTGTTTAATTTTGTATATATCCTGATATTAGGTGTTTCAACCCCTGAGTTGTAGTAGATTTATTGAATTAGGTCCTTGACTTTATAAACACATTTTATATAAACTATCTGTAAACTGAATAAATAACTGTTGAATATGTAGTTTCGTTTTTCACAAGTATATAGATGTTCTTTTGATTAATACTGTACTGAGTTCATAGTAGCCTTTATTCATATTTTCTCAGTTACTGGATACCAAATTTTTTAAAATATTAAAATTGTGTCCTTTTACTAGAAATTATTGGGAATTGCTCATACAGACCCATATGTTCACTATTGTTATTTTTTTTAATTCACAGTAAATATATATCGAAAGGAAAATTAGGTGCTCTGTTATCTGATATAGTTGGAACTTCCAGATTAAAAGAAAAAGTTAATTGGAGTGAGGAATTTAAAAAACTATACTTGTTGTGACATTTTATTTTTAGCTTGACCTAAATATGCATTCAGTTGCCAGTTCTTTGCTGGTCACTGTGTTTTAGAGGGAATGGTGAATGTTTATTTATTGATTTTAGAGGGAATGGTGAATGTTATTTTATTCTCCATGTACAGAATATCTTTCTCTAATTGAATATGGTGCTTTTTGGCTATTGTGCTTTGGGGTTCTGATGGTGACCACTTCTTGCCACGTTGTTATGTTGAGAAAGATTTTCGATTATCTTTTGTAGCCTAGTTTAGCATTCTTCTCTTTCTCCCTCCTTCCCTTCATCCATTCTTCACTTCTTTCTACAGCAATTCTTTTTTTTTTTTTTTTTTTTTAACCAAACTCAGAATGTTTGCTAGTATTGGGGGCAATTTCTCTAATTCCTCACGTATAGGTACTTGGCTCCCTTCTCTCTCTATGTCTTGTAAGAGCGTAAGATTTTAATTGTTGCTCAGTGTTAGTTTGCATCACCATCCATGTTTCCATTTCAGTGAGACAACATTGATGGATAAGGCCCAGGAAAGAACAACTAACAGTACCATTTCCATACTAGGCATTGCAAATGATTATTGAATAAATGAACTTATCATGTCTGATACGTATACTCTGTAGTAAGAGATTATTCCAGACACTTTGATTTTAAGAAAAAGTGAAAATATCTGGATGATCAAATGTAAGTAGGAGTAGAGGAAGAGAAGACTAGGTGGTGTTTATCTACAAGTGCATGAAATTTAATTGTTGAGGCAAAAGAGTTGGTCAAATTGGAAAGAAAAAGTAAAATATTTAGATGTTACATCTAAGTGTGACAATCATTAAATGTGTTGAGATACAAACTAACATTTAGCCTGATGTTTCTCAATCTTTTTTTTTTACCTTTATTGTTCCCCCCCTAAGGAGCCTTTAAGATTGTTTTGTCTCCTCTTGGGAAGCCATCTTGCTCCCATCGAGAAGCTATGCCTTGAGCCTAAGTATGAACTGACTCTACTCTCTTTTTGGGATGCTCCTATTCTGACCACAACTTCATGTCCTTTGATCTCTCATATAAATTTGCTCTCTAACTTCATTGAGACTACTGTTTTTTTGTTTTGTTTTGTTTTGTTTTCCTTCCATCACCTCCATCCTGACCATGTGTCCAGAATTTCTTTCTCAATATCACTCTTAACAGCCTTGCCCCTGGTTTTCCGTTGCAGCTACTCAGAAGATTTCCTGTTAAATCCATTGTCTACTTTTGCCCCTTCCGTACCTAGGTTAACTTGTGATAGTTGAAAAAATTAGTCCTATCGCAGATTTATAGTTTTTAGCTCAGCTGGCTTGATAGTGCTTTGGCTTATGCTTTTCTTAGGTTAGCACTACCCCACCCCACCCCACCCCACCCCCTGCTTTTTTTTCTTTCTTTTTTTTTTTTTTTGATGACTTTGTCAGACCTTTATCTCTCAAACCCTATACCCCAGTTCAGGCCACACATCTATCTCATATATATTTAGGTACGTGCTTGACTTCTACTTTTTAGAAAAAACAGAAGTGATCAGTACAAATGCTTAGTTTCTAGTCTCTTCAACCTGAAAACCTATCTGCAGTAATTTTCATTTGTAGATCCTTTTTTCTTGCCTCAGTAAGTGTACTTTGTAGTTCATTAGCCTTACCCAGGATACTGTGTCCTAATTTGTTTGGAATCTTAGTCCAACAGTTTTCTCTGGTTGCTTTTTAAACTGTTTCTCTGCTACCTTCTCATAAATTTGGAAATACATTTAGGTGTATACCCTTTTTAGATATAAAGATAGGTAGATAAAATAAAAGAATATATATATGCGTGTAAAAGATATATGAAGATCTGTCTACATTTTTTTCTTTAAAAAAAGCCTCTTGTAGCTTCACCTCTTTTACTTTTTTTTTTTAATTTTTTTTTTACATTTGTTTATTTTTGAGAAATAGAATGAGACAAAGCGTGAGCGGGGGAGGGGCATAGAGAGAAGGAGACACAGCATCCGAAGCAGGCTCCAGGCTTTGAGCAAGCGGTCAGCACAGAGCCTGATGCGGGGCTCGAACCCGCAAAATGTGAGATTATGACCTGAGCCGAAGTCAGACGCTCAACCGACTGAGCCACCCAGGTGCCCCTACTTCACCTACCTGTTTGGGGTGACTATAGACTTTGGTTGCCAAGATAATCTCAGTTTACTCCTGTGTGTTTAGGATCTTCCTTTACATTTAAAACTCTGCAGTGTATGTGGTGAATTATATGGGCACGTTATTCCTATCTCTTCCCTTTTCACAGGGAAACCTTTGCAAATAGCACACATACTTACTATCTTAATTGTCTCAGCTCTTTTCCCTTCATTCCATTGCCATTGCTGTGTGATTACCCCCACCCCAATCGCACTTTTCCACTGAAAGCGTTCTTGCAAGAGTACCAAAGACCCCCAAATTGACAAATCCCATGGGCGCTTTTAGCCTTTATAAATTTGGCTTTTGGTACTGTACAGTATTCCTTTATCTTAATATTCTTGACTTTTTTTTTTCTTTTTTTTTTTTTTAGATCTTCCTTGACTTTCGAAATAACCTCTTACCATGGGTTTTCTTTTTTCTCCCTAGTGGTCTGTCTTTACTGATCTTCCCTGGCTTCTCTGCTTTTTTTCTACCTGTCCTTTAATTATTGCCGTGTCCTAAAATTCTAGTTTATTGGTCCTTCACTTTGTTTTCTCTTTTCAACTAATATGTTCTTCCTGAATAATTTCAGTACCAACACGTGTCAGTAATTCCTTTGTCCAAAACTCTAGTCTCAGCTTTCTTCCTACGCTCCAGACCATTTTTTCATCAGTCTCTTGAACACTTTTCTGCAGCTGTGTTTCAGACTCTCCAAACTCAGTCTGTTTATGCCCTTATCCCAAACTTGCTTTCCCCCTGTATTCTCCACCTTGGTTAATGATACCTGTTTTCATCAAATTGGAAACCTGAGAGTCAGCCATTCTCTTTCCTCACTCTTCATATACAGTCTCTCAGGTCATGTCTGTCTCCTAAATAATAACTAACTCTGTCCCTTTCTTTCTGTCTTCAGTGCTGTTGTTTTGTTAAGTTTATCTTACCTCTAGACCTCCCATTCTAGTCACTTCTCAGTGTGATTTTCTGTCAATGTGATTTTCTGAAATGCACAAATGATCTTTTCACCTGTTTGACACCCTTGTTTATTCACTGCCTGAATGATCAGGTTCTTTTGTGTTTCTGTTTCTGTGAAGTGCTTCTGAGTGATCTGGCTCCAGCCTGCCTTTGTAGTTTGCTTGTTGCTTCACTGCATGCTCCTGAGCTACAGTCACTAAGAATTACAACACATGCTGTTTTCTTCTTTCAGTGAAGAGAATGGTTAGCTTTAAGTAGTACTTCCTGCTTAATCAATAGTACAGAATAATCGTTAAGATCCTGTACTCCACAGACATACTACTTGGAATCTAAACCCAGCATTGCTGTTTTTAGTAGGTAGCTATGTCATTTTGGGCAAGTTACTTAATCTCTCCCTGCCTTAGTTTTCTTACCTATAAAATAGGAATAGAGTTGTTACGAAGATCAAATGAATTAATGTGAAGATTAAATGAATCAACACATGTAATGCACTTAGAACAGTAGTTGGTATATAATAGATAATGTGTGTTAAATTTTATTATTTATTGTGTATCATTTACTATTAATTTTTAGTGAGTCCTTACTGACCTCCCTATGCAAATGTCTTGACTAGATTTTAAGTTTGCCTCAGTCATAGACTATATCAGATTGATAAATTGATTATTTTTCTATTAGACTATGAACCTTCTCATGGTATAGTTATCTTTTCCTTTCATGCTTAATGAATGCTTTTAAGTCAGTGAAAGAATACATAGATAAAGAATGTGACAACAGATATATTCCCAGCACCTGGCATTGTGCTTTTAGTGTGGTAAATGTTTAATATCTCTGTTTTAATGAGAAGTCTGTAATGTAAATACATAGTTTGGTTACATACAGTGTTGTTTTTTCTCCCTACAATCCTCTTTAATTTTCAAATTTATTTTTATTATTTTTTAATCCTCTTTTTAAAAATTTACATAAAATACACATAATTCTAAGTGTATAATGTGATTAATTTTGAAAAATGTATACATATACCTGTTTAACTAAAACCCCAATCAAGATCTAGAATATTTCAGTTACTCCGTAAAGTTCCTTCATGCACTTTTCTAGTCCATTCCCCCTTGCTCCCTCCACCTCTGACCAACCACTGTTTGGGTTTCTCTCAGCATGGATGAGTTTTATCTGTTCTAGGACTACATATACATGAAATTAACAATATGTATGTATGCTTCTGGAGCAGCTGGGTGGCTCAATTGGCTCAGGACATGATCTCTTGGCTTGTAAATTTGCGTCCCACATTGGACTCTATGCTGATTGCTCAGAGCCTGGGGCCTGCTTCAGATTTTGTCTCCTTCTCTCTCTGCCCCTCCCCTGCTCATGCTCTGTCTCTGCTTCTCAAAAATAAATAAATGTTAAAAAACAACAACAACAATACGTATGCTTCTGTGTCTGGATTTTTTCACTTAACAATGTTTTTAGGGTTCATCTATGTTACTGTGTTATCAGTGGCTCATTGCTCGTTATTTTGGAGTGGTATTTCATTGTAGAAATGTACATTCTAGGTTGTTTATTCATTCTCCCATTAATGATCATTTATGCTGTTCCCAGTTTTTTTGCTATGATGAATAAAACCGGAGGGGGCATTTTTGGGAACATAAATTTTTATTTTTCTTGTCAAGTACTATGAGAATAATTGCTGGGTCATAGCTGCCAAGTAATTTTACCAAATGGTTGTCTCCTTTTATGCTCTTACTAACAGTGTATGAGAATTCCAAGTGCTTCATATTCTTACCATCAACTGGTGTATTAGTCCTTTTAATATTAGCTATTTTAGTAGCTGTGGAGGGTTCTAAGTTGCATTTCTCTAATGATTGGTACTGATAGCATCTTTTCCATGTGCTTTTGATCATTCATTATTCACATACATACTTATGTAAAATGCTCCAGTCTTGTGATCCCATTTTAAAATTGGATTATTTTATTGCTTTGTAGGAGTTCTTTGTATACAAATCCTTTCCTCAGTTATATACATTTGAAATACTTTCTTCCAGTTTATGGCTGGCCTTTTTTTTTTTTTGCTCTCTTTCGATATGCACGTTTTAAATTTTGATCTTGTCCATTTTATCAATCTTTCTTTCTTTCTTTCTTTCTTTCTTTCTTTCTTTCTTTCTTTCTTTCTTTCTTTCTTTAAGTTTATTTATTTTGAGAGAGAGAGAGAGAGAGCCCAAGCAAGGGAGGGGCAGAGAAAAGGAGAAACAGAATCCCAAGCAGGCTCTGCGCCATCAGCACACATCCCATTGTAGGGCTCGAACTCAAGAACTGTGAGATCATGACCTGAGCTGAGCTGAGATCAAGAGCTGGATGCGTAACTGACCGGTTTCTTGAGATTATGTTGTTTTACTTATTTAATGTGCTTGGATCTAGGAATTCAAAGATGAGGGGTTCCTGGGTGGCTCAGTAGGTTGTGTCTGACTCTTGGTTTCAGCTCAGGTCATGATCTCATGGTTTTGTGAGTTTGAACCCCAAGTTGGGCTCTGTGCTGGCAACATGGAGCCTGTTTGGGATTCTTTCTCTCTCTCTGTCTCTGCCGCTCCCCCACTTGTGCTGTCCCTTTCTCTCTCAAAATAAATAAACTTAAAAAAAAAAACAAAACTAAACAAAGATAAGTAAGCTTTCCTTATGGAGATCTCTCTAGTGGAAGAAAATGTGAACAGATAAAAAGTACAGTGTGGAAAATATTACTAGATTTCTAATCTAAAGTCATTGTAATCTCAGAAGTCAACAGCTAACTCTGCTGGTGGAATTACTAAAGAGCTTCCACAGAGGTGACATTTAAGCTAGATCTTTAAGAATGAATGGGAGTTTTGCCAAGGTGGTTGAGGATATTTCAGGTGGAGGTAGTAACTCATACAAAGGTATGGAACTGTGAAATTGTGTGGTATGTCTTTGCACCTTTGAGATCATTGTGTTGATACTATGGGTAACGTGAAGGAAGTCTGGAAAGGTAGATCAGGACCGGATTTTGGTCATTTTTACATCTAAGCAAAGGAATTTAGATTTTATTCTTTGTGTTTCTTGAGATCACAGGGTGTTGGATGAATGAGATGGTGGCCACTGCTCATTCCAGCTCTGTTGGAATACTCTACATCTAGCAAAGCCTAAGTTTTCATTTTCTTCAGAACATTTCGTCCAGATATGCACTTAAAAAAAATGAATATACCTTACTGACTCACATAGCATTTCCTTACTACCACATTCTATCACAGTTTATTGATTCCTTGTTTTGATTTATTTCATCAGCTATTTATCTGAAGTTACCATGTCCATTTCTTTTTTACTTTGCTCTTGCTGTTTCTTGCTTCCACAGCAGGTTCTTACCTAACTTGCCCTAACCAGTGCTTGGCACTTGGTAGGCACATATTTGTATTGAATGAATGAATGAACTATTCATTCTAATAGTTAATATCTTAAACCTCTAGTGTCTTAAGTCTAGTATTCTACCCTATGATGATGGTTTTCTAGTCCTTGTCTTCCTGCCTCCCCCCCATAGCTCTTCATATTATTTCAGCACTTTGACCTCACTGCCTTCATTTTCTTCTAATCTGTTAGCTTCCCCCCTCCTCACTTTCTTACCTAACGAGCCTAGATTTCACTGTCCATCATTCCAGATATATTTTTGTCAGTCTTTTGTTCTATCTCCCAAGCTCCCCTTTGTTTTTGTCCTGTCTCCCTATCATAATCCTTGCCATGGCTCAATCTGATCCAAATTCAAGAATAGGAGTGTTTGTTAGAAAAAATGACTTAACTGTGTAGTTGGTGGCAAGTATATATTCATAGTCTTGAACATCATGTAGACTTCCTGAATTTCCCAGAAACCTTATGTTTCCTAGTCATCGTAGTTTTCATTCCCACATCACTGTTCTTCTCTATTTTACTCTCTACTTTTCCTGCATTTTACAACTTTTATTTCCCTTCATCTATTTTACAAAGAAATTAGAGCTGTTAGAATGAATTTTCTCAACATCTTACCTTTATATTTACAGTTCTTTCTATATGCATGTCCATCTTTGCCTCCTTTATTTCCATCCTAGTGCATGGATTATCCTTTCTCCTGTTTGATGTGAATCCTTTCACCTGTAGTCTATATCTATCCAACTCTACTTCTTTGGAGTCTTTGCTGTATCCGTCATCATCTCTCTTCCACTTTATATTCATCGTCATCAGTATGTAAATATGTTCACATGTGTCCTTTTTAAAAACAAAAAAGCTGTCCCTCCATGATTTCACGTCTTTCTTTATTTCCTTGACATTTGTCCTAAATTCGGTATTTTCTCTGTTCCTATTCATTCTTCAATCCTCTGCAATCTGTTGAACTTCCTTAGAAGTGTCTTTGCCATGGTCCCCACAGACTTCTTTGTTCTATAACTAGTGGGTGCTTTTTAGTGACTGCCCTGGTATTTCTTCTTCCTCTCGAAAATGTTCTTTCTAGTTTCCATAAGACCTCTTTCCTCTTACCTATATGTTGGTGTGTATTCTTTTATAGTTTCCTTTGCATAACAGCAAGCCACAGTTTGGTAAGTCAGTTTTTTTTTTTTTAATTTTTATTAAAAAAATTTTTTTTAATGTTTATTTATTTTTGAGACAATGCGAGAGACAGAGTGCAAGCAGCGGAGGGGCAGACAGAGGGAGACACAGAATCTGAAGCAGGCCCCAGGCTCTGCGCTGTTAGTCCAGAGCCCGATGCCGGGCTTGAACTCACGAACCGTGAGATCATGACCTGAGCCAAAGTCGGATGCTTAACCGACTGAACCACTCAGGCACCCCGGTAAATCAGTTCTTAATACAGATGTTTACTAAGGATTAGACAGGAGAAAATTAAAATTGTATTTACTGTCAAGAATTTGGAATGAAGATATTTTATGTTGCCAGTTATGGGTCATTTAAGATGCATTAAGTGTTATGATTCTCTTAAGGAGGTGAAGGAACCCAGTCACGAGTTGTAACTGATGGATTGTGAGGAATTGACCGTTCATCCTGACATTAAGTAACAACACACAGCCCCTGGAATAGCAGTTAGCAACTGTCCCATCAGGTGTATTGTATTCAGTTCACTGGACAGGTATCTGTACCATACAGTTCATTGTTTTCTCTTTTTCTCTCTTTTCCCTTATCTACTCATTTCTTTAATCTTTTTAAATTATGACAAAGAATGCATATGTAACATACATAAACCAAAGAAGTGGCTTTTTTTAATACTCTAGAGTGAATATTGATGTAAGCACTGTCCAGTCTAAAAATAGAACATAGTGCCCAGTCTACCTGGTGTGTACCTTTCTGGTTATACCACCACCACCTCCAGCCTTATCCCCAGAGGTAACCACTCTCAAACTTTTGAAGGTATCCCTTCATTTTCCTTATAGTTTTAAAAACTAAATATGCATCTGTATGTAAAACTTAACCTGATTTAAACTTTGTGTAAATGGAAAAATACAGTAACTGTGTGTGTTTTGTGTGAGCATACCATTGTCTAATTTCTTTTACTCAGGGTTGATCTATGTTTTTGTCTATAGTTGAAGTTCATTCATTGTATTTATTGTGTCTGAATATATACATATATTCATAGTCTGAGTATACGATAATATGTTTATCCATTCTACTCTTGATGAACATTTGCATTGTTTCCATAACAGTGCTGTTATGAAGATTATTGTGTAATGGCATGGCACGGAATTGCTAGTAAAACTAAAAATCAGTTTTACTAGATTTTGTCTATTTATTATATGTATTTTAAGGGGTGCCTGGGGGCTCGGTTGAGTGTCCAACTCTTGATTTCGACTCAGGTCATGATTTTCTGGTTCTGGGATTGAGCCTTGCATCAGGCTCAGCACTGAGTGTGAAGCCTGTTTGAGAGTTTCCCTCTTTCTCTGCCCCTCCACTGCTCACACTGTCTTTCTCTCAATATAAATAAATAAACTTTAAAAACATCAAAAAAGCTTGATTGGAAAGGCTCATCAGAGGAACATGGGAACTAAAGAGTTGGATATAGGAATTTAGAAAAAGTCTACTTGCCAGGGTGCCTGAGTGGCTTAGTTGGTTAAGTGTCTGACTTGATTTTGGCTTGTGTCATGATCTCACGATTGGTGAGTTTGAGCCCTGTCAATGTGGAGCCTGCTTGGTGTTCTCTTTCTCTCCTCTCTCTCTGCCCCTACCTCCACTTGCGCACATGCTCTCTGTCTCTCTCAAAATAAATAAACATAAAATAAAATAAAATAGTAAAATAAAGTAAAATAAAAAACTGTTCTCTAAGGAAATTGAGCCAGTTTTTATTCACACGAGCTTTATATGAGAATTTCAACTGCATTTGGTCATTCCTTATTTTTTTTTACTTGTTATTGTTTCTATAAGTAATTAGCTGCTGTTACTTAATCTGAAAACTGTTTCTGTTTTTACATTTATATATAAAGAATCAGAATAAAACTGTTTAAAAATGTGGGTTAGCATTAAGCCACCTGGGTCCATGCCATGAAACAATTTGTATTTTCATTACATTAAGTGTAGCCACATATTTTTATTAAGTTAACCATTTTTAGATTCATATGGGATGACTATATTTTATATACACTTCCTAGAACTTTTGTTTTTACTTTTTAATCTAAAGTGTCATTGCCGTATGAGTTTTTAGTCCTAAACTAACTGATGGTATTTAATAGAAAGAACTGTTATATATTCTTTAGCAATACCACAGCTTAGGGTTTTATTATATAGATTTTATTTCTAGGAATTTATGTGGAGTATTTATTAGAGTAACTAATGGATCTTTATTTTTCTTTGAAGTTGGCCTTTGCCAGAGTTTGATCCAAGCCAAATTCGACTGATTGTGTATCAAGACTGTGAAAGACGAGGGAGAAATGTCTTGTTTGACTCCAGTGTTAAGAGAAAAAATGAGGACATATCAGTATCGGTGAGCATCATTATTGATTTGGTTGAAATTTAATGTCACATATTATAATTCAAGAAAGGAGGAGTGAAATTTCAATTATGACACTTTTGTCATTACAAAACATCTTTATCATATTTTCAAAATTTAGAGCTGTGATTTTGAAAAATTTTAAAGGAAAAAACTTTATTATCATTCTATCACCAGAGAACATTTTAATTTGATTATTTATTTTCCTACATAATTGTATTGTGAGATATGACTAGAGCTTCAGAGATCCTTATAGAGGATCTGGTCCAAACTCCCATCTTACATTTGTGAGAAGTGTGACCTAGAGAGGTGAATTTATTTGTCTGAAGGAGCAAAGCACGTTACATCTAGCCCTTAGTGCATGATATTTCCCCCTGCTCTACCGTCGTAAAAAGAGCACCTATTTTGTTAACTTTCGATGTCATATTTTGAAATATATTATGACTAGTTTAAGAGTAGTACATGGACATTCATTTGGTTGTCCTAGAAAATGTTAACCTTAAAAATAGATATGCTAGTTATTTTACTAGCAAAAGGTGGGTTTATTTGGGAATAAAAAAAATTGTAATCCGGGACAAACAAGCTGAAGCAAAACCATAGGTAAGTCTAAGGAACAAAGGAGAGACATGCTTTTTTAAGGAGAAAAAGGGTAAGTTGGGAAGGTGGTTCAGAACAAAAAGTCCATTGGGGTAAACTGGGGAGTTTGAAGTGTCGTGGCTTCTCATTGGTGGAGCTACCCGTGGGTGGCAGTGGGGTGAGAAGAATGAGGAACGCGTCTATTCCTTGGGTGGAGTAGTGGAGTACCATCCTCATGCAGGGTCAAGTGCCTGTAAGGTCAAGTCTGTCTCTTCCTGTTGAGTCTGCAGTTAGGTATGAGTGCTAGGGCATGAGTGCTACTCCTGCTGAACCCTCTGACTCCATTTTAGTGAGGTTTCCCATCCATTACGAATTTTCACAAAAACCTAGGTGATTGCTATTATCTTTACTTCTTCTACTGCTAAAGACTCATTCTGTACATCTCTAATGTGGAAATCAAACCCTGGAACAGTGTTTTCTCCCTTCCTCTAAATTAATAATTTTCACTAACATTTTGCTAAATAACTGGAAACAAAATGCTTTGGGAAAGCTTTTCCTAGAATTGTCTTGTTAAAGCCAACAAATACTCATTTTTTGAGACTTAGGAGTTTATATTTGAGATTTTGTGTTATTAAAAATATTTGATATATTGGCCATAGTCTATTTTATTTACAACTGCATCCTCAGCATCCACTACAGTGGCATATAATAGAAACTTGACTAATTTTTGAGTTAATTTCATTGCCGTGTTTTACAATGTCCCTTCTAATTACTAACACATTTCTCAGTTTTCTGGAGATGGTGCTTTGTTTAGATTTCTTAGCCATTCTTTGGATACTTTTTTCAATCTGATTAGAAAAGAGCATTGCAGAATGTTCTTAAAATATTGCTTATTTGTGCAAATAACTAAAGATTTATAAGTACTAGGCACTTGGAGATTTAGCAGTCTTTGCTCCTTGGTACCTACAATAAGGTATCCTTTTAGGGGAAGTAGACACTGAACAAGTAAGTACACAAATAAATAATACCAAATTGTGATTAAGTGCTGTGAATGAAACACACAGAATGCTTATGAGATTCCCTAGGAAGGGAACCAGTTTTCCTCATTTTGGATGTAGGGGTATTAAGAGGTCTCATTGAGGAAGTGAAATTCCAGCTGACATCTGAAGAAACCCAAGGCATGGAATAGGGGATGAATATTCCTGGTAGAAGGACTAACAAATGCAGACTACAAAGTGACTTAGAAGCTTCATGAATTGAAGGAACTAAAAGAATGTCAGTCTGGATTGATAGCAAGTAGTATGTAAAGTAGCTAGAGATGAAATTGGAGAGAGAAAGACAGCAGGAGCCAGAGTATTTCGGGCTTTATCAGTCTCTGGGTTAGAAATTTAGATTAAGTTCTAAATGGAGAGGGAAGCCACTACCAGAATCTTTTTAACATTTCAAAAAATCATTTTGGTAGAGAGCCCAGATATAAACCCATGCATATATAATCAGTTACTCTATGACAAAGGAGCCAAGAATATACAAGGGAAAAGGACAGTCTCTTGAGTAAATGTTGGGAAAACTGCACAGTCACATACAAAAGAATGAAACTAGACCACTATCTAACACTGTACACAAAAATTGACTCCAGATGGATTAAAGACTTAAACATAAGACCTGGAAGCATAAAACTCCTAAAAGAAAACATGGGCAGTGACTACTGATGGGAGAAAATATTTACAAGTCTTATATCCAATAAGGGGTTAAAATCCAAAAAATATAAGGAACTCAATAGGAAAAAACAAAACAAAACAGAAAAAACAATAAACCAGTGCAATTAAGAAATGGACACAAGATCTGTATAGAATTTTTCCAAAGAAGACATACGAGTGGCCAGTAGTACAGGGAAAGGTGCTCAGCATCATTAATCATCAGGGAAATGCAAATCAAAACCACAATGAGATATTGTCTCACACTTGTCAGAATGGCTATTTTTAAAAAGACAAGAGGGGCGCCTGGTTGGTTCAGTTGGTTAAGTGTCCGACTTCAACTCTGGTCATGAACTTGCAGTTTGTGAGTTCGAGCCCCGTGTCAGGCTCGCTGCTGACCGCTCAGAGCCTGGAGCCTGCTTCCGATTCTGTGTCTCCTTCTCTGTCTGCCCCTCCCCTGCTCACGCTCTGTTTCTCTCTCTCTCCCTCTCAAAAATAAATAAAGATTAAAAAAATTTAAAAAATAACAAGTGTTGTTGAGGGTGTAGAGAAAACGGAACTCTTGTGAACTGTTTATGGGAATGTAAATTGGTGTAGCCAATATGGAAAACAGTAGGGGGATCCTTAAAAAATTACAAATAGAACTACCATGTTATCTAACAATTCTGCTATTGCATATTTACCCGGTGAAAACTCTTCAAAAAGATAAATGCACCCTATGTTTATTGTAGCATTATATACAATAGCCAAGACATGAAAGCAACCAAAGTTTACATCATTGGATGAATGAAAGAAAATGTGTTAACAGCCATAAAATAGAAGATACTTTTGCCATTTGTGACAGCATGGATAGATCTTGAGGGCATTATTCTAAGTAAAATAAGTCAGATAAAGATAAATACTTTATGATTTTGCTTATATGTAGAATCCCAAAAAAAAGATTAAAGTCCTAAATAGAGATAACAGGAAGTGGTTGCCAGAGGGAGAGGGTGGGAAGTGGGCAAAATGGGTGAAAGGGGTCAAAAGGTACAAACTCCCAGTTATAAAATAAGTCATGGGGATGTAATGTCCAGAATGGTGATTATCTTTAAAAATATTGTCTTGTGTATTTGAAAGTTGTTAAAAGAGTAAAAGTTATCATCACACGAAAAAAATTGGTGACTGTGTATATTGATGGATGTTAACTAGGTTTATTGTGGAGGTAATTTTGCAGTATCTAAAAAAATCATTATGTTGTACACCAGAAACTAATATAATGTTATATGTCAGTTATCTTTCAGTTTAAAAGATATAGTGAAAAGAATCAGTTGCTGCTGTTAGGGGAATGGCTGGATGTGGGGGATGAGGGAGAAGGAAGTGTTTGGTAAATCCAACAGTTTGGTTTGAATAGTTGAGTAATGAGATATAGCCTTATAGTGACAGAATTGTGGATGGTTAGACAGTTGAAATCTAAGGTTGCATATGTGATAAGCATGTCTTCTTTGTATTTAGACTGCTGATAGCTCAGCAGAACTAGCCTGAGGCTGACAGATTGATAATTGATTGATATATATTACTTTGATTTTTTAAGGAAGTATTTATTGAGAGTTTTCTTTGCTTGATAGTGTTCCACTGCATTGTAGCATAGGACCTCTCATTTATTATTTATCTTGATTAATGCTTATTCATTGTGTGTTTTTTCAGCATTATTACTTTTTTTCTTATGCAGCCTTGTGAGTCTTGACTCCTGCTGTTACTTGAACCCTCCCGCCCACTTTTTCTGGAATGATGCTTAATTGGTTCTTGTTAGTCTTCTCTCTTGCTGATGTCTTTCACGGTTAACTTTTTTCTTTGTCTGCAGACATTCACAAAGCCCCTTCATACAACACCAACAAAATGATTATCCTTTTACTTTCTCCTTCATGTCTGTGTCGTCTTTTTCTTTTTCTGACTCTTCATTCTTAGCATCTGTTGCTGTCTCAGTCTCTCTGCCTCACCGTCAGGCTGTCTGTCCTTTCTGTCCCCTGGTCTCCTTAATGTCTCTTCTTGGTTTGCTTCATGTCTCTTGGTCTTTTCTCTCTCTCTATGTCTCGGTATTATTAATCTGTCTGCTGGCTCTAATCTCATACCATCCACTCATTCCTCATTTTTCTGAAATTTTCCTGTAAGCCTACTACTTAAAAAACAAACAAACAAAAAACACAAAACTGTTCTTGGTGTGCCTGTGTGAATCAGTCATTTAAGCATTTGACTCTTCATTTAGCTTAGGTCATCATCTCACAGTTCATGAGACTGAGCCCCACCTTGGGCTCTGTGCTGACAGTGTGGAACCTGCTTGGGATTCTCTCTCTCCCTCTCTCTTTGTGCCTCCCCTGCTCATGTATGTACACACTTTCTCTCTCAAAATAAATAAACATTAAAAAAAAGTTAAAAAACCTGTTCTCTGGGTGCATGGGTGGCTCAGTCACTTAAGCATCCAACTGTTGAGCTCAGGTCATGATCTCACAGTCCTAAGACCGAACCCTGAGTTGGGCTCTGTACTGAGCATAGAGCCTTCTTAAGATTCTCTCCACACTCTTTCATGCACGCTTGCATTGCACTCTCTTTCTTTCTCTCTCTCAAAAAAACCCCAACAAAAACCCAAAAAAAACAATAAGCCCTGAAAAACTAAAACCCAAACTTCTCTAGACTCACTGGTGACTAGAAATCAAACAGCCTTGGGGCGCCTGGGTGGCGCAGTCGGTTAAGCGTCCGACTTCAGCCAGGTCACGATCTCGCGGTCCGTGAGTTCGAGCCCCGCGTCAGGCTCTGGGCTGATGGCTCAGAGCCTGGAGCCTGTTTCCGATTCTGTGTCTCCCTCTCTCTCTGCCCCTCCCCCGTTCATGCGCTGTCTCTCTCCCAAAAATAAATAAACGTTAAAAAAAAAAAAAAATTTTTAAAAAATAAAAAAAAAAAAGAAATCAAACAGCCTTGAATATCTCCAGTCTCTCTTGGCTTCATATGTCCTCATCCTACGTGCCATTTCCCTAGATGAAGATTTATCCACTTTCAGGGTTCATTTTATCAGAACTTTATGACTCCTTTCTGATTCTTCTAGGTATATTCCTTTTTTTTATCAAAATTCTCATAATCCTTTATTCATAGTTTGTTCATAGACTTCTATATTATAGCTATATTTTTATGCACATTCATTATTAGTTGGAAAAGAAAGACAAAGTAAAAAATTCATCTGTTATTTACCTTAGTTTCCTAAACTGCCCACTGCCTCACATGTGGTAAGAAGTACTCAGGATATGATTTGATCAATTTTAGTTATAGTTAGGAAGTTTATTATCAAAATCCTGTAAATACTTTCATGAAGATTTCATATGTTCCTTTTGAATACTGTGAATCACATCAAAATACTCATTGTTTCCTCCAAATTGCAAGCTGTTTGAATCTTTAAGTGATTTTTAAAAATCTACAATTACTGTACCTTTGAAACTTCAAATCATGTGGGCTCTACATAGGCAAAGAAGGACTGTGTGAGTAAATGATATATTTTTTTTTACTTCTTACAGAATATTTGAGTCTATACATAATGATGAGATAGTTTAGACATTAGCAGTTTGCTGAATAAAGGTAAATCATTCAACCTTGTCTTTGCAGAGCACATTCTATTTTCATATGATAAATACTGAAGTCACTTCTCATATCCTTCCTCTTTCTTAGTTTAAAACAGTCTACCAAAGATAAGGATTACAAATATTGATTTGGACATGTGTTTTTACCAGAAATTTTATTGAGAAAGTTCTCTCTTAAAATTGAGAAAATAATACTATAAATTATAAATGGAGAATTAAATTTTATAGTGTGAGTCATACGAAATTGCTTTACTCTGTTCCCTTTACCAAAAAGAAATTAACATTTTCCAATTTGGAAGCAGCTTTGGGAGACAGCATTTTCCAATTTGGTTTTGGGTTAGGTCATGACCTCACGGTTGTGAGATCAAGCCCTGCATTGGGTTTCACACTGGGAGTGGAGCCTGCTTGGGATTCGCTCTCTCGTTTTCCCTCTCACACTTGCATGCATGCCTAAATACACTCAATCTCTCAAAAAAAAAAAAAAATGAGCACTATAAAAATACTTAATGAGGTCCCTTTAAATAAAACACATGACAGATCGTTTTCTTTGTAAAGGTGATTCACTTTATTCACTTTATTGAGTATTTTTTATTTGGGATGGGAGGGGGAAAGGCAGGTAATATTTTCACAATGGCATACTGATTCATATCTGGATTTGGTTGAACCAAGGAATTCTCTATGAAGAGCATGGCAGCACCTTAGATGGATAAACAGATTTTTTCTATGTTTCCTTGCAAAGAAAATACTGTCTCTTTAGAATATATTTAATGGGTTTAATGGGAAAATGAGGGAACTGTGTATTTTATCTTTTTAATTTTGTGACTCATAAATTACATGAATGCTTTGATTTTGTGTTAGAAATTAAAGTACTTTGCATGCTAAAATGTCTTATAATGTTAAAATTATATTGATCAATGTATAGCTTTTCAGAACAGGTGTATTTCAGCTTTATTATATTTTATGAAAATGACTATTGAACTGTAAAGATTAAAATGAATACATTCAATGATTTTAATAAAGTAACTTACTTTGTAAAAGAATTATTTTTATTTTTTGTTTTTTACATTCAGTCCTCAGACCTTATTCATTTTATAGCTGAAATATAAAAATCACTGTGATGTCGTTTCTTTGAACACTGATGTAGCCAAATGTGTCCTGTGTGATTTCATCCTGTGATACTCTCCTTATCCTGGACATTGTTTTTGTTTTAATGATAATGTAGTGCTGTTTCTTGAGTTCTCAGTGAAATTATATGATCATTTACATGCTTTAGCTTTTTTTTTTTTTTTTTAATTTTTTTTTTCTCAACGTTTATTTATTTTTGGGACAGAGAGAGACAGAGCATGAACGGGGGAGGGGCAGAGAGAGAGGGAGACACAGAATCGGAAACAGGCTCCAGGCTCTGAGCCATCAGCCCAGAGCCCGACGCGGGGCTCGAACTCACGGACCGCGAGATCGTGACCTGGCTGAAGTCGGACGCTTAACCGACTGCGCCACCCAGGCGCCCCTACATGCTTTAGCTTTTAATCATTATATTCAAGTATAAAATTGTATAGCAAATGCACGTAAGTTTGGAAAGGTGAACACAAATTACAGTGTATGAGTTTTGTACACGTTGAAGCATTGTATAAGTACTAATAGTTGAGTCTTAATTATGAGACCAAATTTGGAACATTGGATTTTAGGTCGTTGGAGCTGTAAAAAAGGTAATATACAGGAATCAGTAAGCTCCATATATACTTATAGGTTTCAGTTAGATGATGTGAAGGTAGCTAAGACAGCATTTAAAATAGCAACTTTAAAAAGTGCCTTGCATAAATTAAAAAAAAAACAAACAAAAAACAATTATGCTTTCAGAATTTTAAAAGTCTCCAAAAGTATATAGAATCTTACTCGAGCAAAGGGAAAGGCAAAATATATTTTTGGGTAATACTCACTGTCCTAAAGTTGTCCATTCTCTCTAAGTTGCTTTGTAAAATAATGCAATCCCAATAAAAAAGACCATCATTTTTTTGTTTTTTGTTTTTGGTGGAGGGCATTGTGTGGAACTAGGCAGAGGAATCTGAAGTTCAAATGGAAAAAAAATAAGCAGTAACTGGTTGGAAAACTGAAAAAAGGACAGTAAGGATGAGCTAGCTGTACCAGATTTGCAAAAATACTTTGTTTCAGTAATTAAAACAGTGTGTAATTGGCACACTAATAGGCAAAGAGATTAACAGAGTAAGATAAAGAAACACAAATAGATCCACATACACACAGGTATTTAGTATATGATAAAGACATCATCTTAAATCAGTAAAGATCAGTAAATGGTATTGAGTCACATAACTAGAGTAAAGATAAATTTGGATTTGTACTTCAAGTATGTTAGACATAATAATGTAAAAAAAGTAAAACTACAATATTACACAAGAAAATGTGAGTTCCTATATTTCTGTGGAATGAAGAAGACTTTTCTAACTATGACTTAAAATACAGGGGCCATAAAGTAAAAGACTCTTAACTTTGACAACCACTACACATGTAATAGGATTTATATTTTCATTCCTAATAAAGGAAACAAAAATGAAAAGTATACTGTGATTTTAGTTCTTTCCTTTTAGATTGGCAAAAACTCAGATGTTTAATCATGATACTTTGCTGTAAAGTTAATCTTGCACTGTCTACTAATGTTATATCTATTTTTGCTTTTTTTGTTGTTTTATTTACATTTGATTTATTCCCTGCCACACACAAAGGATTTAAATTGCCTTCCAAAATGTATAAAATGTAAGAAGAGTGCATTTTATTTATTTATTTATTTATTTATTTATTTATTTAGTAAATTTTATTTATTGAGAAAGAGAGAGGGAGGGGCAGAAAGAAGGGACAGAGAGAATCCCAAACAAGCTCTGCATTGCTAGCACAGAACCTGATGCAGGGCTCAATCTCACTGACTGTGAGATTATGACCTGAGCTGAAATCAAGAGTGGGATGCTTAACCATCTGAGCCTCCTAGGCACCTGAAGAAGAGTACATTGTAAATAGGTAAGAAAAATAAGAAAAGGAGTAATTAAGGTGAAGCTTATTATTTTTATATTATCATCATGACATCAAGTAATTAATGGTTCAGAGTAGGAGAAACTCAGTGATCCAAAGAGGATGAAGAAACAGTTCCTAAAATAGTAATCTATTGTATGAAGATAAGGTACTGCACAAGAGTTTATCAGTTATAATAAGCTCTTTCATAATTTCTTACCATAGCACGATATTGTGGGGAAAAAACATTGACTTTGAAATCATAGTCCCAACTTCCACCCCCCCCCCCAGCTTTATTGAAATACAGTAGACATACAGCATTGTGTAAGTGTAAGGTATACAATGTAGTTATTTTATGTATGTGTATATGGAAAAGAGATTGTCACAGTAAAGTAAGTTATCACATCTATCATGTCACACAGAATTTTTATGTGTGTTTGTGATGAGAACTTTTCAAATTTACTCTCTTGGCAACTTTTGTACTGTTAACTATAGTCACCATGCTGTACATTACATCCTTAGAACTTAACTCACTCTTTATCTGGAAGTTTGTACAGAGTTCCAGCTTGGAATCTATGCATACTGTGGTGATGATAATACCTACCTCAAAGGATTATTGTACAGAAAAATTAGACAATGTATGTAAGGCCCCAAACATAGGCACCAGAAAAATTGTTCTTTTTTTTTTTTTTTTTTTTTTTTTTTTTTTTTAATTTTTTTTTTTTTCAACGTTTATTTATTTTTGGGACAGAGAGAGACAGAGCATGAACGGGGGAGGGGCAGAGAGAGAGGGAGACACAGAATCGGAAACAGGCTCCAGGCTCCGAGCCATCAGCCCAGAGCCTGACGCGGGGCTCGAACTCACGGACCGCGAGATCGTGACCTGGCTGAAGTCGGAAGCTTAACCGACTGCGCCACCCAGGCGCCCCAGTACCTTTCTTTTTTAAATTCAATTCTGTTCACAGAAAAATAGAGCTAACTAAAATTTAGGTCATGGGAATGAACAGATTTTTAGAGTAGGAAGAAATTCTATTGATGGTCCTATCCAGTGATTGTCTGTGCGTGACAGTGTCCTGGGGCACTTGTTAAAAATACAGATTCTGAGGCTGCATCCCCAGAGATTCCTTTTTTCTTTTTTTTAATTTTAATTCCAGTATAGTTAACATAGTGTTGTGTTAGTTTCAAGTGTATAAAACGGTTATTCAGTAGTTCTATACACTACTTAATGCCCATCATTATAAATGTACTTTTAATCCCCTTCATTTATTTCACTCATTCTTGACCTCATATCTGGTAACCATCAATTGTCTATAGTTTAGAATTTTTTTTGTCTTTTTTTTCTTTGTTCATTTGTTTCTTAAATTCCACGTTTGAGTGAAATCATATGGTATTTGTCTTTCTCTGACTTATTTCATTTAGCATTATACTCTCTAGAGTATAATAATCCCATTTAGTATGTTACTGCAAATGTTATTGCAAATGGCAAGATTTCATTCTTTTTTATGAGTGAATATTTCCTAATGTGTATATCTCCCTCACATCGTCTCTAGCCATTCATCTATTGATGGACACTTGAGCTGCTTCCATAATTTGGCTATTATAAATAATGGTGCAATAAACATAGGGGTGCATTTATTTTTCTGAATTCGTGTTTTTGTATTTTTTGGGTAAATACCCAGTAGTGGAGTTACTGGATCATATGGCATTTCTATTTTTAATTTTTTGAGGAACATCCATACTGGTTTTTCCACAGTGGTTTCACCAGTTGGCATTCCCACAAACAGTGCACAAGGGGTTCCATTCTCTGCATCTTTGTCAGCTTTTCTTGTTTTTTGTTTTTTTAATTTTAGCCATTCTTACAGGTGTAAGAGATATTTCATTATGCTTTTGATTTGCATTTCCCTGATGATTAGTGATGTGGAACACCTTTTCATGTGTCTTTTGGCTATCTGTATGTCTTCTTTGCAGAAATGTTTGTTCACGTCTCATGCTCATTTTTAATTGGATTGTGTGTTTTTTGATGTTGAGTTGTATAAGTTCTTTTTATATTTTGGATACTAACCCTTTATCGTAGAAGTCATTTGCAAATATCTTCTCCCATTCCATAGGCTTTTTAAAAATTTTGTTGTTTCCTTTGCTGTACAAAATATTTTTATTTTGATGTAGTCCCAATAATGTATTTTTGCTTTTCTTTCCCTTGAAATAGAAAAATGTTGCTATGGCTGATGTCAGAGAGATTACTGCCTGTGCACTCTTCTAGGATTTTTATGGTTTCTTGTGTCACGTTTAGGTCTTTAATCCATTTTGAGTTTATTTTTGTGTATTATGTAAGAAAGTAGTCCAGTTTCATTCTTTTGCTTGTAGCTGTCCATTTTTCCCAACACAGTTTGTTGGAGAGAGAGTCTTGTTCCCACTGCATATTCTTTCTCCTTTGTTGATGATGAAATTACTGTATCATTTTGGGGTTATTTCTGGGCTCTCTGTTCTGTTCCGTTCATCTTTGTGTCTATTTTTATGACAATACCGTACTGTTTTGATTACTACAGCTTTGTAATATATGTTAAAATCTAGGATTGTGACACCTCCAGTTTTATATTTCTTTTTCAAGACTGATTTGGATATTCAGGGTCTTCTGTGGTTCCATACAAATTGTAGGATTGTGTGTTGTAATTCTGTGAAAATGCTGTTGCTATTTTGGTAGAAAGTGCATTAAAACTGTAGATTGCTTTGGGTAGTGTGGCTGTTTTAACAGTATTTGTTCTTCCAATCCATGACCGTGGAATACCTTTCCATTTGTTTGTGTCGTCTTCAGTTTCTGTAATCATTGTGTTACAGTTTTCAGTGTTCATTTACTTTTGAGAAGGAGAGAGAGAGAGAGAGAGAGAGAGAGAGAGACACAGCATGAGCAGGATGAGCAGGGGAAGGAGCAGAGGAGGGGCAGAGAGAGAGGGAGACACAGAATCCAAAGCAGGCTCCAGGCTCTGAACCACCAGTACAGAGCCTGATGTGGGGCTTGAACTCATGAACGGTGAGATCATGACCTGAGCTGAAGTTGGACATTTAACCGACTGAGCCACCCAGGTGCCCCTTGTGTTACAGTTTTCAGAGAACAGGTCTTTCATCTCCTTGGTGAAATTTATTACTTGGTATTTTATTATTTTTGGTGCAGTTGTAAATGGGATTGTTTTTTTACTTTCCCTTTTGGCTGCTTCATTATTAGTGTATACAAATGCAATGGATTTCTTTGTATTGATTTTGTATCCTGCAACTTTACTGAATTCATTAATGAGTTCTGGTAGTCTTTTGGTGAAGTCTTCAGAGTTTTATATATATATATATATAGTATAATTAGTGAAAAGTTTTACCTGCAATTATTGAAAGTTTTACTTCTTTCTTACCAATTTGGATGCCTTTTTTGTTATTGTTGTTGTCTCATTGCTGTGAGTGGGACTTCCAATATTATGTTGAATAAAAGTGTTGAGAGGGGCGCCTGGGTGGCGCAGTCGGTTAAGCGTCTGACTTCAGCCAGGTCACGATCTCGCGGTCCGTGAGTTCGAGCCCCGCGTCGGGCTCTGGGCTGATGGCTCGGAGCCTGGAGCCTGTTTCCGATTCTGTGTCTCCCTCTCTCTCTCTGCCCCTCCCCCATTCATGCTCTGTCTCTCTCTGTCCCAAAAATAAATAAACGTTGAAAAAAAAAAAATTAAAAGTGTTGAGAGTAGACATCCTTGTCTTGTTCTTGATCTTAGGGAAAGGGCTCTCAGTTTTTCACGATTGAGTATGACATTAGTTGTGGATTTTTCATATATGGCTTTTACTGTGTTTCCTTTAAACGTCCTTAGTTGAGAGTTTTTATCATGAATGAATGGTGTGCTTTGTCACTTTTTTTTTTGTATCTATTGAAATGATCATATGGTTTTTATGCTTTCTTTTGCTAATGTGAAGTATCACATTGATTGATTTGTGAATATTGAACCACCTTTGCAACCCAGAAATAAATCCCCCTTGATTCTGGTGGATGATTTTTTTAATGTATTGTTGAATTTGGTTTACTGGTGTTTTGTTGAGAAATTTTGCATCTGTGTTCATTAGGGATATTGGCCTGTAGTTCTCTTTTTTAGTGGTGTCTTTATCTGGTTTGGGTATCAGGGTAATGCTGGCCTCATAGGATGAATTTGGAAACTTTTCTTCCTCTTCTATGTTTTGTAATAGTTTGAGAAGAATAGGTATTAACTCTTTTTTAAATGTTTAGTAAAATTCACCTGTGAAGTCATGTGGTCCTGAACTTTTGTTTGTGAGTAGTTTTCTGATTACCAATAAAACTTCATTGCTGGTATTGGTCTGTGCACATTTTCTATTTCTTCCTGATTCAGTTTTGGGATGTTATGTGTATCTAGGAATTTTCCATTTTTGATTAGTCTGGCCAGGCTTTGTCAATTTGTTGATCTTTTCAAAGAAGCAGCTCCTGGTTTCATTGATGTGTTCTATTTTTTTAGTTTCTATTTTGTTTATTTCTTCTCTAATATTATATTTTTTATTATATCCTATTATATTCTTTCTTCCTTTACTATATCCTTTCTTCTACTGGTTTTGGGCTTTATTTGTTCCTCTTTTTGTAGCTTCATTAAGTGTAAGGTTAGATTGTTTATTTTAGATTCTTCTTGCTTCTTGACGTAGGCCTGTATTGCTGAACCTCTTTTATTGTTTAGACCATTGTGCTTTCATTTTCATTTGTCTCCATGTATTTTTTACATTTTCACTGATTTTTTTTTTTTTTTTCCCAGAGAGAGTGAGAAGGCACACACATGAGAGGGAGGGGCAGAGCAAGAGAGAGAATCCTAAGCAGGCTCCACTCCCATCGTGGAGCCCAATGCAGAGTTTGATCTCATGACCATGAGATCATTACCTAAGCTGAAACCAAGAGTCAGATACTTAACTGACTAAGCCACCCCGGCGTCCTTTCATTTCCTTTTTGATTTCTCAGTTGACCCATGAATTGTTTAGTAGCATGTTATTTAACCTCCATGTATTGTGTTCTTTCCAGACTTTTTCTTGTGGTTGATTTTTTAGTTTCAGTGTTGTGGTCAGAAAAGATACATGGAATGACTTTGATCTTTTTGAATTTGTTGAGACTTTGTACCCTCACATACGATCTATTCTGGAGAATGTTCTGTGTGCACTTGAATGTGTATTGTGCTGCAGGGACCTTTGCCTGTGTTATCCTCTGAAGCTTTCATTGGTGGGTGGAGCCTGTAGTCAGACCAGGCCCACTGCTAGAGTCTAGTTTGAACTGGTGGGTGTGGTTGTCTTCCCCTCTCCTTGTGCAGGAGTCACTTTGACGTGGTCCTGGCCCCTTACCAAGCTGCTTGCATACTCTCAGGTTTGTGCACTGCCTTGGCTGGCTCTGTCCAAAGGTCTGTTGGAGGAGGCAAGTCTGCAGGAGAAAACAGGGGCAGGCTTCTTAGTATTAGCCAGGTCTGGACAGGTCTGCTGTGGGATAGGACCTGGAATGAGGCATAGTTGGAGGGGGCTTGTATGGAAGAGAACACAGGAGTGTGGTACTCTGTTAACAAGTTAGTTGGAGCTTGTTGGGGCTGAGGTTTCTCCCCCCAAGTGTCCATGTGTCTAGTCTGGGGGTGGGGGAGGTGGGGGAGGGAAATGGTGCCTTCCAACTCCTTTCTTCCTGGAAAAGTCTTCCAAGGATCCCTGTCCCTCCAACACACGCTCTGAGATTAGTAAACACCTCTCTCTCCCATATACTTGAGGCATTTTTCAGACTGCTGCTTCTATGCCGTATCTCCACAGGGCTGTTGTTGGTGCTCTTTATGCATGGGGACTCAGTTTCCTCTGCCCTCTCTGCTCTCCTAGAGCTGAGCCTGCTGATTTTAAAGCTCCAGGTGTTAAGCCCCACTGATGGTAAGAACTTGTGAGATTAAGCCCCACTGGTTTTCAAAAGCCAAATGTTATGGAGACTGGTCTTCCCTATATGGGATCCCTATGCTTAGGGTGCTTGGCCTGAAGGTCTGTTTCTTATCCCTCTCTGAGCCTGTGATGTTGGTGTCCTTCCCTTATGCAGACAGTCCCATGGTCCATTTAACTCCTGATCACTTTCCTTCCTTCCTTCCTTCCTTCCTTCCTTCCTTCCTTCCTTCCTTCCTTCCTTCCTTCCTTCCGTGTGACCTTATCTCTACATTTCGCTGTGGAGAGTCTGTTCTGCCAGTCTTGGGTCATTTTCTTGGTTATTTACACTGATATGGGTGTTACTTAGTTGTGTTCGTGGGATGACATGTGGTTAGGATCTTCCAACTCCACTATCTTCCCTGGAAGTCTTATTTATTCTTGTTTTAATCCAGCAGTTCCACCAGCAATATCCTTCCTTAACAGATGAATGGTTAAATAAGCTATAATATTTACACACTGGAATACTATTCAGCTGTATGAAAAAAAGAAGGAGGAGGATTTCTAATGATAAATGGAAAGATTCTCTAGGCTTTTAGAGGAAAATAAAGCAAGGACAGAACTGAATTACTTACCTTTTCTGTAATAGAGAAAGAAAAGTAATACTGTGTTTTTATTTGCAAAAAGAAATTTTAGAAGGATAATAATAAACCAGTTAAAGTGACTAATTGGGAATATGTGGAGTGGGAAATAGGGTACTACAAGAAGGGTTTCTAGATTTCCGTGTGTATACTTACTTATTTTGTTTTTGCTTTTGAGTCATATGAATGGATTACTTATGTACAACTTAAAATTATTAAAAGTTGACTGAACAGGAAAAAAATTGAAAATTTGTGTGAAAGACTTGTAAACTGAAAATACCATGTAAGTGTTGGTTACTTATTTGAATTTCAGTTGTGATATAGAATCTGGAACATAAAATATGGTTATGTGTCAAGGTTAAAATTTTTAATCCCCCATGTCTTTCTACCTTCCATCCATTTACCCTTTCTGAACAATTTAGTCCTAAAGCCATTAGGTAGGGCTGAACACTGATGTCAGTTGGTCGAGACATGGTGGTCCAAGGCAGAGTATTAGAACCCAAGTAAGTTAAGGAGGACATCTCCATAGCTGCTGCCTGATACAGAGTGTCAGTGCCCAAGTGGGATGTTGAGGGCATCCATCTTGGCTGGCTGAGCCTGAGGAAAAGAAAATGTCCATGCAGGTGAGGGAGTGAGAAATGAAAGACTGGTTTCATATAAGGGAGTTGATAAAATAAACACATTTGAAGGCTAATGAAAGGCATGTTGTTCTGATTGTTAGAAAAGGGAGTTATAAATGAGAAAACTAGAAGAACCTTGTAGTCTTGGAATGGAATTGGATTTATTGGTGCAAATTTATGTTTTAATATATATGTACACGCATGTATATACTCAAATGCAATAAATGTAAATGTAAACTTGTTTATGGATATGTTAGATACATATGTGTACTCCTCAGCCCTGTCAGAGCAGTGAGAGCAGAAGCACAATGAGACCCCAACATGTGGGCTCATATCTAGTATCTAGATCTTAATGTCTTAATTCCCTTCTCCATTAGAATGAACCAGGGCTCTTTAGGGAAATGACTGGTCCTTAGACTGGAGCAGGGAAAGAAAAAGAAAAGCCTGGAACTTGTGCCAAAAGCTTAAACAATGATGGGAACATGTCAAAGGGACATAGAAATCAGCATGAAGGGCCTGTCACTGGCTAAATAGGGAAAACTCTAGCATAAAAACAAATAATGATAGCAGCAGATTACAACCCATTGGATGAAATAGAAAACCATGAGTTTATACTGATATAAATAAGTTGAAAGTTTGATGAGAAACAGCATTTTTATGGCATAAAAATAAAATAGCATACGAATTTCATTCCCCCCCCACCCCTTATCAAAATATTATTAATTACAAAGGAGAAAAAAGTTTGTTTACAGTGAGGTTGCTTGGTAGGTGCCACCTTAATCAAGTGACCATCAGTATTAAGAATATTATCGTTAATGGGCATTGAAATCATATGCCACATGAAAAGTGTCTGTATTATGATTATGTAAGGGAATGTCCTTGTTTGTAGAAAATACACATTGAAGTATTGATGCTTTAGTTCATAGCATCTCAGGTAGTCAGCTTACTCCCATTTGGTTCAGGAAAAAATAATTCTTTGAACTAAGTTTGCAACTTGTTTGTGATTATGTGAAAATGTTAAAAAAAAGTTAATAAAAATTATAATCCATTTATAAGAAGCCAGGTTTTTTTTCAGTGGTGTTTATAACTTATTTTTTTATGCGTAAGTAGAGCATGATTTTTTGTGGGTTAAAAATAAAGTATGGCATCATTCTTTTTGGAATGAAAGTGAGATAAGAAAACTGAATCCTTTTGCTCTGTGGTTGTGCTCATAGAAGGCCTATGTCTGTCTACCTGAGGGTTGCAGACTGTGCCCTCTCCCCTCATTAGACCATCTTCCCGTGAAGTTGTTGCTATGTGGATTCAGAAAAGCCATGACTTCAGAATGGGAGGGAGAAAAGACTCTGGACAACTGAGGAGTTGGTAGGAGAGAGGGGTGTGTGTGTGCGTGTAGTAAGAAATTTTATGTATACTTTAATGCTTCAGTCCTGAAACTGATGGATGTTTGTCCCTTTCCTCCCTATAGCAGATTGCTTCATGATTCAGAGATTGGATATACCAAGGTCCCTCAGCCTGGAATATCGTTCTAGCCCTCCCAGTCTTCCTCTTTCACCTTAACTCCTGTGCTTTTTTGTAGTCCTGGGTTAAATGTCATTTTTTGGTTTCCCTAGACTAGGTTAAGTCCTCTCTTGGACAGTTCACTTAAGTATCATTGATCCTTAACCTCTATTTTAATGTGGGGATAATTATAATACTTCCTAGAGTTGTTGTGAGGAATAAAAGAATAACTGTATGTAAAATGGAATAGTGCCTAGGCACATAGTAAGTACAATGAGTTAGCTATTGCTAACATAAAAGAACATATTTGAAATATTATATTTCATTATACATAGTTGTCTAATTATTTGTTAAATGCCTCTTTCTCTCATTCGATTGTTAGTTCCATGAGGAAAAGGACTGTTTCATTCAACTGTTTCTTAGTTTTTGGTATACATTGTATTCAAATTGAGTTTTATTGACAAATAATTGACATATATCATTCCATAAGTTTAAGATATACAGCCTGATGGTTTGCTTTACATATACCATGAAATGGTTACCAGCATAGATTCAGCTAACATTTATCTTCTCATACAGACAGAATAAAAAGAAAAGAAAGAAAAAAAAGGAAGGAAAAATTCTATTTATGCTGAGAACTATTAGAATTTACTCTTTAAAAAATTGTTTTTAATATTTTTTTTTTGAGAGAGAGAGAGGGAGAGAGGAAAGAGAAGGAGAGGGAGAGGGAGAGAGAGAGAGAGAGAGAGCGCGAGCGCTAGTGGGGAAGGGGCAGACAGAGAGAGGGAGACACAGAATCTGAAGCAGGCTGCAGGCTTTGAGCTATCAGCACAGAGCCTGATGCGGGGCTCGAACTCACAACCAGTGAGATCATGACCTGAGTCGAAGTTGGATACTCAACCAACTGAGCCAACCAGGTGCCCCTAGAATTTACTCTGTTAACAACTTTCCTATAATATTACGAAGCAGTGTTATCTATTATTGTGTTGTGCATTATTACATCCCTAGTACTTATTATTACTGGAAATTGGTACCTTTTGACCACCTTCCTCTAAATCTGCCTCCCCATACCCTCCACTTCTGGTGACTACAAGTCTGAACAGTATTTGCTTTTCTTTGTCTGACATTTCACTTAGCCTAATGCTTTCAGGGTCCATCTATGTTGTCACCAATTGTAGGATTTCCTAATTTTTTGTGGCTGAATAATATAGTTTGTGTACATATAGTACACAATATAGTGTGTACATGTGTACATTACAAATGTACATTACACATGTACATTACATGTGTACAAAATAATATAGTTTGTGTACAACAAAGAAGTTGTGTTACAACTTCTTTATCCATTCATCTGTCAATAGAAACTTAGGTTCTTTCCATGTCTTAACTATTGTAAATAATGCTGCTATGAACATGGGTGCAGATACATTTTTGAGTTAGTTTTCATTTCATTTGGATATGTATTCCCAGAAGTGGAATTGTTGGATTGTAATATAGTTCTATTTTTAATATTTTGAGGATTCTCCATGCTGCTTTTCAAAGTGGCTGCACCAATTTGTAGTCTTAGCAAGAGTATACAAAGGTTCCCTTTTCTCCAGATCCATGCTAGTGTTTGTTATCTCTCGACTAATTGATGATGACCATTCTAATAGACATGAGGTGATACCTTATTGTGGTTTTAATTTATATTTCCCTAATCACTAGTAATATTGAGTATCTTTCATGTAAAACCACCTGGTTTTGCCTTTAAGCATATTATGTAGTTACTAGTTCTTATAACTTTGGTGAAGTTACTTAAACTCTCTGGGGTTCATGTTTCTTATGCATTAAACTGGGCTATAATGTCTACCACCCTGAGTATTAAAGAAAATAGTTTTAAAGACCTAGCATTTCGATGGTGATCATTAAATAGAAGGTTGTTAAGATGTGGCCAAGAATATCAGTACCAAAAATATCAATATTTTAATAAGTGTTTAAATGAAATAATATACATGGAAATATCTACTGAAGTTCCTGACTCCAAAGTAGGTATTCAGTTATTTTAGCTTCTTACTTTAACTTTTTTCTAATATCATTTATAGCTACAAACCAGTAAGCACATGCTAGTTCTAGATGCTGTATAGAGCACTTTATGTATTTTATATATAAGTACATATGGAGACACACACACACACACACACACACACACACACACACACCTTAAGTGTCACAAATACCCTACCCATTAGATAGGGTTTTTCTTTCCATTAAATAGATAAATTTAGCGAGGTCAGGTAACTCACTGAGCCAGGATTTAAATTCACATCTTTTTAGTTGTAAAGCCCTTATTCATTTTAGTTTATCATGCTGTCTCTCTACATTTTTGGTTAGAGGTGATTTTGGAATTACCAGGTGTTCTCTTTTACAATGCCCTTGGTGGTGATGACATCTATAAAACAGTTGATCTTCAAAAACTGTGATTTCAGTCAGATTACTTCCTCTGAAAACCTACGTGAGGTCTGTTACATGGAAGAGTGTACATACTGGTAACTGTGATAAAGCACCAAAATATTTTTAGGAGTATCAAAGTCCCTGGTAGATTGCATCTTTGGTAGTTGTGAGCAGTGAAAGCTCTAGAATCTGGGAGTGGGAGAAAAGCAAGAGAATGAAGAAAAAGGAATAGAAATACATTATACTTTCATACTATGCCACTGTACAACCTTCTTGTCCTAAACTTAGCTGTTATTAAAAGTTTGTTAAGAGAGGGAAGCAAACCAAGAGACTTAAATATAGAGAACAAACTGAGGGTTGCTGGAGGGGAGTTGGGTGGGGGGGCATTGGTTAAATGGGTGATGGGCATTAAGGAGGGGCCTTGTTGGGATGAGCACTGGGTGTTACATGTAGGTGATGAATTGCTAAATTCTATTCCTGAAATCATTATTACACTATGTGTAAACTATCATGGATTTAAATTTTTTAAAAGGCAAAAAACAAAACAAAACATTTAACTGTTCAACACATGAATACATTCTCATTTCAAAATAATAAACATGTATGTTTAATATATGTAAACACATACACATACATTTAGTAAAATATAAAAGCTTTGTATTTCTCGTCTTATCCCTACATATCTGCATAGAAATTTTCTTCCTTAAAAATATTTATGTTAACTTGTAATGGGTATATTATTATATTTAAGTGAATTAATATTTTAAAATTTCTCAGCTTTAATGTCTTATATGGGAAAATATTGATAGCTCTAACTCACAGAAACAAAAGGCCTAAATGGAGTTTGAGATCAAATACTTTGAAAACTGCTGCCATCTCTTAAGTCACTTGTAAAGAATATTGTTGTAGACCATAATAATATAGAAAAACTCCCTTGATTTAACAATGTTTATGAGAAAAGCACAACACAAACTCAACAAATATTATTACAATTATGAGACAAAGAATAGAGAACAGTACTGGAGAAAATGTAGTAAAATCAATATATTAAGGCTATATTTTGAATTATTTCATACTTGTTTTTTCTAAAGGCTTTTATACTGTAAATTAAACTTGTATATGGTGAAAAGTTTGTTAAAACATGAATGGGAATAATATCTCTATTTCAGAAACTCTGTAGTGATGCTCAAGTAAAAGTCTTTGGGAAATGCTGCCAGTTGAAACCTGGAGGAGACAGTTCTTCCTCACTGGATAGTTCTGTGACTTCATCTTCTGATGTAAAGGACCAATGTCCTAAGTACCAAGTAAGATCATTGATGTCATTTATTTATTCATTAACTTACAAATATTTTTGAGTGTCCGTGATGTGTTATGCACCATCCTAGGGATTGCCGTACAATAGGAACTAGTCCTTACCCTCCTGGAGCTTACATTTGTAGCTGTGGAGACAGATAATTAAAGAAGTATGTTTATGCATTTTGATAAATCTTAGGAAAAGTACAGAAAACTATGGTCATAGGTAGCCAGGAGTATTTTCTCCCTTTTATTTACCAGATTTTTTGGGTTATAAGAATAATTTATTTTAGATATCTTTAATTTATTGAAATAATGAAGGTTAATATAAAATAATACAATTTGGCTGTAGAATGAAATTAAGTATGATTGGAACTATACACATGCAGAAATGGACATTTTTGTTTTTCAAAAGTAATGTGATTCTTCTTTTAAAATACAAACTTAAACAAAATAGTATCTAATAGTAACTTCTCTTTAAATTTGTTATATTTCACATAAGTGTTTGGTTTCATACCAAGTAAATGTCATCTATGTGAATTTATTCATGTCATCCAAGCTTGCATGAATGCATCACAAGTATTTTATATTTAGCGGTACCAAAATGGAATCCTGGGCTTTTAAATTATTTGTAATTAGGTAGTCGTGTTTGGAAGGAAAGTGACCCTTATATGATGTCAATATGACAGTATCTATGAAAGAGCTCTGAAGTTATTAAAATCCAGATATTAAGAGGTAGTACATAATTTCCCCTGTCCACCTTTATTCCTCCAGCTTAAGCATGATACATTAATAAGTTCCTAATTGTGCTATATGCTATGTGACATCATCATACTTATACCAATTTGGATGTTTACTACTTTGATGAATTGTGTAAGCTTGCCTTTCTTCCTAAGATTATGGAGTTGAAAATGAGCACATGGATACAGATTATAGGAACCCTGAAGCATTGAGTGATTGGACTCTTATATTGCATCAATATCTCTAGAGATTTTCTTTAAAAAATTTTATTTTTAAAGTTTATTTATTTATTTTGAGAAGGACAGAGACAGTGTGAGTGGGGGAGGGGCAGAGAGAGGGAGAGAGAGAATCCTAAGCAGGCTCTGTGCTACTAGCACAGAGCCTGATGTGGGGCTTGAATTCACGAAACTGCAAGATCATGACCTGAGCCGAAACCAAGAGTTGGATGCTTAACTGACTGAGCCACCTAGGTGTCCCAAGATTTTCTTTTTTAAGGTACAGATTCCTAGGCTTTGTGCCCAGATATTCTGATAGTAGGCTGAGTATGGTCATGGAACTCTGTTTTTTTAGTAAGAGACATTGAATTATTGTAGCATATAGTTCACTACCCTTGATAAAATGTGATTTCAGGTAACTAGAACATTATCTTTGATTAACACAGATTATTACAGGTTAATAACTTCCAACGAGTATGTTCAAAAAATTGCCTTTTTAATAAGGGCATTATAAAAAAAAGTATTAAAGTAATAGCACTTTTAAAATTATAACCTTTATTATAGATTATGTCATATATAAATATGCCAGTGACATTTATGCTGAGTATTCGATATGTATTAGAGCAGGCAAAGAGAACCTTTACTAGCGAACTATATGGTCTGATAAAATTTAAACACCAATTTATTTTTACTGCGTTTTGGTTTCTGAGGTTTCTTTTCTAGTTTAGTATTAAAATCTATAACTGCTTTGATACTTAAATTCATAATAATTTTAGTCAAAATAAGAATGGAGTTAGCCACGTTATAGTGAAAATGAGCTTGTAAGAGAAGGCTCTCACTTCTGTCATTAACCAGAAGCAGTGTAGTTTGCCAAGTAGGGTTGGCATTAATTTTTTTTTTTTTTTGGATACGGGTGGAACAGTAGCTGGGGAGGGGAAGTAGGAGGGAGAGAGAGAATCTTAAGCAGCGTGGAGCCCAACGCGGGGCTCCATCTCACGACTGTGAGATTATGACCTGAGCAGAAATCAGGAGTCAGATGCTACGGACTGAGCTACGCAGGCACCCCTTGCATTGATCTTTTTTTTTAGGAGAGAAAAAAAGACCCTCCCATTTGATCATTAAAAAATTATTTGTCTCTGTTTCTTTTAGTACCCAAACCTTTGTGTTTTGAAATAAAAGTTTTTTCTTAACCAAATCCCTAGATGAGTTCTTTTATTAAATAGGTATATCAAAAGTGTTTTTTTCTTTAAACATTAGCTTTTTGTCTTTATTAAACAAAATTAAGGCTAACACCTAAGAGAGAAAAAATATGTAAGTGAATATATATTTAAAACTAATATGAAATAATTATGATGAAATGGATTGCTATTTGAAGATGTCTCTTTTAAGAAAGGTTGACAAATGTAAATACATAGATTTCTTTAATCCAAAATGGGCAGTAAATAAGCAAAAGAGTAGAAGAATCACATAAAAATAAAAATAGTGTACAGGTATATTTCCTATCCTCCACGTGTAAAATGAGGGTCCTTGTTACTTTATTGTTAATATCAGAAGAGTCTTTTAAGTATTTTCTTAAAACTCCTAATTCTTGATTTTTTATGATAGAATGATTTAATGAAATTTGTGAATAATTATTATCTTAGATAGTTACTCAGGTCCTCTTTCTTATCAGTTTTATTATATAACTACAAGTTAGGAATTACATTTTTCCTAGGGATTATTTTCTTCACTGGATGACAGGTCTGAAGGTAGGCCATCTAGGTATGATATTTAGGGTTCAAGATGGCTTTAGAGATCAAGGTATCCTTATCTTTCTACTTACCCAGAGTTAATGTATTAAATTGTTGCTCTGTGTTCCTAATATGGTATCTCCATCTCCAGTGACTTTCATTTATATCTCATGCATATAAATGTATAAATTGTGAAAGCTGCAACTCCAGCCATTAGTTTAACCCTCGAAATGTAGAAACCAACTCTAAATTTGTCTTTTTTTTAATTAAAAAAATCTTTTATTTATTTTTGAGAGAGAGAAAGAGAGAGAGAGTGTAAGTGGGGAAGGAACAGAGAGAGAGAGGGAGACAAAGAATATGAAACAGGCTCTAGATTCCAAGCTGTCAGCACAGAGCCTGACGTAGGGCTTGAACCCATGAACCGAGAGATCATAACCTGAGCTGAAGTTGGATGCCCAACTAACTGAGCCACCCAGGCGCCCCTAAATATGTCTTTAAGGGAGGATCTGAAATGCAGTTGTTTTTTCTTTTTTTTCAGTTGGGCACATTGCTGCCCTGAAACACATTAGACTTCAAAAAATAAGGAATAAGATATTTCAGGGGGTAATTAGTGATATTTACCACAGTATCTAATTAGTGATGAAATGGATGATAATTAAAGACAGAATGATGGAAAGGAATAACTTTTAATTGGAGTTCTTTGAGAATGAGATATTCTCATGTTTTAAATAAGTCCTTTTAAAAAAATACAAAGTAGAGGTAAATTACCGTGTTTGTGAATATCTCTTTTGTACACCAGGAGTGGTGAAAACTGTTCTGCATGTTCAGTGAATTCTGTTTCTTATTGTCTGTCCTGGAGAAACATTGCATATGCACAAGATGTGGTTAAGAATGTTCATTTAAGGGGCACCTGGGTGGCTCACTTGAGTTGGCTAAGTGTCTGACTCTTGATCTCAGCTCAGGTCACGATCTCATGGTTTGTGGGATCAAGCTCTATGTCAGTCTCTGTGCTGACCCTGTGGAGCCTGCTTGGGATTCTCTGTCTCTCCCTCTCTGCCCCTCCCCCTGCCTGCCTCCCTCCCTCTCTCTCTCTCTCTCTCTCTCTCTCTGTATCTTTCTCAAAAATAACTAAACTTAAAAAAAAAAAAGAATGTTCATTTAAGCAATATTGTAATAGCAAAAACCTGGAAGTAACCTAAAGAGCCCATCAGTAAGGGGAACTGTGGTATTTTCATACAGTAGAATACTATGCAGCTGTTCAAAAGGAATCTTTGTATAACCGTATAGTTAGATGTGTAAGACATTGTGAAATGGAGAAAATCAAGCTATAGAACAGTGTATACAGTGTAGTATCACTTAAAAAAATCATTATGTAGCAGCGCCTGGATGGCTCAGTTGGTTAAGCATCCGACTTCAGCTCAGGTCATGATCTCTGGGTTTGTGAGTTCGAGCACTGCATCGGGCTCTGTGCTGACAGCTCAGAGCCTGGAGCCTGCTTCGGATTCTGTGTCTCCCCATCTCTCGGCCCCTCCCATGCTCATGCTCTGCCTCGCTCTGCTTCTCAATAATAAATAAACGTTAAAAAAAAAAACCATTATGTAGAATAACTATAGCAAAGCAATTGTCAATAAAATTCAATATTGGAAATAGTCATAAGGTTTGACATTCTGCAATTTGATTAATGTTATCGTTATTTTTTTAGGGTTCCCGGTGCTCTTCTGATGCCAATATGCTTGGAGAGATGATGTTTGGCTCTGTAGCAATGAGCTACAAAGGATCTACATTAAAAATTCATCAGATCCGGTGAGGGCTTTTCTGATTTTTCATTATCCATGTTAGAATATGTAATTTTTAAACATGAGAGAATTTCATATAGTCTTCATGCAGATTGAGCATGTCAGATACTCAGTTTATGATATTTTGTGGGGTTCATGCTACTTCATGACTGTTGTAACTATACAGTGAAATGTCTGTCACTTACATATTTTGATTTATAATAAATTGAGAAGTTCCTTGTCTTAGTTTTGATCTCTTTCTTTCTTTCTTTTTCTTCATAGTTCCCCTCCACAGCTTATGCTTAGCAAAGTTTTTACTGCACGGACTGGCAGCAGTATCTGTGGAAGTCTCAATACGTAAGTGATTATGAATGCAGGGAGAATTAATTATTTAGGATGTGCAAAGTAGGGAAACGAACAGAGTATTCTCGGGGTTGCAGCTTAAATTGAGATTTTCTTCTACTCCTTAAGTTTGAAAGTTCACAGAAGCCAGCCTTTTTTCTTCCAGCTTTATTGAGATATAATTGACATGTAACACTATATAAATTTAATGTGTACAGCACATTGGTTTGATACTTTCATATATTGGAAAATGATTACCACCATAGCATTAGCTAACTAATACTTCCATGCTGTCACAATTACTATTTCTTTTTTGTGCTAAGAACAGCTATGATTTAACCTCTTAGCAATTTTCAAGTATAACAGATACAGTATTATTAGCTATAATCAGCATGCTGTCCATTAGATCCCAGAACTTACTGATCTTATAACTGAAGTTTGTAACTTTTGACTATTATCTCCTCATTTCCTCCACTCTCAGCCCCTGATAACCACCACTCTTCTTTGTTTTTCTGTGTCCAATTTTTTTATATTCCACATAGAAGTGATATCATATGGTGTTTGTCTTTCTCTGTCTGACTTATTTCACTTCTCATAATGCCCTTAAGATTCATTTATGGTGTTGCAAATGGCAGGATTTCCTTCTTTCTCGTGGCTGAATAATATTCCATTTTTTGTGTGAGTGCATGCATGCATGCGTGTGTGTTGTGTATGTGTATGACATCCATTCATCTGTTGTCTCCATTTATTGACTGTTGTCACTAATGCCACATTGAACACCTGAGTGCAGATATGTCTGTGAGATCTTCATTTCAGTTCCTTTGGATATATACCAAGGAAGTGGGATTGCTGGATCATACGGTAGTTCTATTTTTAATTTTTTGAAGAACCTTCATACTGTTTTCAAGTGGCTATATCAATTTATGTTCCCACCAAAAGTGCATAAGGGTTTCCTTTTCTCCATACCCTGGCCACCACTTGATTATCTCTTGTCTTTTTGATGTTAGCTATTGTAATATGTATGAGGTAATACCTTGTTGTGGTTTGATTTGCCTTTGCTTGATGATTAGTGATGTTGAGCACCTTTTCATATACCTCTTGGCTATTTGTCAGATGCCTTCTTTGGAAAACTGTCTAGTCAGTTCTTCTGAATATTCAGAGGAAGTTACTACTTTTTTAGTCAGGTTGTTTGTTTTTTGCTCTTGATTTGTATGAGCTCTTTATATATTTTGGATATTAACCCTTTAACAGATACATGATTTGCAAATATTTTTACCATTCCATAGATTGCCTTTTCATTTTGTCAATTGATTATTTGCTGTGCAGAAGCTTTTTAGTTTCATGTAGTCACATTTACTTATTGTTGCTTTTGTTGCTTGTGCTTTTCTTTTTATGCCATGTCCAGGAAATTGCTGCTACAATCAATGTCAAGGGAGCTTTTTCCCTATGATTTCTTTTAGGAGATTTGCAGTTTGGAAGTCTTATGTTTATGTCTTTAATCAATTTTGAGTTCATTTTTGTGAGTGGTGTAAGATAGTGTTCTAATTTCATTCATCTGCATGTAGTTACCCAGTTTCCCATAATCATTTACTGAAGGTACTCTCCTTCCTTTGATAAGTGTTCTTTATATGCGGGTTTTTTTTTCTGGGCTTTTGATTTTGTTCCATTGTTTTCTGTGTCTGTTTTTCTGCCAGTACTATACTGTTTTGATTACTTTAGCTTTGTAGTATAGTTTGAAATCAGGAAATATGATGCCTCTGGCTTTGTTCTTTTTCTCAGGATCTCTTTGGCTTTTCAGGGTCTTTTGTACATACAAATTTTAGGATTGTTTTCTTATTTCTATGAAAAATGCCATTGGAATTTTGATAAGACTTGCATTGAATCTATAGATGATTGTGGGTAATATGCACATTTTAATAATATTTGTTCTTCCAACCTACTTTTTTGACTTTTTTTCTTTTCGTGGAAAGATGTTGTGTTTTGTCAAATGCTTTTTCTGCATCTGTTGAGATGATCATACGATTTTTATGTTTCATTCTTTTAATGTGGTAATTCTCATTTATTGCCTGGCATTTATTGAAGCATCCTTGCATCCCAGGGATAAATCCCACTTGATCATATTGAATGATCCTTTTAATGTTCTGTTGAATTTGGTTTCCTAATATTTTGTTCAGAATTTTTGCATCTATAATCATCAGGAAAAGTGATCTGTAATTTTCTTATAATGTCCTGGCCTTGGTGTCAGGATCATGCTGTCCTTGTAAGATGAGCCAGGGAATACTCCTTCTTTGATTTCTGGAAGAGTTTGAAAAGAATTGACATCAATTCTTTAAGTGTTTGGTAGAATTTACCAAGGAAACCATCTGGTCCTTGGCATTTCTCTGTTAGGAGGTTTTTGATCAATGACTGATTCTACCTTCTTGTTACTGGTCTTTTGAGATTTTTTATTTCTTCATGATTTAGTCTTGGTAGGTTGTATATTCAGTCTTGGGATTTATCCATTTTTTATAGGTCACGCATTTTGTTAGCATGTAATTGTTGATAAGTAGTTTCATGATCCCTTTTTATTTGGTATCAGTGTAATGTCTCTTTCATATCTGGTTTCATTTATTTGAGTCCTCTCTCTCTCTCTCTTTTTTTTTTTTTTTTTTTTGAGTTAGTCTGGCTAAAGGTTTGTTGATTTTGTCTCTTTAGAAAACTAGCCCTTAGTTAAACTGATCTTTAAATTTTTTTTCTTTGTTCTCTTTCATATATTTCCCGTCTGATCTTTATTTCCTTCCTAACTTTGGGCTTTTTTTCTGGGTTTTTGAGGTGTAAATCAAGGTTATTTGAGATATTTCTAGCTTCTTACTGTAGGCATTTATCACTATAACTGCCCTCTTTTAAGTGCTTTTGCAGCACTTCTAACAAGTTTTGATATGCTGTGCTTCCATTTTTATTTGTTTCAGAGTATTTTTTTAATTTACTTTTTGATTTCTTCTTTGACCCATTAGTTGTTCAGGAGCATGTTTTTTAATCTCCCCATATTCTGAATTTTTCAGCTTTCCCTGTGGATAGACTGTTTTATCTGTATCCATATTTATATATCTGTTTGGTTCCATTTAGCCTAAGGTATGGTTCACGTCCAAAATTTCTTTGTTGATTTTCTGTCTGGATGAACTATTTGTTGTTGAAAGTAGTCCTTTACTAATTATTGCATCATTGTCTCTTCCGATCTGTTAGTATTTGGCAAATGAATCTGTTTAGGTTCTCTGGTGTTGAGTGCATGATTGTTATATGTTGTGTCTTCTTGATGAATTGCTCCTCTTATCATTATATGACCATTTTTGTCTCCTGGAACTCTTTTTAGCTTAAAGTCTTCTTTCTGATATAAGTATAGCTATTCCTGCTCTTTTCTGATTTCCATTTACCTGGAGTATCTTATTCTATCCCTTCATATTGAGCCTATATCATCCTTAAAACTGAAGTGAGACTCTGGCTTGTTTTTCATTCATTGAGCCACTCTGTATGGAGTCCAGATTACTTCTCATTTTACTTTAGTTGAAGAATAGGAAATGTACTTTCTCTTTTCTCTAATTTGCTTCTAGAAGCTATATCTGGAAGTAAAATGTTGACTGCATTTCCATGTTAGGATGAGATACTGATTTTCCGTTCTGTAGTGCCATGCTGAGTTAGCACCTGTATGTTGTGGTCTTTAGTTTTCAGGTCCCCTGTAGAATTAACTCTGCAATCAGGACTGGCCTAGGTAAGCCGTGGTGGAGTACAAGGATACAAGTTGTTAATGCCAGGATTAGGGTAGTGAACCTGATATGTCATATGCAAATACCTTCTCTCATTCTTTTGGTTGCCTTTTAGTTTTGCTGCTTGTTTCCGTCACTGTGCAGATGCTTTGTATCTCGATGAGGTCCCAGTAGTTCATTTTTGCTTTTATTCCCTTTGCTTCCGGAGACATGTCAAGGAAGAAGTTGCTGTAGCTGAAGTCAAAGAGGTTGCTGCCTTTTTTCTCCTCTAGGATTTTGATGGTTTCCTGTCTCACATTTAGGATTTTCATCTAATTTGAATTTATTTTTGTGTATAGTGTAAGAAAGTGGTCCAGTTTCATTCTTCTGTATGTCCCTGTCCAGTTTTACCAACACCATTTGCTGAAGAGACTTTCTTTTTTCCATTGGATACTCTTTCCTGCTTTGTGGAAGATTAGTTGGCCGTGTATTGTGGGTCTTTTTCTGGGTTCTCTATTCTGTTCCATTGATGTGAAAAGATGCTCAACATCACTCATCATTAGGGAAATACAAATCAAAACCATAATGAGATACCATCTCACACCTGTCAGAATGGCTAAAATTAATTCAGGAAACAACAGATGTTGTCAAGGATGCAGAGAAAGGGGAACCCTTTTGTACTGTTGGTAGGAATGCAAACTGGTGCAGCCACTGTGGAAAACAGTATGGAGGTTCCTCAAAAAATTAAAAATAGACCTACCCTACGACCCAGCAATTGTACTGCTAGCAATCTATGCAAAGGATACAAAAGTGCTGATTTGAAGGGACATAGGCACCCCGATGTTTATAGCAGCACTATCAACAGTAGCTAAATCACAGAAGAAGCCCAAATGTCCATCAACTGACAGATGGATAATGAAGATGTGGTGTGTGCGCGTGCGTGCGCACACTCACACACACACACACACACACACACACACAGGAATATTACTCAGCATTGAAAAAGAATGGAATCTTGCCATTTGCAACAATGTGGATGGAACTAGAGGGTATTATGCTAAGTGAAATAAGAGAAGGACAGATATTATGATTTCACTCATATGTGGAATTTGAGAAACATGACAGATGAACATAGGGGAAGGGAAGGAAAAATAAGATAAAAACAGAGAGAAGCAAGCCATAAGAGACTCTTAAATACAGAGAACAAACTTAGGGTTGCTGGAGGGGAGTTGGGTGAGTGGGGGCATGGGCTAAAAGGGTGATGGGCATTAAGGAGGGCACTTTTTGGGAAGAGCACTGGGTGTCATATGTAAGAGATGAATCACTAGGTTCTTTTACTCCTGAAGCCAAGACTACACTGTATGTTAACTAACTTGGATTAAAAAAAAATGGAATAGTAAAGCTGAAACAGAAGCACATATGATATCAGATTCTTGGACTACCTGCCAGACCTAGTAAATGAAGAACTGGGTCTAGGATGAGATGTTAGTGGACCACAGTGATGGATTCTGCAGGGACCATTTCAGAACTCTGGCTAGCAAGGGTCTGAGGGACACCCAAAGTCAGAAGCAACAGGAGGTAGTAAGGAGTTTACTCAAAACTAGAAAAATTCTCAAGAGATTCCATTAATTGTAAATGTTCCTAAAGACTTTTCAGGTGTTTTATTAGCTAAGGTTCTAATACCTGTAGCTCTTTATTAGCTTTTCTTTTAGGAAGGAAGGAAAAGGAAAGATGTATTTCACTGTATTTTGGATGCTTAAAAAATACTGATGATAAAAGTGCTAATTTTTAAGAATTAAACACTAAAGTAGAAATTAGAGATCCTGTATTGGAATCACTGATTTTAGCTGTAATCTTCTCACTTTCTTCATGTTTTCTAATTTTTTATTGATGGTTCTTAGGACAGATACTTTGTACTAAAAGCATAAAGTAATTTTATTGCTATTATTCTGAGTAATTTATGGACAGGAGTAATACAGTTCATTTATAATGTGTGAACTGAAGATATTTTTTGTATATTTGGTGGATTCTTTTTCCTTTTTTGTCTTTTTTTCCTGCCAGAAGTTTCAAAACTAATGTCAGGTCCAAGATATGAGGGGAAACTTTACAATTTAAATTTGGGTCAGTAATCTTTTTCTGTAAAGGCCTTAATAGTAAATAATTTTAGCTTTGTAGGCCAGACAGTATATCTGGTTCTTAGCTCTACCATTGTAACATTAAAACAGCCATACACAGTACATATATGAATGGGCATGGCTGTGTTCCAGTAAAACTTTATTTACAAAAACAGGCAGCAGGCTGGATTTAGCCCTCAACGTATAGTTTGCCAACCCCTGATCTAAATGATTAGGTACTTTATAGTCCTATTATGAATACTTAAAACTTAAAAAACTGTTAGACGCTTTAAATTTCATTGTATAAAATGAATTTGCAGTTTATTGTTTCTCTTCCCTTAGGCTGCAAGACAGTCTTGAATTCATCAATCAAGACAACAGTACATTGAAGGCTGATAGTAACACAGTTATTAATGGACTACTTGGAAATATAGGTAAATTATTCCTTTGGTGTTATAAGTTTTAAATAAGGTTAACACTATAACAGGGATTTGCACTTACTTCTTAATAATGTAGATCTTTTATAAGACCACAGAGTTTGACATACTAGAAGTGGAAAAGGCATTTAAATTGCAAATATGTATAACATTTGTATTATTTGAAAACATAATTTTTATATATTTAAATATTTATTTTGTATATGAAAAAAGAAAACTTAAAGATATATCTGATTATCTGATTTGTTTTTTGTTTTTAACTTTGATGCATCTTTGAAAGGCACTGTTACTGATATAAAAAGTCTTTACCAGCTTTTTGGAATATTTCAGCTGAGGAAGACTATTATTATACTTTGTCCCTTGTCTCTTCCCTAACCATAGAAGTAATTTTAAAATGGTGCTCATTTTGTGACCTGAATTCACATAAATGGGCAGATATTCAAATGTGATGTTCCTTAAGAGATTTATTAAAGTAACAGCTTATTTAATAATTCAGATAGTTATTGATTGTTATTGTTATTTAATTTCAACAGACTGTTCCTAAAATTTCTTGCCATTTGTTTTACCCTAGAAAGCTCATCTGAGTTGCTGCTGACCATATTTCTGGTGCATAAAATATTATAGTATCCCAGAATGTGGACAGCATTTAGAGTAGGAGAAATATTTCTCTTACTCTCTATTTAGTGAGAATTTTTATTTGGAATTAATTTTAATAAATATTAGTTATATATATAAGTAGAAAAGTTTTTCTTCCAACTTGAACCGTATTGTATTCTATTATTTTTCATAATTCCTGTTTATTCAAATGAGCAACCATTTATTTAGCACATAGTATGGGCTAGTTACAGTGAAAGGCATGTACTTTAGAAAGTTTGCATATTTTTTAGAAAGATAGAGTAGTTCTGCTTTTTCTTAACTCACTTGATTATTTTATTGGTTTTAAGAAAGTAAAAATGTGACAGGGAAATAAATGAATCTTTTTTCCTTATGATTTGACACTTTTCAAAGCTTAAGATGTTAATTAAAAGCTGTTTATTTTAATAATACAAATCTATTATCACTTATAAATGGTAAATTACCTTATGGATGCTAGATATACTCATCTTCTCTGTTTTAACGTAGGATAGGAAATTAATCCATTTAACAAAGTATAGACTTTAAATAATGAGTGACTTTAACTTGCACATTTATAATTGTGAATTAAGGATATTTGAGGACCATCTCTTATTTTCTTTACATTTTTAGTTAATCAACAAATACTTATCAAGCACCTATTACCTGCTAAGGACTCTGCTAGGCCCTAAGGATACAGTGGTAAACCAGACACAATTCCTGCCTCAATGTATTTGGTAATTATAGTTAGTGGGAATCACACAAATAATACAACAATTACAGTATACTACAGTTAGTTTTTGGACATGTTAAAGAGCACGTGTGGTAGAAATGAGGAGAAGTACCTAATTCAGTCCTAGAGAGTCCCAGAAGATTTCCTTGAAGAAGTGAGACTTAACCTTGAAGGATTAGCCTTATGTTTAGATAGAAATGTTCTAGGAAAAAGCATAATAGTATTTGCAAAGGCCTAGGAGCAAGAGATGATGGTATGAAGAAAGAATGTGTATAAATCAGTGTTGATGGAGCCAAGAATAGGAGTAAAGGAGGTTAAATCAAGAAGTAGGAGGTAGATCACAGAAGGCACTGTGGGACTTACTGAGCAATTTGGATATAGGTTGTAAGCAGTTGGGTAGCAGTGAGGGTATGTATGTTAGTTTGGGTGCTCCACCCGTTTTTTAACAGGTGCCAAGACATGATTAAATATGCAAGGATATTATTAGGGGAAATGACTATGTGAGAGAAAAAGAGGAAGGAACTGGGAAAGGTTGAGAAAGCCCTCAGATTGTGATACAAATGTTGACCCCAAATGAAAGAGAATAGAAGATTAAATGGAAGTGTCCTATCCTACCATGCAATCCAAGGAAGGTTTGGTAAGGCCATTGACAAGTCTTTGAGTCAAAGTTTGGTGTCAAAAGTGACCCACGTATTGCCAAAATGTGCCTGTCTTACTATTCCTCCTGTGTTCAGTTACTGACTAGGAGCAGCCTATGGGATATGTGGCCTTGCTCAAACATCACAATAGATTTCAGAATGCAGTAGCTTGAGGTACTTAGTCAATTATAGTCCTTATAGTTGGAGGTCTTTGCAATGTATTCTCAAGACCACCACAGAGGAGTTGTCAGGATATAGAAATATGATTGGATTAGATTTATATCTGTAAGAGTATTGATTGCAGTGGGAAAGGATTCAAGTGAACCAATGGGA